>NC_081425.1:24327136-24627761 GCF_949786415.1 Peromyscus eremicus | reverse complement strand
TATAATTATATTTATTACATCTTCTAATGTATTTACCATTTGGAAATGGATTATTCATTAATTATGTGGAAGTTATTGTTTTATCTGTATCAGGGTTGGAGTGCATCTGGTGTTTTGTCAAACCAGTCTAATTTTAAAAGAACATGTACACTGTGGCCCATAGAAACAAATCCATAATATGTTCACAATCTTTTTAAGGATAATTCTGAGTTGGCATCTGTTTGTACTGTGGTGTGGTCATACAATACAAATCTCATAATGTCTAAGTATCCCAAGGAGGAAATGTCTGTGAAAGAAAAGAGACCTGAAAAAGGCAGGATAGACTAGATTGACACACGGGCTCCACAATGTACCTTAGGATGTAACCTTGAACTGAGTCTTCGTATTTGAGTCTTGAAACATATTTTTAAAATGGAGATGATACAACCTGTGATTGATAGCATTGTTGTGACAAGTTCTGTTTTAGTTACTTTTCTCATTCATTGTGACTAAACACCTGACGAGAAGCAATTTCAGGGAGGATGTGTTCTGGCTTGCAGTTCAAAGGGATCATTTCGTTGTGGAGAGACGATATAACTGGAGGCAGGAGACATGCACTGTACTCACTTGCAGTTCCTGTGATAAGATGCCGTGACAAAAGCAACTGATAGATGAAGAATTTCCATGGGACTTAAAGTTTCTGAGGGTCAGAGTCCATGACCATCATGGCAAGGAGCACAGCAGCAGACATGGTCCTGAGTAGTCGCTGAAAACTTGTATCTTGATCTGCAAGTAGAAAGCAGAGATAGCTAACTGGAAATATGTGGGCCTTCTGAAACCTCACAGCCTGCCCCCAGTGACACACCCCTTCCAATAAGGCCACACCTCCTAATCCTTCCCAAACAGTTCCACCAACTGAGGATCAAGTATTCATACTGAGGAGCCCATGGTGGCCATTCTAATTCAAACTACCAGAGCATGGCAGCAAGAGCAAGAGGCCTGCTGATCACTGAGGATCTGCATCAGGAAGCAGAGCGAACAGGAAGTGGGGCCAGCCATAAAACCTCAAGACCTGCCCCCAGTGACCCACTTTCTGCAGCAAGGCTCTACCTCCTAAAGGTTCCACAACCTTCCCAAACTGTACAACCATCTAGGGACCAAGTGTTCAAACACAGGAGTTTATGAAGACGTTTCACATCCTAGCACAACAGTTTCTCTATATAAAGTAAAGATATGAACAGCCCTGATGTATGGTGAACACTGTATGTTTACTTCAATGCCGTTGTCAATGGAAGAATCTAGTCAGTTTAGCTCTCTTAGACTTAATTTGAAGTATGTCAACTAGTAAATCTTATAGGAGGTATGTCAGTTGTAGACGAGCTATGGAAGGTATGACAGCTGAGAAAGAACAAATTGACAGGGAAATCTTACGCAGACACAGAGCAGAAATCCTAACGGTAAAAGCCTGGGCTTCTAGAACTCCTCCTGTTTGACACTCTGGTCTTCTCTTTCAGCATTGTCTTAGCTATTTGTCCTTGACCATTTCTCATGTGTCTGCCGCTTTCTAGAAAAACATCCCTTCATTCTCTGTCCCTTGCCACAGTTAAGAATAATTCTCTCCTCTTCCTAGGGCCCTGGAATTTCGTTTAGCTGGATGTTGCAGACTGCCTATGGCCAAGTATACTATTATTCTCTACTAATACCTCTTCTTATTTGATTCTCTGTGGCTTGGCTTTATTTCTAATATTCATTGTGACTAGAAAGGAAGTATAGCTAGGGAGTGAGGCTTCTCCATCTACCAGCTAAGCATTTGTATTTAACTAGTATCGCAAATGTAACCTACTTCAAATTCCACTACTAAATCACATTTTGAAATAATGAGGCCATTTTTAGAAAGGAAAATTGGAACTAATTTGTGACTTGCTGGCTAAAATATGTAGGGCATCTTAGAATAAAAATATATAAATATTTAAGATACTTAGAGAATTGTGTTCTAAAATTTATTTTTCATGTTTTGTATAGTTAATAATAGAATAGTTTTTAAAGTCATTGCAATCATGATGACATCAAAAAATATTTTGTAATAGCTATTTAAGAAAGCAGTTCTATTTAGAGAATAGCATAAAAAATTATTAACACTGTTTTTTGACAAAAATGACCTTTATGATTTTTAAAACTATTTTGTATGTGGCTCTTAACTTTGGCTGATGAATCTCTCTGTAGTGATTGGCATGTTTTAAATTTTAAATTGTTACTGAATCACTGTGCAGAAAGGCTGTGCTGAGTGTAGGGAGCGCAAGTGTGATCACTAGGCATTTCTATCCAGTGTGTATCACATAGATGTATTCAAGCCATTGAATTTTCATTTCTATTAATGATAAACCAACTTCTAGGATCCAGCCCAGGTCTTTACGAGTCATTCTGTGATGTGATGTAAGAAGCCCGGGCTTCAGAGTAGATATTACCTGATGCAAAGTTTGATCCTTTTCAGACTGTGTCCCAAGGCCATTTGTACAAACGCTCTATACTTCAGTGTACTGCAAATGCATCATAAGGGTTTGTAGACGTTATGTGAGCAAATCACTTGTATTATGCCCTATATTTCTCTATATTATAACTCTATTAAGGAAGTAGAATGTTTTTTAAAGTTAAGTGACTATCTGGAAGAAGCTTAGTTGGTATTTTTCTTGACCTCAGGTTTCATCTGTATTAAGACATGAGGAAAATTGGTTCTAAGAAGTTCATGCCTGGCTGTATTATCTCCTAAGTACTCAGCGTTGTTCCTTCTCCCACTGGAGTACTCTCCTTGGCTGTCACTAAGGGGAACCTTTTCAACAGTTTTGATTCTTGCTGTCATCATAAGTGGATGACTTGTGTAATGTTGTGGACTCATAGTGCTTAAGCCATACATTGCCCGTCATCTCAGCTTTACTCCATCCAGCCATTCTAATGGAGACACCCTGACTTATGACCAACTAAAATTCTGCCACAGAAAATGCTTTTTTGTGGGAGGCTATACCACCCTGACTACAGCCCGTCTCACGTGCTCTCAGGAGCTGAGCAGGGGCAGGCTGGGTTAGCACTGGGTGGGAGCATGCCACCCTGTCCCCAGAGTACTGTTCTCCAGTAGCAATCTCTAGTCTGTAATCTGCATGGCATTCTTTGGGTCTTCTGTCCTTTCTCCCTTGTCCTAATTCATCAGCCTTTCTGTGTTAACTTGCCTTCTTGCACAACTAAGGTTCTAGGACCCGATATTTCAGCTGTCCTTTGCCAGTGTCTCAGACTTCCTTCTTACGTTGATTCCTGTGACTTCTACTCATACATCTTTTACTTAAAGTATTGCATAAAGTGTTAGTAACTGCCCTCAACCTCAAGTGTTCTTGTGGATATGACACCTGCCTCACTGGATTATGGTAAAATGGTAAAATGAGATAAGCATATACACAGTGTTTAGCCTACCCTTCAACCCGTGAGGGAAAAGCTGTGAGGAAAGTATTCAAACATGGGGGCAGTTGTGTTTGCACCTGTGTTACTGCCTACTGTCAGAATACTGTCCCAGCCAGGCAGCTTCATGTAATGTACACTCGGCATCACTAGCCTCTAGGAAGTCCTTAAGATAGTCATCTACACACTGGAAGCAAATCCCTGAATCTTTGAAAGATAGATACTTATGCATTTAAAACAACCGAGATGCATGTTTGAATTTTAGAAATCTCCGAGAAGCCAGAGATAACGCTCTTGCTGAAAAGAACCGAGCAGTGACAGCAGAAAAGGATGCCCTAGAAAAGCATGAGCAGCTCCTTGACAGGTAAGAAGGAAATGGAAATGCTAGAATTCTTCCGTGCTTGTTCCCATCGCGTTTTCCTACTATAGTAGAGCATGCCTATAGCTCCAGCACTGAGGCGGGAAGATGGCTGGAAATTGGAAGCCAGCCTGGACTGCCTCTTGTCTCAAAAACCCAGTGTGGGGAGTGTGTGTGTGTATGCGTTTAATAGAACTCTGGTTTTCATTTCCATTGCAATATAATTGAAATGCATATTTTTATGTAATTGTTAACATATATGGAAACCATGCTCTAGAACAGGTAAGTTACTCCAGAGAGTTCCCTCGACCCTTTGAGTCCATCTTATCTACTGCCCTTCTAGAGAGCAGCCTTGACTTCTACACTGTCGTCAGCCGTGTTCTTAGACAAAAACGGCAACAGAGGCACACATTAGCTACTCTCTGGGTCTAGTTTCCTTGACTCAGCATTTGTGTTCTATCCATTTTGATATTGATCATTCCTTATTTATATGTCTGAATATACCAGTTTGTTGACGTATTTTCCTGTTGATAAAAAAAAAGAATGGGGTTGTTTTCAGTGGCAGCTACTAAAGTTAAGCTACTGTGAACATTCTTAGTCAAGTGTTTTGTATATGTATGTGTGAGCACATGTTTTGTGTATATATGTGTGAGCACATGTGTTTCTCTTCGGTAGATACCTGGGAGTGGTATTGCCAGTCATTAAGGTATAAATAACATTTTAGTGTAAAAAATTCTGTGAAACTCACTCCAAAGTGGTTATACCGTTGTACACTCCCGAACCATTTGTCAAAATCTCTATCTTCTAGTTTTTGTAGGGAAGGCAGGAGAGAATGTTTTGTCTTCAGTTACTGCACAGATATTTTTATTAGGCCAATGAAAAGGAAATCAATTGTAAGCATGAAGTTAAAACATCATCACAGGCTGGAGAGATGGCTCAGAGGTTAAGAGCATTGGCTGCTCTTCCAGAGGTCCTGAGTTCAATTCCCTGCAACCACATGGTGGCTCACAACCATCCGTAATGAGATCTGGTGCCCTCTTCTGGCCTGCAGGCATACATGCAGGCAGAACACTGTATACATAATAAATAAATATTTAAAAAAAAAAAAAGAAAAGAAAAAGAAAAAACATTATCACTTCACTGAGATGCTCTCAATTTTAAATAATTTGACTACATGTGGAATAAGGAGCAGTTTTTTTCTTTCTTCAACTTTTTATTTTGAAATAATTTTAGACAGAAGAGTTGATGAAATAGTACAGAAAGTTCACATATGCCTTTCACAAAGCAATAAGCCTTTGAAATTAAGCTCAATGTTTCTTTTATTGATAAATGAAGTGATGGGGGAATGTCTTTCTGTACGCTGTGAATATGTGTTGCTCTGATTGGCTGATAAATAAAGCTGTTTGACCTAAGGCAAGGCAGCTTAGAGGCAGGTAGGAAATTCAAAGAGAGAGACAGGAAGAAGGCAGGGACAGACACCAGCAAGCCGCCCCACGAGCAACATGTAATGGGATGCAGGAAAAGCCACAGAACATGTGGCGATATATAAATTAATACTTATGGGCTAATTTAAGATGTAAGAGCTAGCTAGCAAAAGGCTTGAGCCATGGCCATGCAGTTTTAATTAATATAAGCCTCTGTGTGTTTACTTGGGTCTGAGCGGCTTCAGGACCGGGTGGGACACAGGAAAACTTTCTGCCACAATGATGCCCTACAGATGAATTTGTAATTATTTTTTTAAAAGTTCAGGTCTTACTGTTATCCAGACTGGCCTTAAAGTCTTAGCCCTAAATGATCCTCCTGCCTCAGCTTCCCAAGTAGCTGTGACTATGGGGACCCACCACCCTGCCTGGCTTCTAATTTGTAATTTAAGCAATATGAGCAACCAAAATTTGGGCCATGGATATAGTTTAATGGACCAGCATTGCAGAGTATTTGAAAGACCCTAAGTTGGATCTACAGGCCTAGAAAATCATACAAACAAACAAAACCTCACACTGAAAAATTGATATAAAGCAGAGAAGAGTAATAGAAATTGAATGTGAATCTACTAGATGTTTTGATTTATTGATTGATAAGCTAAGTGAATTTAATAGGAATACATATAAGAACATGGGCTTGTGTCCAGAAAATCCAAGTTAGACTTGACTTCTGGGTTTAGATGATGTACGAAAATAGCTGGAGAGAATAGTGTCAGATGGAGAGTAGTTCTGTGATGATCTACCCTTCAGAATCCTGAGCTTGACACCAGGAAACCTTCAGGAGAAAAATGACCCAAACTAGGAAAATTCAAAGATACCTTTTAGTGGTAAATTAAAACTGTCCACAGATATTTAAATGGTTCACGTGTGAAAACTGGTTTTTATACCTGAAAGAATCTGAAGCAGCAAAATGGAGATTTCTGGACAAATGTCATTAATTAAAAGTAAAGAAACGCTTTCCAATGGGGCTTTTCGAGGTGCTGTACTTGACCCGATGCTTCTCTCCCAGTAAGATACCGAGACAAGCTGGCAGGGCTCTGGGCAGAGTGCGCGTGTCCGGATTGAGGCTTCAGACGGCTGTCTTGAGGAACGTGAAGTCCCCATTTGAAAAATCTTAAATGTACTATTTTTTATTAAGTACTTTATGTAATATTCATACATGAAGTCCTTTTTTTAATCCCTATGTTATCTGTGACAGTTGCTTATAAGAATGATACACGGAAGCCAGGCAGTGGTGGTGCACGCCTTTAATCCCAGCACTCGGGAGGCAGAGGCAGGCGGAGCTCTGTGAGTTTGATGCCAGCCTGGGCTACAGAGCGAGATCCAGGACAGGTACCAAAACTACACAGAGAAACCCTGTCTCGAAAAACCAAAAAAAAAAAAAAAAAAAAAAAGAAAAGAATGCTACATTGGTTAAGTTACCACATAAAAGGAATGATGAATTGTTGAGACCAAGGTTGGATAAAGCACAGGGACAAATAGCCAAACGAATGGAAACACATGAACTATGAACCAATGGCTGAGGGGCTCCGAACTGGATCAGGCCCTCTGAATGGGTGAGACAGTTGATTGGCTTGATCTGGTTGGGAGGCATCCAGGCAGTGGGACCGGGTCCTGTGCTCATTGCATGAGTTGGCTGTTTGAAACCTGGGGCCTATGCAGGGTCACTTGGCTCGGCCTGGGAGGAGAGGACTGGACCTACCTGGACTGAGTCTACAAGGTTGATCTCAGTCCGCCGGGGAGGCTTTGCCCTGGAGGAGGTGGGAATGGGGGGTTGGCTGGGGAGAAGGAGAGAGGGGTGGGAGGGGGGAGAACAAGGGAATCCGTGGCTGATATGTAGAACTGAAATGTATTGTAAAAAAAAAAAAATGAACTCAAAAAAAAAAAAAAAAGGAATGATGAATTTACTCATTTGACCATATTATTTTGAGGATGTTCACATTCACTTTTCTTTTTTTTGTTTCTTCCAAAAAAACATAAAAGTTAGGACTATGACTTGAAAAGATACTGCCATCTATGTCCACATCACCTTGAATGCTAGCATTTAAGTGGGAATGAAGCAAGTGCTTGAGTTTGTGTTCAGTGTGAGGCCTTGGACTTCATCCTAGTACAGCAATAGTACATTAATACGTGTATATTATATATATGTGTGTGTGTGTGTGTGTGTGTGTGTGTGTGTATAATATATATATATATATATATATATTATATATATACTTAATTTAGTGAAAGCTTTCAGTGTAGATTCCCAGATGCTTGACCTAATGTACTTTGGCATACTTTTTATTTCTTAATTTGTAATTCCGGGGCGTTGAACCTAGGACCTTGGGTTTGCCACATGGACACTTCACCAATAAGGCATACTCCAGGCATATTTTGGGAATGTTATATTAGTATGTGTAGTAAAACATGAAGGTTATTTTAGTATGTGTAGTAAAACACAAAGGTAAACCATTTTTTCATTCTTTGGAGATTGGCTTTTTAATGCCCAGATATGTAATTCTGGCTTCTTTTTATCAAAACAAGAATAAACAATGGTTTTTGATCTTTACAATGAGTGTGGCTTTGCTGAATCCAGCATGCAACATGTTCCCGTCATGTATAATTAGTATCCTTTCTTTTTATATGAGAAGGTTTCATCAAATACCTCAATTTATGATTAAACAACCCATGTCATTATATTAAAAAAAAAAAAAAAGCATAAGGAAGCTGTGTGCCTTTTTCAACCATGAATGAAAAAGGCTTTTTACTTGAAGACTTTAATTTCCTACAAAGAAAAGGACTTTTCTTAGGTATATAAAAGACCTATGTATGTCCCAATTTCTACCACAATAAAGTTTCTAAAATTAAGTATCAAGTACGCAGCACTTGAGAACCTGGCCTGTTGCTTTGAATCTCTGTAGACTCCAAGGGTTCCACCCACCAACAAGAAACTTTAAAAGTCAGTCAGTGGAGCACTAGAAAAGATGGAAACTCTCTACAGAGCCTAGATTTGAAGCTACAATATAAGTATGCAATTTAAAATTAATTTACATTGTAAATATTTTCAGCTATAGTTTATCTTGTTTTAAAAATATGTTCTTGTGCAGCCTTGATATGAGGGTTTGTGCCTATGTGTGATATGCCATGTGTGGTTGCTATCCCTGGGAGGCCTGCCCTTTTCTCAAGGGAAAGGAGGAGGAGTGGATCTGGGGGAGGGAAACTGTGGTCAGCATGTAATGTATGAGAGAAGAATAAATAAAAAGGAAGAAAAGCCGGGCAGTGGCCGTGCACACCTTTAATCCCCGCACTCGGGAGGCAGAGACAAGTGGATTTCTGGGAGTCTGAGGTCAGCCTGGTCTACAGAGTGAGTTCTGAGGACAACCAGGCTACACAGAGAAACCCTATCTCAAAAGAAACAAAGCGGAAAAAATATTTCCTGGCTGGACATGATGGCATACTCCTATAATCCTAGCACTTTCAAAGTAGAGGCAGGATGAAGAAGAGTCAAGGCTATCCTCAGCTACATCGCAAGTTTGAGGCCCACATGAGGGACAAAAGATACTGTCTCAAAAAGTAAAAGTAATATATGTTTGAGAGGGTGGCGGGAGAATTTTGTGTTTTGAACATCTCGTTTGCCTGAAAGTATTTTCAAAGGACTACTAATGTGAACGTTTTCAGTCCCCACCCCACTATGTCTCTGATAATGGTAGAGTTCTTGGTGCCGTTTTCCTAGTAGAGATACAGGCTAGAGTGTGTGGGAAAGTAGGTGCTAAGAGGGACGCGTTCACATCTTACTGAACTAGTTCAAAAGCCAGTAGAGCCAGGCATGCCTGCAGTCCAACACTTGGAAGACAGAAGCAAGCTTGTGAGTTTGAGGCCAGCCTGGGACCACAAATCGAGCTGTCTCACAAACAAACAGACCCAACCGTTGATGTGCAAATGACTCCCAAGTTTCACAAGAGCAGGATGTTTGATACCCTTTCCTTCTCCTCTTTTCCTGTTTCTGTGTGCTCATCTGTCTTTTAATCTGCTCTACAGTTCAGCAAGGAAATGTTTGTGTGGCTTACAAGATGACTTTAGTGGAATGAAGCCTATTGAGATATGAAAGAGAAGTGGTAGTATCATATTCAAACTTTGTTTTGTATAAAATGGATCGTTTATTTATATTATTCCTAATTCTCATGGCTTGTAAAGTAATTCGTGTGATTTGTTTTAAATGCAAAAATTGCTTGTCTGTGTTTCTTCCTAAAGGACCCAATATACATTAACCCTTTGTTAAACATACATTAATGTGTTGTTGAATGAAATGTTAGTGTCTGGATTTTGTTTGCTCTTTTACGAAGTTCTCTGTTGCTGGCCAGTCACGTTCATCAGTCTCTCGGGATTTGTAAGATTTATGTTGTTACTTGCTTCTCTTATTCCTTGCAGTCTTCCTTTGTCTCTCTTAGATCTACCATGTTTGTGTTGACATAGAGGATTCATATTCAAAAGACCAGCCCCTATTTTTTTCTTAAATTTCCTCTCAGCTCTTAAGTTGCTAATCCATTTGATATATATTTATTTAGATGAACTTAGGTCTTAGTCTGGATTCATGACTTCCTAAGTTAGCATAAGTGATTCAGTTTCCTCCCAGTAAAGGCTTTAGAATCTGTAGTAATACAGTAAATGTGAAAGCATTAGGAAATATGGTGCCCGATAAAGAGTATCTGTTCCTTTCAGTCTGAGCATAAGGCCGTGGACAGAAGTGATAAGAACTCTTGTATTCCGAGTACAATCTATGGCGTCTATTCTTACACCTTCCCCCCATCTGTTCTCCCTTTTCCTTATGAGGCATGAGTCTAAACTTAAATGCCCCATTCCACCAGAAACAGTGACCTGGGAGTCCACTAATCTTGACAGATAACTTCTTATATTTTTGGTTGTGAGGCTAGCCTTTAACAGCTGAGCCATCTCTCCAGCCCAACAGATAACTTCTTACCTATACCTGGGTTCATAAGCAGCATTAGTTATAAGTTTATATGTCTCCCCACATCCACATCTGAAAAGAAGATATCTTGAATATTTTTGTCTAGCAAGTTAAAAGTATGCATGCTCACAGCAATTTGCTATTCTTTCTGTCAATCTGTTCTCTAAAGGACAGTGATGTGATCCAGATAGTATTGTATCATAAATAGTGATAGCTATTGTTGTTGTTAACCTGAAATTCTGTGAGATAACACATCTTTATGCCGATATAGAAATATAGTTATCTGTGCATTTGTGATATAAACTGCTGTAGAAAAACATTTCCATGCCATTTCACATTAACCAGATATCTGCCACTCTCAATTTTTTTTTTTATTTTATTTTATTTTACAATACAGTTCAGTTCTACATATCAGCCACAGATTCCCTTGTTCTCCCCCCTCCCGCCCCCCTCACCTTCCCCCCAGCCTACCCCCCCATTCCCACCTCTTCCAGGGCAAAGCCTCCCCTGAGGACTGAGATCAGCCTGGTAGACTCAGTCCAGGTAGGTCCAGTCCCCTCCTCCCAGGCCGAGCCAAGCGACCCTGCATAGGCTCCAGGTTTCAAACAGCCAACTCATGCAATGAGCACAGGACCCGGTCCCACTGCCTGGATGCCTCCCAACCAGATCAAGCCAATCAACTATCTCACCCATTCAGAGGGCCTGATCTATAGCACTAAATGCCCACATAAAGAAGTTGGAGAAATCTCACACTAGTGACTTAACAGCACACCTGAAAGCTCTAGAACAAGAAGAAGTAAAGTCTCCCAGGAAAAATAGACACCAGGAAATTATCAAAGTGAGAGCTGAAATCAATAAAATAGAAACAGAGAGAACAATACAAAAAATTAATGAAACAGAGTTGGTTCTTTGAGAAAATCAACAAGATAGACAAGCCCTTATCCAAACTAACCAAAAGACAGAGAGCATCCAAATCAACAAAATCAGAAATGAAAAGGGGGACATAACAACAGACATTGAGGAAATCCAGAGAATCATCAGGTCATACTTCAAAAACCTCTACTCCACAAAACTGGAAAACCTAAAAGAAATGAATAATTTTCTGGATAGGTACCACATACCTAACTTAAATCAAGACCAGATAAACTATTTAAATAGTCCAATAACCCCTAAGGAAATAGAAACAGTCATTAAAAGTCTCCCAAGCAATAAAAGCCCAGGACCAGATGGTTTCAGCGCAGAATTCTACCAGATCTTCAAAGAAGAGTTAATACCAATACTCTCTAAATTGTTCCACACAATAGAAACAGAAGGAACATTACCAAACTCCTTCTATGAGGCTACAATTACCTTGATTCCTAAACCAAACAAGGATACAACAAAGAAAAAAAACTACAGACCGATCTCCCTCATGAACATTGATGCAAAAATACTCAATAAAATACTGGCAAACAGACTCCAAGAACACATCAAAACAATTATCCACCATGATCAAGTAGGCTTCATCCCAGGGATGCAAGGGTGGTTCAACATATGAAAGTCCGTCAATGTAATACACCATATAAACAAACTCAAAGAAAAAAAAAAAAACACATGATCATCTCACTAGATGCAGAAAAGCCATTTGACAAAATCCAACACCCCTTCATGATAAAGGTCTTGGAGCGATCAGGAATACAGGGAACATACCTAAACATAATAAAGGCAATTTACAGCAAACCAACAGCCAACATCAAATTAAATGGAGAGAAACTCAAAGCAATTCCACTAAAATCAGGAAGGAGGCAAGGCTGTCCACTCTCCCCATACTTTTCAATATAGCACTTGAAGTTCTAGCCAGAGCAATAAGACAACATAAGGAGATAAGGGGATACAAATTGGAAAGGAAGAAGTCAAGCTTTCCCTATTTGCAGGTGACATGATAGTATACTTGAGTGACCCCAAAGATATAATAATTATTATTACTATAAAAATATCACACACTGAAATGAACCAGACCGGAAGTCTATACATCGAACTGACCTTGTTTCTACATGGTTAGTATGTTACATTTCTGAAAACCTCCAGTGGAGCATATGATTGTAAGAGAAGATATGCTTGCTCTTGCTTCTAGTCTTGAGGCAAGGGCTAGGAGTGTATTATATATTAACTTTCATTCTTTCATGAATCCATGTTTTTAATAAGAACTTATTAACAGATCAAGGATGGCCCCTAGTAATATCAAAGTGTTGAGAATTTCTAACAATTACTGATGATTTTTGTCAAATAATATCATTACCCCCATTCCTCCCTTCAACCTCTCCCAAATCCCCCAACCACACTTGCTTCCTCTCAAATTCATAGCTTCATTTTCTTTGTTATCGTTATATATACATGTAAATGCATAAATACATGAAGACCACCTGTTCATGTCCGTTTAGTGTTACTTGTATATGTGCTATTACAGGCTGACCACTTTGTGTTGAGTAATCAGTTAGGGGATTTCTCCCTGGGGATGACTCTTTCTCCATTCTCAGCATTCCTTAGTTGCCTGTAGTTCTTTCCTTAGGGTTAGAACACCTTGAGATTTCCCTCTGTTAGCATGTCTTTTATCATCCTTATTCAGGTCTTTAAAATCAAGCCTGTGTGCTAGGGATGTAGCTCAAGGTAAAAACACTTGCCCAGACACAGGAAGCCCTGGGTTAATCCAAAGCCCTGGATGTGGTGGTGCTTTCCTGTAATCTCAGGTCTAAGGAAGGTGGGAGACAGGAAGAACAGATGTTCAAGGTCATCCTTGGCTATCAGGTGCAAGACCAACCTGAGCTACTTGAGACTTTGTAGATGAAATTCTAAACAGTCTTATTAAATAAGAAACATGGAGCCAAATGAAGAGTTAAAAGCCCCAAAGATTAGAGCACTAGCAAAGCCTTTAGCTTACCAGTCGCTGCCATCCTTCCCCTGAGAGAGACCTTCTCCTGTGTGACCCATCTTTTTATTGCCTTTCTGTTCTACCTTCTCATTGGTTTTAAACCCAACCACATGATTTTCTCGCCACTGCCTGTCTATACAGACCTCCAGGTCTCTGTGGTTCATACTGAGATTAAAGGTTCGGGTCACCACTTGGCTGTGTCCTTGAACACACAGAGACTCTGCCTGCCATGTGATCAGATTAAGGGCGTGTGCCACCACTGCTGGACTTCTGCTAAATAGCTTGCTCTTAGCTCTGATCCCCAGGCAACTTTATTTATTAACATACAAATAAAATCACATTTCAGCACAAATAAAACATCACCATAAGACTTAATCTCAGACAATGAATGAATGAAATGAGGCCTGTGCTCTACTGTTTTGTTTTGGTTTATATTTTTTTTTAGTTTTGTGTTTCATACATTTTCAACTTTTCACAAAAGTTATATAAATTGTCTCCAAGTCTTGCTCTCTATCCCAACACATGCCTGAAAACACACACACACACACACACACACACACACACACACACACACTCATATGCTCCTGTGGTTTATTTCTGAGTAATTTCAGAATAGGCTGCATCTTATGTGCTTACCTCTTTGTGGTGGCCCACAGAGACTTCCTGGTGAGACCTTACTGTAGGACAGAGAATCTGAGCTTGCTTTCCCCAAAAAGGTACGTAAGGAGATGATTTGGCCACAGGCGTGATTACCACGTGTTTGAAAGGGTCTCTACTTGGCTTTATGGTGTACTTTGATCTTACAAGGGGCATTCTTTTGTCTCTCCCCTTTGGCATATTATAAAAAGCCCTTTTGAATAAAGCTCTGGGCAGCTGAGTATTGACCCAGGGCACTCTTGAAGCTATCCTGTGCTCTGTGTTTCTTATTGTCTCCTTCTGTCTTTCTATCTAATATTTCCTCATTCCTCTCTCTTCCACTCAAGAACCCTTCAATAGATGGGAGCAGGTTGGAACTGGTCTCCCACAGACTCCCAAACTTCTTCAGGGTGTATTTCTTAAGGAATGTTCTTACTTCAGGGTGTATTTCTTAAGGAATGTTCTTATACAACTACAAAACGTATTTTAAAACAAGAGCATTTAATAGCAGTATGCTTACAGTAATGCTTTTTACATGGTTTTGTCAGTTGTCCCAATGTTCTTTCATAGTACCGTTAATTTGTGTTTTTAAACACACAGAGATCAGAAGATAGCCTCTGAAGTGGGTTCTTTCCTTCCTCCGTGCGAGTTCCAGGCATCATGCTCAGTGCCTTTGCCGGCCAAGTCACTCAGTGACCTCAGATTACTATGTGCATGGCACAGGGTCCAGCCCGGAAGCTTGCACTTCTTTACTGCCTCCTCAGCCTTCTTGATTCTCAAATTCTTCTGGAATTTGATTCTTTACCTTCCTCATTTTGTTTTCATGACATTTGATTCCTTTTCATTTAATGTTATAGGTATTCTATTGGACTCTTCTACTCAGCGTTAGTGCCATAAGACACTACCAACAGTGGTTAAAACTCAGTGGTACTTTATGTCTCATAACTCTGATTAGCTGCAAAGCAAGCATTTTATCTGGATGCTTGTCTGGAACTTTTAAACTCGATGTTTATGAAATATCTTCTCATGTCCAACCCTCTGAATGTACAGTCTCCTGTTGAATTTATTTCTGTAAATGACTCTACTGCCTGGAAGCCAGTTCCATGGGAATCTTAGAGAATAACAGGCCTTTCTCTTTGCTCCAGTATTTAAACATTTGTCAGATTTCAGCCTGTGGTGCCTCTGAAATCTTCGCTCCTGTTGCCATCATCCTGAGTCGGCCTGCCTTTGCTTGTTGGTTGCTTTTGTATTGTACACATGATCTTCTTGGTTGCTCCATCTCTCCCCAATCAGTTAATCCTCTTGCTTAGACCTGTTCTTCCTCTCACAGTGTTACATTCTGACATCATCATTTGCCCAGGTACTTGAACAGAACTGGTAATTCGCAACTGCTATTTCTCATGCTCACGTTCCATATCATTGATTCAACCAACAAATCCTTATTGATACCTAATACCATGACCCAAGTACTATGCTACACTATTGTATACTTAGGGATATGTTATCAAATGTGGTGGACATTACCACTGCTAAGAGCTAGTTTAAGGATACAAAAACAAACAATCGTATAATTGCCTGATTATAATTGTAAAGTTTGGTAATTGCTGCAAATTAAATTGTGTAATAACAAATTATGGTGGCAGTAAAAGGATACCATGATAGGGTAATTCTAATTTTTAAATATATCTAATTGTTTCCTACCTCTTAATCCTGAATAGCACTGCATTAGTCTAGCCTTTATTTTCCTTTTGCTAAACTAATTACCTCTTTAAACTATGGTTCTGCTTTTAGTTTTGGTCTCTCTAGTCCCATCAATCTATATGGATATAAGAATTCCGTTTGTGCTGTTCAGCAAACGCCATGCACACTGCTCAGCTTAGCATTTATAGTCCTCTGAAGTCCTTAGGTCTTTCCAGTCTCCCCTTCTTCTGACTCCACATGCACCACACTGTCAGTCTCTCCCTTTGGCGTGCTTTCTATATAGCCTGTTTCTGAAGAATGGCCTTCTCCATATGTGTGTGTCTTCCATTTATCTACCAAGGAAATAGGTGTCCCTTCTTTTATTAAGACTGAATTCAGTGATAATCTGTCATGTCTTAATTTCCATTCAGAAAGATTTAAGAGTCTTCTCTTAGGTTTTTAATACTAGTTATAGCTCTATGCTTATTGACAAGCCCCTCTGAAGTATTGAGCCTTTGAGATCTCTCCTCTCCTCTCCTCTCCTCTCTCTCTTCCCCTTTCCTCCCCTCCCCTCCCATTTCCTCTCCTCCCCTCCCCTCCTTTTTCCTCTCCCTTCCTCCTCCCCTCCTCCTTACTATATATTGCAGGCTGGCCTCAAACTTGCAACTTGCTCTATACCCCAGGGTAACTTCAATTCATGACCCTCCTGTCTCAAACTGCAAAGTAGCTGCAGGCTTGGGCCACTGTGCCCATTGAGGTCAGAGACCATGTAGCTCCCTTATTTTCCTTCTTTACCAAGCTTTGGATTCAGCATCTTTGGATGTAAGTCATTATGTATCAATTTTAATTCTCAAAAGTTTTCTCTATTGATTTTAACTAAACAACTTTGCACACTCGTAACTCAGTTTGAATGCTGAAAAGAGTACCCAAGATTATTAACTCATTTTTCCCAAATGTAGGTGAATCGCAGTTACCTATGGGTTTGTTTTGTTTTGTTTTGGGAGATGGTGTTGTTTGTTTCTATGTGAGTGGGTTTTTGTTTTGTTTTTGTTGTTTTGAGACAGGGTCTCTTGGAGCAGTACCGCTACTTCCCAAGGGCTGAGTTTACAGCACTTACTACCACCACTGTTTCCTGGAGGCTTTTTATGCTTAGCTTGTTTATGTTTCAGAAAACATTCCTTTGCCTATCATCCCCCGCCCCTAATGAGTGAAGACTTCTGTAGGAAGGGTCAGAATTTATACCCCTTTTAATGTTCTCCAGATTCTCCTGAGGTGCCCTTTCCCCACATACACACTTTGGAAACACTGTACTGGACCAGTTTTGAGAAGAATTTGGTTAACTGCCATTCAAAAATTTATATCAGAAAAGTCTGGACACAAGTCCTAGGCTCTAAAATGTTGAAGAATGAGTCCTGAAGACAGACCCGTGAACTTGAATGCAACCCAAAAAAAATTCTAAAGCAGATTGTTAAGCAGATATTGAATAATTAGATAAGAAAATATTTTATGGCCTCCATTCTTTAACTCTTTTTTTCTTTTTTAAAGAGATTTTATTATGTTTAATCTTGTGTATGTCTGTGTGTGGATAGGTAAGTGTCATGGCCCATGGAGTCTAGCACTGCCTGGTGCTTTGGAGTTAGACCCACAGGTGTTTGTGAGCTGCCTGATGTGAGTACTGGAATTCCAACTCAGATTCTCTGCAAAGGCAGTGCATGCTCCAAACCAGTGAGCCATCTGCCCAGCCCCCAGCATTGTTAAGTCGTAACGAACTGTTTTTACTTCTTCTTTTTGAAACATTTGGTTGGATCTCCAGGGAAAGATACTTCAGTCCTAACACTGTGTCAAGATTTAAAGTCGGGTGCGGCTACACACCTATAATCCTAGCCCTCCAGAAACTGAGATGGAAATGGGGGTGGAGGAGTCAAGGCTAGCCTGAGGTACATAATTCAGAGCCAACCTAATGAAACTCTGCCTTCAAAAACAAGCAAAGTGAGAAGAAATATCTCTGTTTGATACATGGAAGATAACAGTTTCAATTAGAGCAGATAAATATAAATTTCCAGAGAAGCTTGACTAGTAGATAAACTTAGAAGAGTACTAGTAGTTCAGTGGCTACAGACTTGTTCTTCAGTCAGTCTGTAGTTCAAACTGGATGTGCTACATCTTGTTTGCACAGTGCACACTAAGGATAGTTCTTTTTCCCACTTCTATACTGTAAACAAACCTGCTTTCAAGACCAGTACCATAAATCTTTTACATAGCTAGTTTCAAGATTCACTCTTGGCATTCCCAGTAATTGCCAGGGGAACAACTGTAAGTGTGTGTGGTATATTCATGTTTGTGCACATATGTGTGCAGTTTGCTCATTTGTATGTGCTTGTATGGAAGCCAGAGGTAGACTTCAGTTATCCTTGTCACCTAAGTTTTTGAGACAGGCCTCTCACTGAATCTGGAGTTTACCATTTCAGCTACACTGGCTGGCCAGCGATCCACCAAGATTCACTTGTCTCTCTACCCATCCAGTGCTAGAGTTCTAGGTGCACCATCAAACCTGGCTTTTACATGGGTGCTGGGTATCCAAACTTGGGCTCTTATAATTTATATAGCAAGCATTTTATCCACTAAGCTATCTGTTTTCCCAGCCTCCAAGAACTAGAAATTTGATAAGGCATTTTGTGGTATCTTATTCATTATGAATAAGATAGCCAATAGCTTAGGCTTGTTACTAACTAACTCTTACAACTTAAACTAACCCATATCTTTTAGTCTATGTTATTTTACATGGCTCCGTACCCTTTATTTTGTAAAGCCCATGTCACTTCCTCTCCATCTGGCTGGTGACTCCACCCTCCTTTTTCCCAGCATCCTATGTGTCTGGCTGTCCCACCTATACCTGCTGCCTATCTAATGGCCTTTTAGCTTTTTTTAAACCGCTAAGAAGGCACCTTAGCAAAGACATATCTTCAGAGTGTACAAAAAGATTATTCCACAACTTACTATATCAGAAACTGAGGAAAGCTTCAGGATGATGTCAGAAGTTTCAAAGAATTTTCATCACATCCACTGTCACCGGTATCAAGGTGGAGAGCGAGAATTCTACACTTGAACTGAGATAGACAGATTGGCAAACAGTGTACAGAAGAATTTTCTTTAACTTTGTAGCTCTGACTGGTCATGGAACAGACTATGTATCCCAGGCTGATCTGAAACCCATGCTAGTTCTCCTTCCTCAGCCCCCCAAATGCTGAGTTTACAGATGGTGATAGATGTGTCAGAGAAAGACAAGTCTAAAAGGCAAGTTTGTGTTTGTTTATTAGTATTTGGGGATTAGATCTAGAGACTCACAGTAATCTTTTTTAATGAAGGAAAATAACATGGGTAATATAAAAGCTATAACAGATGACAAGAAAATTTTGAAAGATTTATTCAAGGAAACAAAAAAATAGATTATAATATAGTCACAACTAAAGAAATTTCAAGAAAGCGTAAGATTGGTGAAACCAGTAGCAGGACATGATTACAAGATAGAAAAAACTGGTAATGTTAAAATACATAACATAGAAGGATGATCATGCAATTTTAAAAATAATGAAAGAGAAATAGTGAGGTGCTGGGGCACAGGAAACCAAATTGGTAAAATAAAGATGTTAGGAACCTAAAATAACAAATAAAAGGACAACGTGAGAACATCAGCTAGAGGAAAGGCATTATACACAGGGATTAAACTGCATATGTCCGTGTACAGAAAGTCAGGTACAAAAGGGAAGACAGAAACAATCAGCTGAAGGAGGGAAATACATTGAACTTGTTGCCAAGGAAAACGCTTCTCCGAGTGAGAAGTCCAGGACTGGGTGGTGGGAGAAGACAGGAGACAGCAGTTTTGTACCTCCAGCACGAATGTTAAGGGAAGAGGACTGAAGGACCCGGCTGTGTGAGGCCTTTACTAAACATATCTGGGTGTGCTGACTTCCTCCATAGTAGACTTTATTATTCTCAGCGGTGTTTATTACCATCCTCTTAGAGCCAAGCACTGTTTCTAGGCACTAGGACTTTGATCAAATGAAAGAGTCTGTCTTCTTCCTAACAACGGTCCTATGGTAGAAATCAGAAAATACACAAATAAGTAGCATATAAACATAAATATTAAACATATATAAAACAGACTGTGATTCAGAGAAGTTTGTACTCTGGGTGATGAGAAGGGACCAGTTAGTGAGGACTTAGGAAGCCAATTACCCTGAAGACCTGCTTGAAACTGTTGCTTTACCAACCAGTGAAGTATCAGAGAACTCATAAATCAAAATGTCAAGGTACGAAAGAACAGGCAGTGAACTTTTAGTATAAAATGAAACCCTAACTGCCATTACTATTTTATTTATAAAAAACCATGTAAATTGATAAGGGTAACACATGCTATCAGCATATTAATTTAATGTAAATAGAGACAAAATAGAAACTGCAGCTAAACATAGGGAGTCATGGCAAGAGGACATGGTGAACTACTGTCTGCCAATAGTTATGTCCTGGTTATGTTTTCAGCCCATCACAGAATGTGATGCAATCTAGAGTGACCTAAGACAAGGACCTCAAGGAAGAACTCTCTAGATCCTCTTGTCCTACGAGCCTGTCTGTGGGAGGCAATCAGATTGTGTTCATGGCGGTGAGAAGACATCCCCTCTGTGGGTGGCTGAATTCCCTACGTGGGGGATTCTGAGCTGTGTGAGAGTGGAGAGACCAAGCTGAGGACAAGCATCCTGCATGGTAATTCATCGACTGTGACCTGCTCTCTTTCCAACCTGGGTTGCTTCAACCCTTTTTTTGACAGTCTGATGGTTCCCCACCCCTGGAGGTCACAATATTAATGACGGAGTTAGTGCAGACACCTGATCTTTGTAGCACACTACATCCTGGAACTCCTGGACACAAGTGATCCTCCTGCCTCAGCCTCCAAAGTAGCTGGGAATAAAGGCTTGGGCCACCCCTCCTGGCTGCTCGTGACTATGGATGTACTATGAGTAGCTGCCTTGCCTGCTCTGCAGCCATGCCCTATAACCTGCGTAGTTTGCATATAACCAAACAGAATGGGGAAAAAGCAGGCCCTGGTCTTACAGTAAAAGGCAGCTAGCAAAACAAACAGCAAAGATGTTTTCAAAAAGAAAGACCGAACAAAACTTTCTAACAATTATAAATGTGACACTCACTAGGTATCTGTGGGGAAGAAAGACAGCGTGAGTAAGAAAGTCCTCTTTCTATATCTGTAAATGACGTGAGATCATTAAAATGACGCAGTTTAAAAGGCAGGATCTAAATAATGCAGGATCTAAAGGTATCCTAAAATTGCTTAATAATATTTGTTTTAAAATCATTATTTAGGGCATTGGAATCCCTTTCAAGGACACTGTGTTTGCTCAAAAGGCAGTGTGCAAGACCTAACAGATAGCTCAGGGGTAGAGCACTTGCCTCTCTGTAAGAAGCTCTAGATTCGAGCCCCAGACCTGCCAAAAAGCAGAGGGAAGTAGGGCCTTGTCTGCCTAATACACAAGAAAGAAATGTTGAAGTGTCCTAGCGTGAGTGCCAGAGAGGTACCATGATAGCTCACTTGTTTCCAGAGAAGAGAATCACAGTTGATAACGTGGCTTGAAGCTAGACATGGTGCACACACCTGTCAGTCAGAAGACATTCATAGGACTGAGACAGGAGGGTAGTGAGTTCAAAGCCAGCATGGGCTATTAGCAAGACCACTCTCAAGAAAAAAAAAAAATCAAAATGGTTTGGGGAAAGGGAATTATCTAGATTATCTATTTATAATTATTTGTTATTATCTAATTATCTGAGTACTGAATACTTTCATGAACTGTTTTACAATTCCTGCTAAATCCAAAATTGATAAAACAAGAAAAAATAACTTAGAAAACTGAAACAGCCTGGACTGGTACTATTAATCAATATTTATTTATTGTATACAGCTTAAGAGCACATGAAACTTATGCTTGTAGATATATATTTAAGTGTGTGTCTCACAGTTGGCTTAAGAAAACTGTTCGTGGTGAGACCCAGATTTCAGATCCCTTCATCTCGTAGTCCTCTTTTGGCACGTCTTGGCCCAAGTCCAGCCAAACTCCTTAACAGGAACATGTGAATCACAGTGGGAATGAATTGGGTCAATATGAATGCATGAGCACCACAGAAGAAGCCAGGCACATGTTCTCCTGGCAGCCTCTTAGCAGTAACATCATGTTTGAAAGGTAAAGGCAGCACATGTGTACATAGTTTTTAAGGTGTTTCTAAGAAATTTAGAGTCATGGTCATTGACTATGAATGTAAACTAAACCAGAGAAGTTGAAGCTGCACTTACAGAGCTCGCCTTATAAACGCTACTGCTCTGTTTCGCTGGAGAAATTTTCATACATTTACATTTGATAAATACCACTACCAAAAAGTTGTATAAAAAATTGAAATGCCAGCTCACTAAATCAACTCATAAAAACTAAAGTTAAAAGTAAGATATTTTCCACGATTATTTTAAAATACGTTATTTACTGGAAGTAAAGTCCAGAGAATTACCACAGATGAAGTGTGAGTATATTTCTCCCACTTGTAAATGAGCTCTTATTTCCTACAGTGTGTATTCTGGTCCACAATGAGTCATTTTCAACATGTTTCAATTTAACTCCTAATACATTTTTAAACTTGGCAGGCATATTTAGCTGAACATTACTTCCAGTTTTTAGAGGCTGCTTCTAAATTATACTTCAGTTCTGCAGTCAGCATGAAGAGTTCTTTCAGTAAGAAGGAAACAGCATTGATTGGAACTGTATGTTTTGGAGAAGGAAAAAATACTATTTTTAAATTTTCATTATACACAAATGCTAAGCGTTATCTGAAAGAGCTGTAGTTGTGTCTTGTATGGTTGTGTTTAGTGGAAGAAGAAATCTAAAAGAAGTATAATTTACCTTGAGTAAGAGTTATTAAATTCTTCACTATGCTTAACAGTAGTTTATTGTTCTACATGGATTAATTTTTTTGGTAATGCTGATGACATTGGAGGTAGTAGTTTAGTTTTTGTTCAGGCTCCGTTTTGGTTACAAAACTTAGCACCTGGCCTTTCTGGTCAGAGGGCTACATAAATGTAAACACTCTGACTGAGGACGGTGGTGGCAATCGCCTTTAATCTCAGCACTTAGGAGGCAGAGGCAGGAGGATCTCTGTGAGTTCGAGACCAGCCTGGGCTACAGAGTGAGTTCCAGGACAGGCACCAAAACTACACAGAGAAACCCTGTCTCGAAAAACAAAAAAACAAAAAAGCTATGACTGAGCCCAGTACTCAAGAGGCAGGGGCAGGCAGATCTCTGTGATTATGAGGCCAGTCTGGCCTACACAGTGAGACCCTATCTCAAAAAAAAAGTCAATAAGTATGTGGAGGATTATTTTTATATTTCTAACTCAGGGTTATTTTGTAATTACCACTTATTGGAGCCATATGAATATTCTAACATATTCATTTGGCTGACCTATCTACTATTAATTTTTAGTATACTTCTTGTTGTGACCTTTATACTGTCTTATTATTTTTAACATTTCAAGTTCATAAAAGTTTAGAGTTGGAAAAAACATATTGAAAATAGATCAAAGCTCATATGAACTCACAGAGACTGAGGCAGCATTCACAGGGCCTGCAGGGGTCTACACCAGGTCCTCTGCATATATATTCTAGCTTCCAGTTTAGAGTTTTATAGGATTCCTAAATGTGGCAACAAGTGCATCTCTGTGTCTGTATCTGTTTCTTGTGCCTTCTCTTGGGCTCTTGCTGTTTGTTTGTTTGTTTGTTTGTTTGTTTGTTTGTTTAGTCCTATTCAGATGTTAGTTTTTTATTTATCTTATCATAGTATAGTGTGGTGCCTTAGATGTCTATTTCTTTTCTATTAACAGAAAGGGGATGGATTGGGTGGGAGAGGAGGTGGGGAGAAACTGGGAGGAGTAGAGGGAGAGGAAACTATAAACAGTATATATTAGGATGAAAAAAATCTATTTTAAATAAAAGGGAAAAAATTAAAAAGAATATATTCTACTCAGTTTGCAAATGATGGAAGACATTAAAAAGACTATTTAACTTGTCCTGAGTTACACTGTTTCTAGAAGCAGACCTGGGATTAAACATCTGGTATTTGTTGCTTTTGTTGTTGTTTGATTTTGTTTGTTTGGGATACAGTTTCCTATAGCACAGACTGGCCTCAAACTTGCCTGTAGCCAATGCTACCCTTGAATTCCTGATCCCTCTGTTTCAACTTTCCAGGTGTTAGGATTAAAAGTTCTACACCACTGCCTCCAGTATAAACAAATATTCTTTTTATTTCTAGTTCAGTTGTTCCTTCTGCCACAATATTAAGTTATACTTATGTAAACAGTATGTGAAGCATAGTATGTATGATGTCATACAACACGAGTAAATAAATTTGTACTCTCATATATACTTCCTAAAAACAACAAAATTCCAAAGCAAGCTTTGTGCCAGCTTTCTCCTTCCAGAAGCTCTAGGGAAAGTCCTCTTACTGCTGCCCACTTCTGGGGACCCGAGAACATTGGCTTGTAGTCACATCTCCATCCAGTCTCTGCTCTTGCCTTTCTGTGTACTTATAAGATGCTTGTGATGGCATTGACTGCCTACTCATCAATGGAGACAAAGCTCCTCATCTTCAGATCTTAACCACATCTGCCAAAATTTTTTCCTAATAAGGCAGCATGCACATATTCTGGGAGCTGGGACATGGACAGATCCTTCAAGAACCCTCTGTTCAACTCACACATGAACCTTTTAAGACACGAGTTATATTTAGATGGATCCATTAGTTGGAATAACATTTTTTTAATTTAACTAAAAATTTTTATCATCTAATTTGAATAGTTATTTAAATTCTATATTTCTATAAATTATCTTTTCAACTTTAGTAATATACTATTTAACAAATTATTTATTAACCCTTGAACAAAATAACACCTTAGAAACTTTGACTCCAGTTCATGTGATTTATGGCATATATTTATTATGAATTTAAAGTCACCTTTGGGGCTGGAGAGATGGCTCAGCAGTTAAGAGCACTGACTGTTCTTCCAGGGGTCCTGAGTTCAATCCCCAGCAACCACATGGTGGCCCACAACCACCTGTAATGAGATCTGGTGCCCCCTTCTGGCCTTCAGGGACACTTGCAGGCAGAACACTGTATACATAATAAATAAATACTAAAAATAAAAAGTAACCGTTGTAGGCAGAGTTTTCCTGTCCCCGCAGCCACTCCTAAATAACCACTCTGCAACTTAATATTAATTATAAAGGCTTGGCCAATAGCTCAGCCTTGTTACTACCTAACTCTTCCAACTTAAATTAATTATATAAATTAATTATATTAATCTACATTCTGCCACTTGGCGTTGCCTCTCTTTCATCTTGCACCTCCTGTTTACTCTCTGTGTCTTGCTGATGACTCAGACTCTGCCCTTCTTTTTCCCAGCATTCCCTCTGCCTCAAAAATCCTGCCTAGCCATGGGCCAATCAGCCTTTTATTAACAATGAGAGCAACACATCTTCACAGTGTTCAAAAGAATTATTCCACAGCACACATTCCATCTTTTAATTTCATTTTTAGAGGGGAGTCTTATGTATCCTCAACTGACCCTAAAATTACTGTATCGCTGAAGATGAACTTGGAGTTCTAATCCTCTTTCCTCTATCTCCCAAGTACTAGTATAATAGGCGTGTACCATCTGTTAGACAGTTTTATGCAGTGCTTGGGATAGAACCAAGGGCTTTGTGCATGCCTGCCATTCATGCCAGCTACATTCCCAGCCGCATCTCCCATAGCTTTTAATGCGTTTGTTACAGAGCTCTTGACTGTAATACCAAGAATTCATGAAACAGAGTCAGACCTTTTGAACAGACAGTACTAAGATAAATGTTGAAGCAAGCTATATTGACTTCATTGGCAGCACACACCTTAACGTCGTGTCTAAAACTCTTTTCGTTTAAAGTCATCAAGACTGGGGCTGGAAGGATAGCTCAGCCGTTAAAGGCTAGGCTCACAACCAAAACTAAAGTCATCAAGACTGAAGGTACTTCCGGAGAATATATCTCTGACTCCATAAAAGAGTACACCCAGGTCATCTTAATCAAATAGTCTGTTCCTGTGTAAGCCTATAAGGAATTCATATACATATAATGAATATAATGAAATGTGAGCCTTGAAATAGCTTATAGAAGTAGCTGACAGGGAAATCAAGCTATGGTAAGTGGCCTCTCACTTGCAGGAATGTAATGTTCTGTGTATTAGTGCCTCCAAACATGTTCTTTCTTATTTGTCTTCAGTTGCTGTTAGTTAAATTGTGTACTTGATCTTCAAGTAAGTAAACAGATGGTAAATGAGAAATTCGTGTTATGAAATTCACTGGTTGTATATTGTAAATATAGATTTTCATAACCCAAAAGAAATAACACTTATAAAACAGAAATTAGATTCTTCAACAAGATACACCAAATCTTTAATTTCTGGAAATTGAAGCTATGAAATGAATGCTTTTAAAGGAAAGCAGTGTCTCAGCCAGTTTTCCATTTTGTTAGTTGCTGTGTTCTTTGGAGTCCAGTTTAACTGGTAATTCCTCTCTTACTTGTAGAAAACTATTCACCATTTACAGCCCACTGAAATATTGAGTGTCTTAGTTAGGGTTTTATTGCTGTGAAGAGACACCATGACCACAACAACTCTTATAAAGGAAAACATTTAATTGTGGCTGGCTTACAGTTCAGAGGTTTAGTCCATTTTCAGTATGGCGGGAAGCATGGTGGCACACAGGCAGACATGGTACTAGAGAGGTAGCTGAGAGTTCTACATCTGGATCAGCAGGCAGCGGAAAGAGAGACACTGGGCCTGGCTTGAGCAACTGAAACCTCAGAGCCCACCCCAGGTACACACTTCCTCCAACCAGGCCATACCTCCTAATATGCCACTCCTAGTGAACCTTTTGGGGCTGTTTTCATTCAAACCACCACATTAAGCATCTACATACATGAAGTGTGTTAGCCCTTGTGCTGGCTAGTTTTATGTAAGCTTGACATAAACTATAGTCATCAGAGAGTAGGGAACTTCAATTGAGAAATTGCTTCCATAAGATCCAGCTGCAGGCAAGCCTGTTGGGAGAGCCCAGTCCATTGTGAGAGCTGTGGTGATATTGTGTTCCCCAAAATATCGTGCACCCTAATAAACTCATCTGGGGTCAGAGAACAGAACAGCCACTAGATATAGAGGCCAGAAAATGGTGGCACACACGCCTTTAAAATCCTAGCATTCCAGAAGCAGAGATCCATCTGGATCTCGGTGAATTCAAGGCCACACTGGAAACAGCCAGGTGTGGTTAACAAGAGACTTTAATCTCAGGAAGTGATGGCAGGAAGCAGAAAGGTATATAAGGTGTGAGGACCAGGAACTAGGCTGGTTAAGCTTCCAGGCTTTCCAGAAGCAGTTCAAATGAGAACCATCCAGTCTGAGGAAACAGGATCAGCTGAGGAATTGGCAAGGTGAGGTGGCTGTGGCTTGTTCTGCTTCTCTGATCTTCCATCATTCACCCCAATACCCAGCTCAGGTTTGATTTTATTAATGAGACCTGTTAAGATTCGTGCTACAGAGAGGGGTCACCCCTGGGCTAGTGGTCCTAGATTCTATAAGAAAGCAGGCTAAGCAGCCATGAGGAGCAAGCCAGTACACAGCATTTGTCTATGGCCTCTGTGTCAGCTCCTGCTTCCAAGTTCCTGCCCTGTTTGAGTTTCTGTCCTGACTTTCTTTGATGAACAGTGATGTGGAAGTGTAAGACAAATCAACCCTTTGCTCCCCAAGTTGCTTTTGGTCATGGTGTTTCATCACAGCAATAGTACCCTAAGACAGTCCTTATTGCCTTTCTGCATTGGTATGCCAGTTTTTATTTCACTCATTTTAGACAGTATAACACTTACAGGTTATATATTGTACCATTGTAGAGCTAAAGGTTATGAGTTCTTGCCATACATCTTTAATGATAGAAAACATTAGAGTAGTTTTGAATTTAATGGCTCAAATGTTTTCTAAACTTGCAGTGGAATAATAGCTATAGTAATTCTTGGAATTTATTTAGTTATAATTATGAAAAAGTTGTGAATTGTGGAAAGTTGTTTTGACATTTTTTTTCTCTTTTTTTGTCCCTTTTTTTGTTTTTTTTTGTTTTTTGTTTTTTGTTTTTATTTTTTTCAAGACAGGGTTTCTCTGTGTAGACCAGGCTGGCCTCAAACTCAAGAGATCTACCTTCCTCTGCCTCCCATATACTAGGATTAAAGGTATGCATCAACACTGCCCAACTGACATTTTTTTCATTTTATGAATTTTTATTTGTAAAAATTATAATTTATGTTTAAAAATATTTTGTTAATATTTGCAGGTATCACATCATTTGGAATATTCTCTTTTTTAAATGTTTTGTTTTTCATTATATGGATATGTGGGGGACAGCAGTATGCATGAGTCAAACACCTCTGGAGACCAGAAGAAGCAGGTAGTTGTAAGCCACCAGGGTGGATGTGCGGAACCAAACTCAGGTCCTTGCAAGAATAGTATGTGTTCCTAACCACTGAACACCTCTCTAGCCCCCCATGTTGAAGATTCCTTAGTAATGTTAAAAACTAATAAATTTGGGGGTGGGGAGATGGCTCACTGGGGAAAGTATTTGCTGTGAAAACTTGAGGACCTGAGTTCAGATCCCCAGCACCCACATAAAAAGCCAGACATGATGGTGCATGCTTGTAACCCTAGGGCTACCAGGACAGAAATGGACATGTCCCAGGGGCTCCATGGCCAGCTGGTTTAGCTGAAATGATGAGCTCTGGGTTCAGTAAGGGACCCTGTCTCAAAAAGAATCAGGCCGAGAGCAGTAAAGGAAGAGAGTTGAAGTCGGCCTGTGGCTTCCACGTGCACATGGACAGGCAAAGCAATTGCACCTGGACAGACAGGTGTATACATGTACAATACACAAAAAATCTACAAAATTTATAAATATGTTTCCATGTCATCGTACATGAAGTAGAATTCCATGTAGCTAAACTTACTTTTCTCTGCTACTTTATGAGCACTCCTTTTCATTTTTTTGTTTTGTTTTGGTGGTGGGGATGGAACTTAGAGTTTTCTGTATGCTAGGCAAGCACTTTACCACTGAGCCACATCCCCAGCATCCTTTAACTGTATATACCACAACACAGCAGAAATGAATCATTGTGACTGCCTCTTCCCAGTGAGAAATGAGGCTTTGTAGCTTCAGTCTGTGAACTGTTATCTGCTTCTTTTATTCATTAATGTGTGATGAGCCTAAGGTTACCTTCCTGTCAATTCCAGATGTTTAACATTGCTTGCTTTGTCTCTCTTTATATTAGATGAGAGCCAACATTATGAACTCTACACCTTACTGAGTACATCAAAAGTCATAAAAGCAACATAAGTCTCCCCATGATTTCAGGGGAGAATGTAGAGAAAAATATGTATGTTACGCTCAGGTTTCTCTTTGTTAGTCTATGGGCAATGGAAAGAACAATAAAGAAGTGGAACTGCTCTGTAGACTTTCCCTAGGATGGATGGGCCAGAAATGTTGAACTGAATATCCTTTGAACCTTAGTGAGCAATACAATATAGAGACTGAAAAATAACATACAGTATGTTATCAAAGAGATGAAATATAATCTATATACTTATTAATGTTTTAAATCAAAATGTTTTATCTCTCTGTGTGTGTGTGTGTGTGTGTGTGTGTGTGTGTGTGTGTGTGTGTGGCTGGAGGTCAACATTCAGCATCCTCAATCATTCTCCACTTTATATTTTGAGACTGAGTCTCTCACTGAACTTGGAGCCCACAGATTCAGCTAGACTGACTTGCCAGCAAGCCACAAGGATCCTCCCATCTCTACCTTCCTAATGCTGGGATTGCAGACACGCCCTTTCAGCTAGTTCTTAATGGGCTCTGGATCTCAAACCCAGCTCAGCATGCTTGGGCATGATTTTGCTGACAGAGCCATCTCTCAACCCTAAAATGATATATATCATAAGGAGCCAGTAGTAGGCTAGGAGTGTCTGTGTGTGGTTTTTAACTAATTTTTTTAGATTAGCATACAAAGTAATGGGGTTCTGCATAGTATCTTCATATTTATGTATCAGTATTTTTAAATTCACTCCCTTTACCTACTACCTCTCTCTGCCCGCTCTGCCTCTGGCTGCCATATAGAGGAGATGGTATAAGAAACAAGCATTTGAACTGTGAATTTTAACATGAAGGTATAGGATAAGAGCATTTCAAAAGCATGATAAACTTGAATATAGAGGAACAAAGGTAAAGAATTGTCAAGGAAAGAACAGGTTAATCATTAAACTAATTGAGAGTATGAAAGTAAGTAAGAGATAAGCCTGTGACAGCTTGATTTTACTTAGTACTGGAATATCAGGATAATGAATCTATACTCACTTCGGTGAGCAGTGAACAGCTGACCTGATGACAGTCACATCCAAGAAAATTACGTTGGCAGTAGTGCCTGGGTGGCTCAAAAACGCACGAAAGCCAGGTGATCGGTAACAACCAGGGGGATGGCATCCCGAATAGGGATGAGAAGCCTGATTGCACAATCATCTAGGGGCAGTAGCAGTTGTTCCAATCTGCTCTTGCCATCCCAATCCCCAGAGAAGAAGATCCCCCCACCAAGGCTTTCTCTGTATAACAGCCCTGGCTGTTCTGGAACTCACTATACAATCCAGGTTGACGTCGAACTCTAATCCATCTGCCTCTACCTCCCAAGCTGGGATTAAAGGCATGTGCCACTACACCAATGACTGAGAAAAACATTTCTGATATGTAGAGATCATATTCAGCAGTAGAGTTTGGACCATGTTTCTAACTTAGTGACTTTTTCTAGCTAAAAAGTCTAAGCATGAGTGAATCTTCCCCTTTCATCTTTCCTAGGACTTCTACTTGAATTGTTAAAGCACTGTTTACATGTAGAAATACAGTAGACAAGTGGAAATAAATATTTCACTTCTGGAAGAAGGGTCCAGAAAGATTTAAGACTTGTTAACAGACTGGGCGGTGGTGGTACATGCCTTTAATCCCAGCACTGCAGAGGCGGAGGCAGGCGGATCTCTGAGTTCCAGAATAGCCACAACTACACAACAGAGAAACCCTGTCTCGAAAAAAACAAAACAATAAGACATGTCAACAATCCTGAAGTAAATCAGTAATAATAGCTCTGAAACCTCAGAAGGAATTTAAGTGATGAGAACTTGCAGCTCTCTCTCTCTCTCTCTCTCTCTCTCTCTCTCTCTCTCTCTCTCCCTCCCTCTCCCTCTCCCTCTCCCTCTCCCTCTCCCTCTCCCTCTCCCTCTCCCTCTCTCCCTCCTCTCTCTCCCTCTCTCAAACACACAGACACGCACACACACTCACTCACCTCATCTCTCCTTATGTAAGGAAATTAAGATGCATGGAGCTTGTTTCTTAGAATGCCATGGCTAGAATCTACAAGAAAACTACTAAAACTAATTAGCAAGATACAAAGTAATCATGTAAATTGTAATTGTTTCTCAATATTAACAATAAAGTTTTACAAGGGGAAATTATTTAGGAAAATATTTGAACATAAAACATGTGGATAATATATGCCTTGCATCTAGAACTCTTGCAACTTAAGTAGGTAATACACTTTGCTGCTTCCAATAGTTCAACTTGGCCAAAGGATGTGTGGATCCCTCCTTAAAGAAGAAACACAAGAGCTGAAGAAACAGCAATTAAGAGCCCTTGCTACTCTGAGTTGTGCTGTGGGATGGTCTGTATGTCAAGTGTGTTGCTGATTGGTCAGTAAATAAATCACTGATTGGCCATTGGCTAGGCAGGAAGTATAGGCGGGACAAGGAAAAGAAAGCTGGGAAGTGGAAGGCTGAGAGGGAGACACTGCCAGCCGCCATCAGGACAAGGAAGATGTAAAGTACCGGTAAGCCACAAGCCATGTGGCAAAGTAAAGATTAATAGAAATGGGCTAAATATAAGAGTAAGAGCTAGACAATGACAGGCCTGAGCTAATGGCCAAGCAGTTTAAATAATATAAGAGTTTGTGTGTTTATTTTGTAAGTGGGCTCTGGAACTGGCGGGACTTGGTGGCGGGAGCTGGAGAGAAATTCTCCAGCAACAAATGGCGCCCAACGTGGGGCAAGAGTTTCCACCTAAAAACTTAAAAAAAAAGATTCTAAAACGGACCTAAAAACAGCTTCCTAATTGTCTCTCTCAAATAAGCGGCAGCTGCCGGTTTGAGCTACTGGCGGGTTCCAAGAGTGTGCGCTCGACCTGTAGTTTGGCGGGAATGAGACCTTTGCAAATGGCACATTAAGCTGCATGGTGGATTTAGCCTTTGCTAGTACAAAGCAGAAGAGGTTTTTGGGCTACACGCTGCTTGGATAAAAGCATAGACCCACGATAGCTCCCAGAGCTGGCGGTAAACGTAGCCATGTTGGGAAGCTGAGGTGGGCGGAGCCAGCAGCCACAGCTGCTGCAGTTTAAGGCAAGAGATTCACAATAAGACAGATTCAGATGTAATAGTTTACAATGTGTGTAAAAGATACGTGGGCTTGAAAGAGACAAAAAAGGTGATATATAGAGTTATAGAAACAAATACATAGTTTTAAAAAATAAAGTCATTAAAGAGACAGTAAAGGTAGTATAAAAAATAAGCCACGTAAAAATGGATATTACACAGAGAATCTGGATTGTGTTGTCTTTGGGATTTTTAACTGCAGAAAAACATTCGATTGTAAAAGCTGTTGAGGTATGCCAAAATGTAAATTTTAAAGGTACCTTGACTTCAAAATTTGGATATAAGGATATGTTGCTTTGGAAAAGAGTCTCTGCTTTTGTTTCGACAGAAAGCCAGAGACTATGGATTTGTTCCAGATTAAGATACATCAGGTTTGACCAGCCAAGACCCCCTGAAAGGTCTCCAATGACACCATGGCCCAGATGACTCAACATCCAGAATGGTTCCAAGGCAACTGGCTCAGACGATACAGCCTCATGGACTACTCCATGATCCTAAAATTTTCTTCGTGTCCCCATAAGATACAGCGCCCCCCTCCAGCAGGAAGTAGTAAGAGAAGCTACGCCCAAATTCCCAAATATACCAAGCTGGCTTTGGGGATGGAATTGGCTCACTCCCCCTCTAAACCCAGACATATTGCTCAAAAAAAAAAAAAAAAAAATGGTTAAGAGATTCTTGTGTCCCAAATCAAAAGAGCCCTCTGATGTGGGACAGACAAAAACCAATATTTTTATTTAAAGCAGGTTGATTATAAATACAATCTCTTTCTAAAGAAAAAAAGGGGATAGTTTAGATATGATAGGATGAAAGGGTAGATTAATGAACCTACTTTTAAAGAGTAACAACTTGTTTAAAATGTTTTACATTGCTATAGATTTTAGTTTATTGATACAAGTTTAAACTTAATTTTGTTATACTGTATATATATTTCTATTCTTGTTTGAGGTATTATGTTTATGTAACTCATTTAAAATTGTAATGGATAATTAAAAAATAGATTAATAGTTAGTCATCTATGATAATATTTGTAGCCATGTTAGTTAAGTCTTCTAGGTATACATAGATATATTTCAGATAGATAGGTAGTCTTCAAACACTTCAAAGACCTACAGAATATGGCATTTAAAATGTTTTAAAAGTTTAGACTTTTTGGACAATGAGACATGTCTGCTCCTGACAGCACCGATTTACTTCAGAGAGGAGGATGGGCATCGAAGACACTCCATATGGAGTTTATCTTCACCTTGACAAAAATAGCCATTTGGGCAAGAAACTGTTCTTGCCTGGACTGCTTGATCAACTGGACATGCAAGACCCATAAAAAGGTGACCACTGAACTTTGCTTGACAAAATGGTCCTTCAGGTTCCTGCTTTGCAGAGAAAACTGCCAGACATTCTACAAGACACAGAGAAAAGTAAATAAGAGACTCTAGGCCTGTGGGCTGAAGACAGATGCCCCAACTTTACAAGAGAACTTTAAATAACTGTCCAGGCTGCCAGCTGTCTCTGTCTACCCTACAAGACTCCTAAAAATTGCTTATATCCTTCTCCATTTCTCAGATAATAATATATCCTTCTGAGGTCTTTGATGTGGTTAAAGACTAGATACTTACAATTTTCCTTAGTTATAATAAAAGATAAGTTAGATATAAAACCTTAAACTTACAAATATAAGATAGATAGGATCTCTTCTTTAATATTATAACTGTAATTCTTGCTTGATAATTGTTTTGTTATATGTAATTTTACTATGTTAAAGTTAAAACCTTCCTTTTTAAGAAAAGAAAAGGGGAAGTGCTGTGGGATGGTCTGTATGTCAAGTGTGTTGCTGATTGGTCAGTAAATAAATCACTGATTGGCCATTGGCTAGGCAGGAAGTATAGGCGGGACAAGGAAAAGAAAGCTGGGAAGTGGAAGGCTGAGAGGGAGACACTGCCAGCCGCCATCAGGACAAGGAAGATGTAAAGTACCGGTAAGCCACAAGCCATGTGGCAAAGTAAAGATTAATAGAAATGGGCTAAATATAAGAGTAAGAGCTAGACAATGACAGGCCTGAGCTAATGGCCAAGCAGTTTAAATAATATAAGAGTTTGTGTGTTTATTTTGTAAGTGGGCTCTGGAACTGGCGGGACTTGGTGGCGGGAGCTGGAGAGAAATTCTCCAGCAACAGAGTTGGGTTGCCAGCACCACATAGGCGGCTCACAACCACTTGAAGCTCCAGCTCCAGGAGATCCAGTGCCCTCACTTGGTCTCCACATGCACTGACTGTACATGGTGCACACATGCATACTCAGACACACACAAATCCACATAAAATAGAGAGAGAGAGCTACAAGTGCTCATGGAAATTAGAGTGGAATTTCCCCCCTAAAAAACCTAAAACTCTATCTACTATATATGACCACATATAGCATTCTTACTGTATGACTTTCCTGTTCTTGGCATCTTTATTGTTAGCATTTCTCTTCTAGTGCTCTGTAGCTTAAGTTTTCCTGCCTGGCCCACAGTCAGGGCAAATCTCTTTCACCTGCCAGTCCCACAGCCTCTCAGACCCGACCAAGTAAACACAGAGACTTATGTTGCTTTCAAACTGTATGGCCGTGGCAGGCTTCTTGCTAACTGTTCTTATAGTTTAAATTAATCCATTTCCATAAATCTATCCCTTGCCACATGGCTCGTGGCTTACCAGGATCTTCACATGCTGTTTGTCATCGTGGCGGCTGGCAGTGTCTCTCTGACTCAGCCTTCCACTTCCCAGCTTTATTCTCCTCCTTGCCCCGCCTACACTTCCTGCCTAGCCAACGGCCAATCAGTGTTTTATTGATTAATCAGTAACACATTTGCCATACATCCCACAGCAGTGCTCTCTTGAGATTGATTCACTCTTCTCTGGTTTCTTAAGTAGGAAGCCAGGTGACTGATTTTTCTAATATATACTGCCTATGCTACAGATTTCCATGTATGCATTATTTTGCTATAATCCTGCACGTATTCTTGTTATATTTTTATTTCCAGTTTAAAGTGTTTAATAAATTATCTTGAATCTTCTCCTTTGGTCACTGTGTTACATAAAAGTATATATTAGGGTTAGAGAGATAGCTCAGTGGTTAAGAGCACTGATTGTTCTTCCAGAAGACACAGGTTTGATTCCCTGCACCTACATTGCCACTCACAACCCTGTCTAACTCCAATCCCTTAGGATTCAGTGACCTTTTCTGGCCTCCAGAGACACTCCATGCATGTGGTGCACAGACATACATACAGACAGAACACACATATACATAGAAGATAAAATGAAAAAAAAAATAATTTTAAAGTATATTGTAGCTCAGAATTTCCCATCCTTCTACTTCTGTTTCATAATGTAATTCCATATGATTTAAAAGTATATAAGAGTATATGATTTCTTTTAAATTTGTTTATGATCAAATGGAAATCTATAAGATCTTTCAAAACTGTGTTATGGTAGACAGGAAGGTATTAGAAGAAGTCCTTGTTAGTTGTATCCTAGCCCTTAGTTTTTAAAAAAAAAAATCATCAAATAAAATGGGTTCACCAAATGAAAAAGACTCTGCATACCCTAAGAATATTAGTAAAAGAAGACAGTTTCTCAGGAAGACATGTGCTGTTTCCTCTCATATGCAGATTTAAGATTTGTGAGTGCAGGAGTGCTTTGGGGGGGGAGGGAGTTGTAGAAAGGGGACGTGTGTGTGTGTGTGTGTGTGTGTGTGTGTGTGTGTAAAGGGATCATGAGAAGAGGAGCTCTTAAGTGAGACAGGGTGGGAAAGGAGAGAGTAATGGAATTTATGGGGCATGACAGCAAAGGGAGGGCTGTTTGGAGCAGGCAAGGGACCAGCGAGAGGGAAGCAGGGATGTGGGGGATGCAAACACAGTATCATGCCATAATGTACCATCATTGTGTATACTAAAGCCCAAAAATTACACAAAAGAAAGTTAGAATGAGATAGGCATGCTCCCTGCCATGGTTTTGTCCTATTGAAGATGCAGGTTCAACATGCTAAGGAAACAAAAGCTAACAGTTGTAAGGAGTGTAATACAGAAGAGATGTGGGGGGCCTGGAGAGATAGCTCAGTGGTTATGAGTACTCACTGCTCTTCCAAAGGTCCTGAGTTCAATTCCCAGCACCCACAGGGCATCTCACAACTGCCTGTGATGCCCTCTTCTGGTGTGCAGATGTACATGCTGACAAAGTACCCATATAAATAAATCAAAAAAAAAAAAGAAGAGACCTGTGAGTAATGACATTCTACATGAGAGTTATGAGAGAAGCAGCAGATGAATCATAGCTAGAAGTGAAGACAGATTGCTGGATATTTCAAAAGAACAAAAAGCATTAGAGATAACTGAAATATAAAAAGAAAAGGGTGATCTTAGAATGACCACATATGTATAGATTTGAATAAAATTATTCCAAGTAAGTCTGACATCCTGGACTTGTTCAGCATGCTTTCAGTGAGTATCCTAATGATTCTCTGAATTAAAATCAGAGATTGATGAACTGTGATTCCCCAGGCCAAATCCCACCCATCATCTGTTTTGTTTTGTTTTGTTTTTATAGCATTCAGACTAACAATGATCTTTGTATTTTTCAGTTGTTGGGGAGAAATCAAAACAATAATACTTCATAGTACTTTAAAATTTTATGAAATGTAAATATCAGTGTTTCTAGATAAAGTTTTATTGGAATACTCAAATTTGTATATTATGTATGACTGCTTATGCTACATCTGCAGTTGGGTTGTCTCATAATTGAGACTTTATGACCTAGAAGCCTGCAATGTTTACTCTTGGCCTTCTATAGATAAAATGTTACTGTGAGCTTCTCAACGGCACCATACACGTAGCAGGGATCACTGTCCCTCTCCCCTCAGCAGTCACAGTGTGAGCGGTCAGTCACCATTCGTAAATGCTCACCAGATATCAGCACCTCTTTCCCATGCAACTGTTTAACTGTGCACTAGAAAACTGTGACTGAGCAAGGAGCTATTTTTCCCAGTGAGGAGATGTTGCATTCCACTGGCTAGAAAAGAAACTAAACTCTGCTTCCAAAGTTCTCTAAGAAATTAGACGTCGTAGGAAGTATGTAGAAGGAAACATGTTGACCAAAGTAAAACTTGGAATTATGTGGCCAGAAAAACATTTAAAGTTGCCTTTTAGTTGTCCCATGAGAGATTTTTGCTTTTTGTAAAAGCTCTTGGCAAATTTGAATGTTCAGTTTTCTCCCTTTCTTAAGCACTTTGCTAATATGAACTCATTTAATCTTATCCACAACCTAGCAATATTATTGCTGCCGTTATTCTCACTTTATAAAGATAGTCATACAGGTAGTAAAGTAGATTCATCCAGTCCAGGCCTTAGCATTCTTGCTTAATATAGTAACATAGAAGTATTTAAAATCGTGACATGAAGCAATACTTAAATCTCATCAACCTAAAAGATAGCATGAGGAGTTTTGAGTTGTCTAACGGTTTCTTAAAATGGGCCATCCTTGCTGCTCTTTATTTTTCTCTGTTTCAGTTTTTTAGCTGGTGTTGCAATTGAATTTCCATATTTATTCATCAGGAACTGTTCAAGTCTATTTTTTATTAAGAAATTTTTTTATTCATTTTATATACCAATCACAGATCCCCCTCTTCCTTCCTCCCACCCCTCCAGCCTCTCCTCCCCAACCCACTCCCCATTCCCTCTTACAAGAAGGTAAGGCCTCTCATGGGGGGGGGGGAGTCAGCAGAGCCTGGTACATTGAATAGAGGCAGGTCCAAGCCCCACCCCCCAGAGCCTCAAGGCTGTGCGAGGTATCCCACCATAGGTAGTGGGCTCAAAAAAGCCTGCTCATGCACCAGACATGTATCCTGATTCTACTGCCAGGGGGCCCCTTAAGCAGATCAAGTTACATAACTGTCTTGATTATGCAGAGAGCTAGTCCAATCCCGTGGAGAATCCACAGGTGTTAGTCTAAATTTCATGAGTTCCCACTAGTTTGGTTTGGTTATCGCTGTAGGTTTCCCCATTATGATCTTGATGCTCTTGCTCATAGAATCCCTCTTCTCTCTCTTCAAGTGGACTCCAGGAGCTCGGCCTGGTGCCTGGCTGTGGATCTCTGCATCTGCTTCCATCAGTTACTGGAGAAAGGCTCTATTCTATGATGACAGTTAGGGTATTCACCGATCTGATTACTGGCATAAGCCAGTTCAGGAACCCTCTCCACTATTGCTAGTAGTCTAAGCTGGGGTCATCCTTGTGGATTTCTGTGAACTTCCCTAGCCCCCGGTTTCTCCCTATCCCCATGATATCTCCCTCTTTCATGGTATCTCTTTCATTGCTCTCCCACTCCATTCCTGTTCCAGCTCTACCCTCCCGTTCCCTTATGTTCTCATCCCCCATCGCCTACCCTCCATTGCCCACCCCCATGCCCAGTTTACTCATGGAGATCTCATCTATTTTTCTTTCCCAGAGCCATCCATGTGACCCTCTTTGGGTCCTCTTTGTTAGCTAGCTTCTCTGGAGCTGTGGGTTGTAGTCTGGTTATCCTTTGCCTTACATCACTTATGAGTGAGTACATACCATGTTTGTCCTTCTGAGTCTGGGTTACCTCACTCAGGATGATTTTTTCTAGTTCCATCCATTTGCCTGCAGATTTCATGAGGCCATTGTTTTTTACTGCTTAGTAGTACTCCATTGTGTGTATGTGCCACATTTTCTTTATCCATTCTTTGAGGGGCATCTAGGTTGTTTCCACGTTCTGGCTATTACAAATAATGCTGCTATGAACATAGTTGAGCATGTGTCCTTCTGGTATGATTGAGCATTCCTTGGGTATATGCCCAAGAGTGGTATAGCTGGGTCATGAGGTAGATTGATTCTCAATTTTCTGAGAAACCGCCATACTGATTTCCAAAGTGGTGTACAAGTTTGCACTCCCACCAACAGTGGAGGAATGTTCCCCTTGCTCCACATCCTCTCCAACATAAGCTGTTATCAGTGTTTTTGATCTTAGCCATTATGACAGGTGTAAGATGGTATCTCAGAGTCGTTTTGATTTGTATTTCCCTGATGAGTAAGGATGTTGAGCAATTCCTTCAATGTCATTTGGCCATTTGAGATTCTTCTGTTGAAAATTCGCTGTTTAGCTCTGTAGCCAATTTTTTAATTGTATTATTTGGTATTTTGATGTCTAGTTTCTTGAATTCTTTATATATTTTGGAGATCATCCTTCTGTTAGATGTGGGGTTGGTGAAGATCTTTTTCTATTCTGTGGGCTGTCATTTCATCTTATTTACTGTGTCCTTTACCTTATAGAAGGTTCTCAGTTTCAGGAGGTCCCATTTATTAACTGTTGCTCTCAGTGTCTGTGCTACTGGTGTTATATTTAGGAAGTAGTCTCCTGTGCCAATGTGTTCAAGAGTACTTTCTACTTTGTCTTCTATCAGGTTCAGTGTAACTGATTTTATATTGAGGTCTTTGATCCACTTGGACTTGAGTTTTGTGCGCAGTGATAGATATGGATCTATTTGCAATCTTCTACATGTTGACATCCAGTTATGCCAGCACCATTTGTTGAAAATGCTTTCTTTTTTTTAATTGTACAGTTTGGGCTTCTTTTATCAAAATCAGGTGTTCATAGGTGTGTATCAGGGTCTTCAATTCAATTCCACTGGTCTACATGTCGGTTTTTATGCCAGTACCAAGCTGTTTTTATTACTATAGCTCTGTAGGTCAGGGATGGTGATGCCTCCAGAGGTGGCTTTATTGTACATGATTGTTTTAGCTATCCCAGGTATTTTGTTTTTCCATATGAAGTTGAGTATTGTACTTTCCAGGTCTGTGAAGAACTGTGTTGGGATTTTGATGGGGATTGCATTGAATCTGTAGATTGCTTTTGGTAAGATTGCTATTTTTACTACTGTTTTAATCCTACCTATCCATGAGCATGAGAGATCTTTCCATTTTCTGATATCTTCTTCAATTTCTTTCTTGTCCTACAGGTCTTTCACTTGCTTAGAGTTACCCCCAGGTATTTTATATTATTTGTGGCAATTGTAAAGAGTGATGTTTCTCTGATTTCTTTCTCAGCCCATTTATCATTTGTATATAGGAGAGATACTGATTTTTTTTTTAGTTTATCTTGTATCCTGCCACATTACTGAAGGAGTAGTAGGAGTTCCCTGGTAGAATTTTGGGGGTCACTTATGTATACTGTCACATCGTCTGCAAATAGCAAAAGTTTGACTTCTTCCTTTCCAATTTATATCCCCTTATCTCCTTACATTGTCTTATTGCTCTGGCTAGAACTTCAGGTACTATATTGAATAAGTATGGGGAGAGCGGACAGCCTTGTCTTGTTCCTGATTTTAGTGGAATCACTTTGAGTTTCTCTCCATTTACTTTGATGCTGGCTGTTGGCTTGCTGTAAATTGCCTTTATTATGTTTAGGTATGTTCCCTGTATTCCTGATCTCTCCAAGACCTTTATCATGAAGGGTTGTTAGATTTTGTTGAAGGCTTTTTCAGCATCTAATGAGATGATCATGTGGTTTTTTTTTTCCTTCAGTTTATTTATATGCTGTATTACATTGACAGATTTTCGTACGTTGAATCATCCTTGCATCTCTGGGATGAAGCCTACTTGATCATGGTGGATAATTTCTTTGATATGTTCTTGGATTTGGTTTGCCAGTATTTTGTTGAGTATTTTTGCATCAGTGTTCATGAGAGAGATTGGTCTGTAATTCTCTTTCTTTGTTGCATCATTGTGTAATTTGGGTGTCAGGGTAACTGTAGCCTCATAAAAAGAGTTTGGTAATGATCCTTCTGTTTCTGCTGTGTTGAACAATTTAAAGAGTATTGGTATTAGCTCTTCTTTGAAATTCTGGTAGAATTCTATGGCTGAAACCATCTGCTCCTGGGCTTTTTTTGGTCAGGAGACCTTTAATGACTGTTTCTATTTCCTTGGGGTTATAGGTCTATTTAAATTGTTTATCTGGTCTTGATTTAATTTTGGTATGTGATACCTATGCAGAAAATTGCCCATTTCTTTTATTTTCCAATTTTGTGGAGTACAGATTTTTGAAGTATGACCTGATGATTCTCTGGATTTCCTTATTTTCTGTTGTTATGTCTCCCTTTTCATTTCTGATTTTGTTGATTTGGATGCTCTCTCTCTCTCTTTGCCTTTTGGTTAATTTGGATAAGGGCTTGTCTATCTTGTTGATTTTCTTAAAGAACCAACTCTTTGTTTTATTGATTCTTTGTATTGTTCTCTTGGTTTCTATTTCATTGATTTCAGCCCTCAATTTGATTATTTCCTGACATCTATTCCTTCTGGGTGAGTTAGCTTCTTTTTGTTTTAGAGCTTTCAGGTGTGCTGTTAAGTCACTAGTGTGAGATTTCTCCATTTTCTTTATGTGGGCATTTAGTGCTATGAATTTTCCTCTGAGCACTGCTTTCACAGTGTCCCATAGTTTGGGTATGGTACATTGATTTCCATTGAATTCTAGGAATTCTAATTTCTTTATTTCTTCCTTGACCAATTGTTGATTCAGTTGAGCATTGTTCAGTTTCCATGCGATTGTAGGTTTTCTGTAATTTTTGTTGTTGTTTAAATCTAACTTTAAGCCATGGTGGTGAGATAAAATACAGGAGGTTATTCCAATTTTTTTTTTTTTTGTATCTATTGAGATTTGTTTTGTGACAAATTTGTTTGGTTCTTAGTGTCTGCATTACATCTGTCCAGGACCTTCTGTCTTTCAGAGTCTCCATTGAGAAGTCAGGTGTTATTCTGATGGGTCTGCCTTTATAAGTCACTTGACCTTTTTTCTTTGCTGCTCTTAATATTCTTTCTTTATTTTGTATGTTTAGTGGTTTAATTATTATGTGGCAAGGGGCCTTTTGGGGGGAGGGGGTCTAGTCTGTTTGGTGTTCTATAAGCTTCTTGTATCTTCATAGGTATTTCCTTCTTTAAGTTGGGAAAGTTTTCTTCTATGATTTTTGTTGAATGTATTTTCTGTGCCTTTGAGTTGGTATTCTCTTTCTTCTATCCCTGTTATTCTTAGGTTTGGCCTTTTTATGGTGTCCCAGATTTCCTGGACGTTTTGTGTTATGACTTTTTTGGCTTTGGTATTTTCTTTGACTTACAAATCTATTTCCTCAATTGTATCCTCTACACCAGAGAGTCTCACTTTCATCTCTTGTATTCTGTTGGTTATGCTTGCATCTGTATTTCCTGTTCATTTACTGAGATTTTCTATTTCCAGCATTCCCTTGGTTTGTTTCTTCTTCATTGTTTCTATTTCAATTTTCAGGTCTTGAACTGTTTCCTTCACCTGTTTAATTGCTTTTTCATGGTTTTCTTGGCTTTCTTTAATAGATTTATTGATTTCTTCTTTTTTTTTTCCTTTTCCTCAATTTCTTTAAGGGAATTTTTTATTTCCTCTTTAAAGGCCTCTATTATCTTTATAAGGTTATTTTTAAGGTCTCTTTCTTCTGCTTCTTCTACATTGTCATATTCAGGTCTTGCTATTGTAGAACTGCTAGGTTCTGGTGATGCCATATTGCTCTTTATGTTGTTATATGTATTTTTGCACTGGCATCTGCCCATCTCTTCCTCCAATAGGTGCAAGAGGTGCCTGTGTCTGAGCGAGCTGCTCTTGGTCCAATTTGTGCTTGCTGTGTCTGTGTCTTAGGGGGCCACTCTGGGTCCAAGCTTAGCTCTTGGTCTAATTGGCGCTGGCAGATTCTGTGTCTCAGGGAGCTGCTCTTGGTCCAATCTGAACTGGCTGATTCTGTGTCTCATGGAGTCACTCTTGGTCCTATCAGGGCTCTTGGTCCAATGAGAGCTGGTGGATTCTGTGTCTCAGGAAGCCTCTCTTGGTCCAGTGAGAGCTGCCAGATTCTGTGTCTCAGGAAGCCACTGGAGTCGCAGGGTAATGGGTTGGTTTGGGGTAGGGCATGGGTCTTGTAACTTGCAGAGTCTGATGAGGAATTTTGGTGGGGGAGCCTGTCCTTAGAAATCCTCCCTGCTGGCCTGCAACTGGGGCAGCGATGGGTGGGGGTTCCCGGGGACTGGTTGTGTCCCAGGGCCTATGTCCTAGAGGTGGGACCCTGGGTGGGAGAAGAGTCACTCACCTCTTGGTCCAGTGAGAGCTGGCAGATTCTGTGTCTCAGGAAGTCAGTGGGGCCTGAGGGGGATGGGTATGTTTGGTGTAGGGTGTGGGTCTTGTAGATTGCAGAATCCGATGGGGGGTTTTGGTGGGATAACCTGCCCGCATGAGTCTTCCCTGCTGGCCGGCAACTGGGACAGCCTATTTTTTTTTCCTAGTGTGTTTATGAACTTTGAACTGTAACTGCTAAGTTTTCTTAGTAAAAATTTTTAAAACTTATTTTCAGTGTGGTTGCAAGGTTTATTGTAGACATAAATATCAGATGTGTATTACATACCATTACTTCCACTTTTTATTTTTAATTGAGGTTATAATGATTACATTATTTCCCCTTCCCTTTCCTCCCTCTAAAACATCCCATATGCCCCTCCTATCTTTCAAATTATGGCCTCTTCTTCATTAATTGTTGGCATATACATACATATATATTCCTAACTACGTAAATACAACCTGCTCAGTCATATAATCTTACTTGTATGTATGTTTTCAGGACTGACCATTTGGTATTGAATAACCAGTTAGTGTGTTCTTCCTTCTGCTTTTACCAGTGCCTTACTTTTTAAGTGAACATTGTTAACATTCAGAATTCACATCCCATATCATCTTTGCAATCAGCTATGTCTTTCCTGTCCTGTATTCTCCCTTTCAAAATAATGAGTGAATGAATACTCAATGCGAAGGACCAAAAGGACATCAGTAAGAAGTGGCATGCCCTTTTTAAGGATTATTTCAGGGAAGGCCTTTTCTTCTGCTCATGTACAGACTGGGAATGCTCAGAAAGCATGGAGCTGTCTTTGCTCACAGCAAGGGAGATAGCTATTCCCTCTAGTCCTTCTTACCACCACACTCTAGTGACCTGAACCTTCAACTCCTGACCCCAAATGAAGCTTTTCCTCTTCCTTTGGAGAGCTTTTGTGTGCTTTGTTCTTTTTCTTTAATCTTTTTGTACAATATACATATTGATCATATTCTTCCCCCTCCCCCACCTCCTCCTAGATCTTCCCCCATCCCTATCCACTCAACTTCATGTTTTGTCTCTCTATGTAGAAAGAGCACAGAAGTACATGGAGTTCAGTTTGAATGGGAAACTATTCCTGAGTTTGTGGAGCACCCTTTCCTGTTGTCCTTCTTCACCTTTCAGTTATGTACCTTCACACTTTGATCTCCTACTCTAGTTGTCTCTCTTCATACTTAATATCGCTGGACATTGGATGTATGGTTTTGTATATGTTGTGTTTGTGTGTGGTTACATGTATACAACCATAACTTGAGTTATGATTGCAGTAGCACAGAAAAGAAGACAACAGTGGTTAATACACCAACTTTCCTCCATCCTAAAGAACAAAAGAAAGCCAGAGTGGGTGTGAAAACAGGAAAAGCATATGGAGGCAGATTGGTACAGACCTGTATTCCCAGCACTTGGGAGGGAGTGGCATGAGGATCAGGTATTCAAGGGCATCCTTGGCTACATAGGAAGTTCATGAGACTCTATTTTAAAAAAGAAAAAAAAAAAAAGAGAGAGAGACCTCTCCCCAAATACTTGCAAAGTTATTTCTTCAAAATAATGGCGGTGGTGGCGCACGCCTTTAATCCCAGCACTCGGGAGGCAGAGCCAGGCGGATCTCTGTGAGTTCGAGGCCAGCCTGGTCTCCAAAGCGAGTTCCAGGAAAGGCGCAAAGCAACACAGAGAAACCCTGTCTCGAAAAACCAAAAAAAAAAAAAAAAAAATGAACTATAGGTTGCTTTAAATGTTTACTTTTAATTCATATTTTTAATTCATATAATTATATCATTTTCAAGCTCATGTGCCTATAGCCATAAATAGATGATTAGATCCTAGGCATATAAATATTTTTTGTAATGTTATAAGCTGCTTTCATTTGATGAACAGGTGGAAAAAATAAATATATGGTTAGAGTATATGTATTCACTGAATGCCTAGCTGGCATGGTATATCTACTGTCTCCTTGTTTGAAAGTCACAAGGTAGCACTTTACAGAATACCTGAGAAGTAGTTGCCTAGTCCAGGAATTCTCATATGAGAAATGAAGAGATGAGGAATGTGACCTACCGAAGTAGTTGAACTCTTCTCATCACGATATTTTTATTCTCTTTACTCTTGTTTTTATTGTTTTCGTGGGTCCTCACGACAGGGTTCATTGTGTTAACTCATTACAGAACTTAGGTTCTATCATACTGCATTGGTCTTTCTTTTACATTTCTGTTTGTTAAATGTTTCTAGAATGTTGTCATGTCTTTCTACCATCATTATCATTATCCAAACTGTACGTTTTTAGCAACTTTAATCTTTCTTATAGCTCAGTCATACCTAACCTGTAATCATTTTTGCTTTCTCTTTTCTTCTTTCCATATAATTTGTTTTTATCTCACACTGACACGTAACCCTAGGTTAATCATCTTAACTCACTAGCTTTGTCATCCTGTAGAAAAAAAAATTGTCCTTTATCAGATTGGCTTCTGAGGTTTGGTTTTGTAGCCTGTTATTAACCTATTTAGCAATTTAAAATTTACAACACCTGAAAGTCTTAGTTCTTTCAGTAAGGATTCATTATGAATTTCAAGTATATCCACTAATATACTGGATGCTGGCATCCAAATATGAACTAGACAAGAACTCTGTACTCAAGGACACAAATATTTTCCTTGAGTGTAAGACACCACTGTAGCCATTTTGCTTGTCTTAGCTCATTTAATTGCCCCCAACTCAAGTAAAAAAAAATTTTTTGGTCCCTAGAGATTTTGATTAATTTGGCCTAAGGCAGAGCCATGATATTTCGAATTCTTAGAAATTGTACAGATAATTCAGGTGATCTTCCCAGACTAGACTATATAAAACCACGCTCAAGAGTCATCCTTTCCGTTTGGAAAGAAATCCTGTGAATGATCCAGGTTACCAAACCTAAGAGGTTTGAAAACCCAGGACTCTCATTTCTAAATCCCCACTGAGGAGTGTTCTCCTGCAGTTCTGAACCATTTCTTGCAAGTTAAGATTTTTTTTTTAGGACATGACTTTTCTCCAGAAATCAGCACCAGTGACTTCTTTACTCCCTTTGAATCTTACAGTACTTTGTAGTGTGTGGTTTGCCTCCACCCTGCTACTGTCTATCACTGCTTCATGTCATTTGTCAGCAAAGCAGCCTCCAGAGGGGCTTCCTCCTTCTTTCTTTCTCTTTTGATGGAGTCCTAAGGACTGAACCTAAGACTCAGCATTGAGTGGCCAGCAGGCAGCCACACACTATACACCACCTGCTGTGTTGTCTTGTTAGGAAAAGACAGGGCAGCTTCTCCAAGCTGACTTCAAGTCCTCCTGCCTCCTGAGTAACTGGGATAGCTGGGATCCTAGAGAGCCTCATAGGCGCATGCTGCCCTGCAAACAAAAGGTGGTGGGGGGGGGGGTCTTCTAATGATGTTTTTAGGTGCAGTTCATGTATCTCATTCTTCTCTTTGTACACAAACAGTGAAAGGAGCGTGGGGTGGAGTTTTGAGTGCAGGGAGACACAAATACAGTGCATACTCTTGGCTCAAAGGACAGGTCAGGCTGAATCTTCAGTGTTGTCACGTTTCCCGAAAAGACAAAACGCAAAGCGGCACTGTTAGAAAACGTTTTACTCTGAAAGTTTCTGTCCTTCATGCTCTGGTTTATTTTAAGACAGCATTCCTTTCCTCTATTTCTTTCAGTTAAGTACTTTTATTTTATCAGTTAAGTACATACCTGGAAAACCTACTTTTTGCCTTAACAAAGTTGCCAAATATTACTACATAGTGTTTATTTTATTAATGGCCTTACAATTTTATTTGATCATGATATGATAGATGCATTGAATTACTCTAAACGCATGCTTGAAATTCTCATAAATCCATGGTACAGTTGTTAAACATACTCAGCGTTTTTAACTCAGCAAAAAAACATCTCTCACATTCATTAAAGAATTAGCTTGTAAGCCAAAAATGACAGATGTAGTATTACAGCTGCGAAGCTAACTGGTTGAAGAAATCTCAGTGACAGAAACGTTTGCACAGATATCCACTGCCTTTTACATTCTTTTCTCATGCCCTATGGTAATCATTGTTCCGCGCTGATGGGAGTTTTCTGTTTTCCGTACCTGATTGCTTTTCAATTTGGAAAAGTCCATAGTGCTGGAGGAAAGACCCACGTGACCAGAGCTTTGTGTATAACTTCATGGGGATATCCTTAAGCTCCTGTAATTGCTGCCCCACTTTTCATTTAAAAGAATTTTGATTTGGTTTCTAGGTATGTGTGGACAAAAACACAATATCACATAGTGTTTTCTGTTTTAACATCAACATGAAATGAATCTCTAATAAATAGTAATTATTCTTTTGGTTTGGTTTGGGAGGGGTTTTTGTTTTTGTTGTTGTTGTTGTTTGTTTGTTTTTTGTTTTTGAGATGGTATCTCAAAAAGCCCAGGCTAGCCTTGAACTCACTATATAGCTGAGAATGACCCTAAACTCTTGACCCTCCTTCCTCTACCTGCTAAGTGTTGTGATTTGTCCTATCAAAATTTAGAGTTGCCATTAGTGAAATTACTTCTAAGTCAAACCCTGAGAGGTAAAACTTCCCCTCTCCCCTCCTTTTCCAAGATTTTCCCGTACATTCACTATCATTTCCTTAGGATCTTCCTCATAACATAAATTCTTGTGATTTAGTGACATCCACAAATAGTATCCAAACATGTGTGAAAATGATGAATCCGTCTTCTCCTTTGAAAAGAAGTATATCAGAGGATGGGGAAACAAATAAGAATATTCTCTACCAAAGTTAGAACGTTCATGACCCATAAACTTTAAATTATGCTGGTATTGCTCAATAGGGTCTTTAGAGCAACCTGACTCCTTAAAACATGTATTTTGCTTTTGGAAATTCAAACATGATTCAGAAGAAAGCTCATTATAATGTTAGGCAAATAAACTGGGATTGTTTGATGGGAGGGATTCGGCAAGAAATGAGGGAGGAGACTAAATGTCTAATGATAGAGGAATTAATAGAGTAGAAAGTCATGATACAGATAAAAATAACATTGATAAGACTACTTAATAACATGGAAAGTTTTGTTTTGCCGTGTGTGTGTGTGTGTGTGTGTGTGTGTGTGTGTGTGTGTGTGTTTTCCTGAGGATTGAATAAACATGAGGCAGATCCTCCACTACTAAGGAGAGGATTTATCCTCAGTACATAAAAAGATTTTTGCAAATTATATCAAAGAGAAAACTAGCAAGCAATATTTAAAGGGTTAATTCATAAAACATACATAGCAAATATTTTCTAGGTAATGAAAATTTTTGTGAAGATATGAAAAACCATCATTTATATATTTCCGGTACCATCTTATGTTGATATAACTATTTAAGGAATAAAATTGGACAGTATACAAAAGGGGTATTTTGTTTGATTGGTTGGGTTGTTTTGGGGAGGTAGGTTGGTTGTTTGTTTTTAAGACAGGATTTCTCTGTGTAGCCCTGACTGTCTTAGAACTCTCTCTGTAGACCGGGCTGGCCTCAAACACAGAGATCCACCTGCCTCTGCCTCCCAAGTGCTGGGATTAAAGGTGACCTCCACCACGCCTGGCTAGCATACCAGAGTTCTAAATATGTGATCCAACAATGCTGCTTCATGATGGAAACATTCGCTCGTGCACAGCAGGCAGTTATTAGGATGTTCCTTGAGAAAGCATGAATACTCAGCAGCATGTCCAAGCACTATCTAAGTGTTTCTCAGCTTAGAACTAGTCAGTGAGATGGAATTAATCATGACTGTATTCACACTGTAAACTAATGTGAGCCAAATAAAAAGAATAAACTAATGTGAGCCAAATAAAGTAGTCCAAGGAATGTAAAGTGAGGAAAGGAGCTGTAGATAAGAAAGAGTCAAGCCGGGCGGTGGTGGTGCACGCCTTTAATCCCAGCACTTAGGAGGCAGAGTCAGGTGGATCTCTGTGAGTTCGAGGCCAGCCTGGTCTGCAGAGCTAGATCCAGGACAGGAACCAAAACTACACAGAGAAACCCTGTCTTGAAAAACGAAAAAAGAGAGAGAGAGGGAGAGAGAGAGAGAGAGAGAGAGAGAGAGAGAGAGAGAGAGAGAGAGAGAGAGAGAGAGAGAGAGAGACATGGAGACTGGAGTCTGCCCTTCTATACACGATACGTGTGTGTTTGGGGGGGTGCTATAGAGGATTACAAAGAAAAGTGGTAACTGGTTGTGCCTACAAGGAGAAATGGAGTTGGAAGTCGTGAGTTTTACCCTAAGACTTGGTTTAATTTGTCACACAATTCAAACGAAATGTGATAAGTTACTTGTGCAAAGGAAGAGGGAAATAAATGGAAATATAAGCAGCAATCATGCTGTGAGCAAGATTTTATTCTCATCTGGTTAGATCTGTTAGCTTCTGCCCTTATCAGCTCCCATTTCCTACAGCTAAAGGCACCAAAGGCTGGAGGTCCAGGGACATTTCTGCCTTCAAGTACACAACGGTTTCCAGAAGCCTTTGCCCCAGTCACTTACAGAATTTGAATGAAAATGCCCGGTAGTGGCCCATCTTAAAACACTGTGTTCCCTTGTCTGCGGGCACTTTTCCTGCAGCTCCTGAGAATCCCTCCCTCATGCTGCCACTGTGCTCAACTTTCGCCAAACTGCCTGGAGTCAGGAGGTCCGGCCTCCTTTTTTTTGTTTGTTTTTTTTTTGTTTTTTTTTTGTTTTTCGAGACAAGGTTTCTCTGTGTAGCTCAGGCTGGCCTTGAATTCACAGAGATCTACCTGCCTCTGCCTCCCGAGTGCTGGGATTAAAGGCGTGCGCCGCCGCCGCCGCCGCCGCCGCCGCCGCCGCCACCACCACCCGGCCTCCAGCCTCCCGCCTCCCTTTTCTATACTGTTGTCCTGTTGTATTCAGACAAGTGCTCTGCCTCAACCATTTCATCATCCTACTTCCAAACAAGAGCAGCTGGTAAATTTCCTAATATGCGAATCATTTCCTGTTTGTGGTGATTGCATGAACATTACCACTGAATACAATACATTTTGGGTACTTTGCCATACACTACTTGTCTACAAAATGAGATTAGGTAGTTGTGTTCCCGAATATATGTCCAATTTTAATGTAGGGGGAGCCATAAATATTTTGTAGACCAAGTTGAAAAAGCAGTTATTTCTCATTTGAATGAAGAACTGAAATGAAATCAGTTTCATAATGGGAAGAATGAGGCTTAGAAGCAGAGCGCTTGAGTCTGTTCAGTTGCCAACAAGGAAGGAAAAGGGCAAGGAAGGAAGGAAAAAGAAAAAGAGAGGTAGGGGAGGCAGAAGGAGCGGAAATAAATGACTCCTGGTACAGTGGCACACCCCTGTAATCTCAGCACTGGGGAGGTAGAGGCAGGAGGATCAGCATGCAAGGTCTTGTTTGCCCTACACAGTGAGCCTAGAGCCAGCCTAACCTGGAGAAGATCCTATCTCAAAGAGCTGGGGTGGAGAGGCAAAAAGAAAAAGAAAAGAAAAGAAAACCAGGGGAAAGGTCTGAAAATAGATGTTACTTAGCATTACGATCTCATTGCCAGCACTTCCTTCCACCCCCTTAAATTGTGCTGGGCATGTGTGTGTGTTTGTGTGCACACCCGTGTGCAGGCACTTCTCGAGGTTAAAGGACAAATTCAAGTGGTGTTCTTCTGGTGGTCTATGGGTTGGGCTTGGTTTTTACTCACATAACACAGTATTAGCTGAGCTGCCTGAGTAGGGAGCCGCAGACATCTGCCTGTCTCTGCCTCCCCGGGACTGGGATTGTAAGCTCAGACCACCCACTCAGCTTTGGTTTCCGGGGACTCTAGGAATGCGACTCGCCTCCTCATGCTTGTGAGGCAAACACTACTGACCGGCTCTCCCCAAGCCCTAACTTGGAAGACTTCTTTTGAGGTTTAACTTTCTTGTAGCTTCCTATGTAACAGCAGATTTTTGCTTCTTCCTTTTGCTCTTTGTTCTTCTAGCTTTTAAGTTTCTGTTGCAGTGAATATTTCTTTAAACAGTTCACTCTAGGACTTTCTGTTCTTGCTTTGAAGTAGTGTTTAATGTCTAGGTGGCTCTTATGAAAACTAGAACCAGTTACAAAAAATCATAAGGACGAATGTAGCCAGATACCAGGCTCAGGACAGGACGGCTGCGAGGAGAGGTAGAGATTCTGAGTGCGCTTCATAGGAAATTTGACCTCTCAAGGTTACTCTGCTCAAGTAGAATGCCAAACATGAAGTTCTTGTGTGGACAGTACTGACTTGGTTCAAGTAAGTGTGCAGTGTGAGAGGCGGAGATGAGAGGTCTGAGTCAGCAGTGGAGAACTCAACAGGTTATGTGAGCAAAACAAGTTAAGTGGGAGTCACCTGAAACTGCAGCCCAGCTCTTGACGTCATCAGTTAGTTCCTCGCTGTTAGACCTGCTTTTGTAGCTATTATGTTTGCTCAGCGCTTCTCAGGTCAATTTAGCAAATTAAAATCATCAGGACCATTACAAAGACATAATGACTGAAGGCGAGTTCTTTCCCTGGTTCAACAGTATGAAAATGAATTCGTGTTGAGAATTACCATTTGGTTTTGGAGAAGCTCCGTTCCTAAACTGGATTCGGATTTCTAGGAGCCATTTCTTGTTTTCTGTTGTTGAGGTGCCTGTATTCCAAGTGTCTGAATGGTATCTGCTGCTTTGTGTTTTCATATAGGGAAGGAACATGAGTGCTGAACGGAATTCTCAGGTGCCAGGTAGTGGATAAGAGCAGGTGGTACTCAGAGCTGGTCTAATGGCCTGTTTGAAGCTGCCGTTGGTATCAGAACACCTAAAGTGGTCCAAACCCAGAAAAGGCCCATTTCTCAGATGAGTCTTTCCAAAACAAATTACCTTAAAGGTCAGCACCTCATTCTCAATTGCTTTTCCATATCTACTTGAGTTACGTGGTTTATATATGTCCTGCAGTTTGGCATTCAGAAAAAGTATTGACATGATGGTTTGGTGTGGGGTTGGTTGGCATGGGTTGATTTTTTTTTTCTTTTTTTTTTTGAGACAGTCTCAAAAAATCCTAGGTTGGCCTTGAACTTGCTATGTAGGCTAGGATGACCTTCAGTTCCCTATCCTCATGCTCCCCAATATGAGATTACAGGTGTGTGACATCATGCTAGATGATTTCATGTGTTTTATGCATTTAAATTTGCAGTACAACCTGACCTAAAGAGTAAAGAGACATTTCCATTACAGTAAAAGACTGAATTAATAAATTTTTGAGCATGATTAATGTGTATCACTCAAAACCCATTAGGATATCTGTGATAACGTGTACACATTGATAAAGGTTAAAAGAAATTGGTGAAACTGTCACGCTCTTTGTTGCTGATGGGATATAAAGTGATACAACTTTATTGGAAAATAGTTTGACAATTATTCGAATAGTTAATAGGGTTTCCTTTTGACTACAAGAAATGAAAGCGTATTTATAAAAATTTGCATACAAATATTCATAGTGGCATTACTCATAATAGCCCAAAAGCAGGAACAGCTCAGATGCTCATCAACTGTTAACTGGATAAACAAATATGGTATATCCATAAAGTGGCATGTTATTCAGCCATAAGAAGAAATGAAGTATTGATTCATGCTACAATATGAGGGAAACTTGAAAACATCAAACACCACTAAATATATGAATCTATTTGAGACTTTCACAGTAAGCCAATTTATTTTTAAAAAAATTAGTAGTTGTTGAAGTCAGAGAAAGAATGGGTAGAGAACACCTCCGAAAGCCACACACCACGAAGCCAGGCATGGAGAGATGTACTTGTCATCCCTAGCACTGGGAAGGAATCAAGAAGATCCCTGAATGTGGAACCTGCTGGCCAGCCAACCTAGCCTGATCAGTAAGAGGTCTCAGGGAGACCTGGTCTCATAACACAAGATGGGAAGTTCCCAAGGAATGGTGTGCGTGCTTTACCTTGGACCTTCACACACATGTACACACACATGTACACACACATGTATACACACTACAAATGTATCAGGTGCATAACTTTGTGAATTTATTAAATACTCTTGAATTGTCCTTACCTAAAAGGGTGAGCTTTGTGGTTTATGAACTATATTTCAACATATAATTTTACCTATATGTGCTTCTCCATGTAAAAAAGTATGTGTGTGCATGTTTGTGTACACATGTATTGAGGGCACGATGTACACTTGTGTATGAGTGTGAAGGTCAGAGGTCAGTATCAAGTGTCTTCTTCAGTTGCTCTTGACTTTTCTTTTTGAGTCAGGGTTTCCCACTGAACTTGGAACTAATTTAGCTGCACTGTGTAGCAGCATGCACCAGAGATCTTCTTGTCTGTCTTCCCAGTGCTGAGATGATGAATGTGTACCATCGGGGCTTTGTTTGGGGATGCTAGGGATGGGAGCTCAAGTCCTTGTGCTTCTGCAGCAAGCATTTACCTGCGGAACCATCCCTCCAACCCCTAAAACAGTATTTCTAATGGAATTGTAAGAACTTTTCACATACATAATGCTAGGGCTTTCCAAAACAGTGTAAAAGCTGACTTTTTCTTAAAGCCTTGCTGTTACAAGGTATAGTATATGCACTGCCTGGAACTTTCTCTAGCCTGCATGTGAGACACTATTTCCAAAGGTGATGGTGCATCAAGACTGAAGTGGCCTTCAGCATGTACATTAAAGGCCGTGTTCTTAGATTACACATATACACACACACACACACACACACACACACACACACACACACGGAGGGAGGGAGGGAGGGAGGGAGGGAGGGAGGGAGAGAGAGAGAGAGAGAGAGAGAAAGATAGTCTCTTTTCTGTGTGTTCCCATCAAACCTCGAGATTATCATATTAAACCAGTCATACCACTCTTGGATTTTCATGTTTATTTTTCTATCTTCCCCAGAAAATTGTAAGTTCCTTAAGAGAAAAAGAACAACCTTTTGTCTAGTGTAGTCCCATTATCTCTTACAGATAATACTAGCTCACTATTTGAGTAAGTGAATTTTAATAACATTTTACTAGATTCGTAGGGGTTCTGTGAAAAAGTATACAGTGTCTGCTTTGCTTTCTCTTAGAACACAATCAACATGGAATATTTTCAAACTTAGAGTATGCTGTAGCATACTTGTATGTTAATTAGAATTATTTTTATTACAGTTATACTTATGAAATAAAGAGAATGGCCCATCTGTGTTGTTAAATATACCATTTGATAATTGGCACATAAATTCCCTATAATATTCAAGTAGATATTTTTAGTACATATTCCCATACATACGCTAACTAAAGTATAAAAGCTGATTTCTGATGAATTATTAATTGTGCAGTCATAATGTGGTGGTGTGGAGAGCAGAGGGGAGGTTGGTGCCCCATACACCCTCACAGCTACTCTACATACCATCTTGTTCTCTTCTTTCAGATACAGAGAACTCCAGCTAAGTACAGAAAGCAAAATATCTGAATTTCTCCATCAGAGTAAGTTGAAGTCCTTTGAAAGTGAACGTGTTCAACTCCTGCAAGAGGAAACTGCAAGAAATCTCACACAGTGCCAGTTGGAATGTGAAAAATATCAGAAGAAATTGGAGGTACCTTTCTGCAATTTTCCCTTGACATAAGCAGAGTGTGTAAGCTTCCAAAGTATGGTATTTACATAGAGCCTCATTCTTCCTAGAGAACTCTCTCTTATCCTCACGACAAAATGAGGAAATTAAGCCCGGAGGAGTTATCGCACCTGGAATGCCAGCACATTGGAGGCTGAGACAGGTGACAGGTCTGAGGCCACATACCCAGCCAGAGCTATGTAATGAGACCTTGTTGTAAAAACAGAAAGAAAAGATATCGGAATAGCAGAAATATGTGCACCAAAAATGACTAAAATTGTTTTTCAAAAAAATTTAGAAATGGTTTCTTTAATACTAACAATCAAAAGCTTTCAATTACTGGGAATACTTTTGTAAGAAAAATGAAGTCTCTATGAAGAAAACGAAAGAAGTATAACGGTGTGTATGAGACAAAACAGTCCTTCTGAAAGGGGATCGTTCGGATTTTATGTTTTCCAGTTTTCATCAAGAAAACTGTTTCTACTATTTTAGCATTTAAAATTTTACATTTGTTTACTTTTGTGTGCTTGTGTATGCATGCTTGTGTGCAACGTAGAGGGCATTTGGAAGTCAGAGGACAACTTACGTTTATCAGTTCTTTCCCTTCCACAGTGTGGAACTTGGGAAGCCGAGCCGTCTTACTGGGCCAGCTTTCAGCATATTTTTTTAATCCAACAAACTAATTCTGTGGTACAAGTGGAAGAATAGAGATTAGTCAATATTTTTTAAGAATTTTCTAAAGAAATGAGAGGAAGTATTTATTACATTTTAAAATACATGGTATTTGGATGCCAGCTAAACCTAAGCATTTTACATTTCTAGTTGTTCTCTCTGCATATGAATGTACTTAGATATGAAAACATATAATTATAGGTCAATACAAAATGGAAGATAATGAAACTGAAAGCTGGTCAATTAAAAGCCTCTCCTGGGGCCTGAAGAGAGACACGGCTCGGTAGGTAACCGTACTGGCCGCTCTTCAGAGGTCCTGAGTTCTGTTCTCAGCACCACCTGCTGGCTCCCAACCGGCTCTAACTCCAGTTACAGAGATCCAGTGCCCTCCCTCTTCTGGCCTCTGCTAGCACAGACATACACTTAGGCAGAACACTCATACACAGAAAAATAAAATCCAAAAAAACTTTAAACCTTTCATTTTTGAAAATTAATCAAGTATTAAAGCATTTCCCCAAATTATAACATAAATCAATTCTAAGATTTGTTTCTAATTTATTAAATGTATGGATTTTGTATTTGTTGATCTATCATTCAACACTACTTTAAAAGATCTGTACATTCTAGATGAGCATATTGTATTTGGAAAACAGTTTGGCACTGTGTATTTGTTAGGCTGTATTTTAAATATGTAAAATACTTCATGAGCAGATGCTCATCACAGTGTTATTTATAATAGTGAAGAACTTAACACTATAAATCTCACTCTGATCACATTAAAAACAGCTGTGTGTCATAGAATCAAGTGATATTTTAGGATTTCAGAATGGATAAAATATACTTTTTTCAGGGTTGGGGATTTAGCTCAGTGGTAGAGCGCTTGCCTAGCAAGCGCAAGGCCCTGGGTTTGGTCCTCAGCTCTGGGGAAAAAAAAAAAAAATATATATATATATATATATATATACTTTTTTCATAGTAGATGGATAAAGCTCCTCATATAACTATATACACTGACTCTTACCAATTTTATTACTGGGTTGTGAATGTAGTTCAGTGGCAAAGCTATTGCCTAGCAAGCACAATCCCTGACACCATAAAATAATTTTTTTTGTTTTTTGTTTTCCGAGACAGGGTTTCTCTGCATAACAGCCCTGGTTGTCCTGGAACTCGCTTTGTAGACCAGGCTGTCCTTGAACTCTCAGAGATCCACCTGCCTCTGCCTCCCAAGTTAAAGGTGTGCACCACCATGCCTGGCAAAATAAGTTTTTGAATTTATTATTATTGTGTATGTGAATGATGTGTGTCTATGTGAACATCTGTGCCACTGCACATTTGTGAAAGTTGGAGGGCAGTTGTGTACGTTCTCTGCCACCTGTACATGATCACAGGACTGAACTCCTCAGGGCACCAGACTTACTGCAGTAAGTGCCTTTATCTGCCACGCTGTCTGGCAAGCCCCACACTAGCTTTAAAAAAAAGTTGGTAAATGGACTCAGCAGATTGTCATGTACTTATGTAATAATAATCAAAGAATTTGCATCTCTTGATCCTTCTTAAAGAGGTTTTTAAGAAACCCTTTCTTTGCAAAGGCATTTCTGCTATTGCCCTATGTGGGACTTACATTTACTTTTTGATTTGAACTCAAGCCTGTTAGGAAACCAAAAATGCTAAAAGCTTGGACAGTGCAGGTTGAGTAATGGAAAGCTGGAGTGCTCCTTACATTGTTTTCATACAGTTCTGTGCTGACTGCCTCCTAACTGATCTTAGGTAGATTTCACACGGCTACATCTGTTTGAACTCTAACAAGCAAATGTTAATCTTGCCCCTAAATTCGTTTATATTCAGCAGATATAATTATGGACAAAGCATTTTATAACCTTCAGTTAAAAGCACCAGAATTTTTTACTTGGCAATAAATTCATGATTTCCTCATTAGTCCTCTTAGTTGAGCTGCTTTTTCTTACCATGTGAATAGCTGAAAGGAGAAAAAGCATACATATATCTCTGCATCATCTCTTTCTTTGAGCTATGAGCCTGAGGAATTCTTACCTCTTTGAACCTTTGTCGTTCTCTTCTTCCACTACTAGGTTTTAACTAAAGAATTTTATAGTCTCCAGTCTTCTTCTGAAAAACGCATTACTGAACTCGAAGCACAGAACTCCGAGCATCAAGCAAGGTTAGACATTTACGAGAAACTGGAAAAAGAGCTTGACGAGATAATAATGCAAACAGCAGAGAGTAAGTCTGCCCCACCCCTTTACTTGGACCATGGACAGAGGAAAGCTAGCATCCTTTCTAAAAATACCTTGGTATATAGTGATTTAAAATGCAAATGCTGATCATTTGTAAAGAGTGTTCTCTATTTTCTGTATTACTTGGTATAAATTTTCAATAGTTAGACTCAAAAAAGTAAATACGAGCTAGCCAGTGGTAGCACACACCTTTAATCCCAGCACTCAGGGGATAGAAGCAGGCGGATCTCAGTGAGTTCGAGGCCAGCCTGGTCTACAAGAGCAAGATCCAGGACAAGTACCAAAACTACACAGAGAAACCCTGTCTCGAAAAACCAAAAGAATAAACAGGCTAAATTTGATAGATTTTATGTGTTTAATTGACTCATTCTATAAGTACTAAATTTTCTTTGTGTCAGGAGCTAGGAATAGAAAGTTTGCAAACATTTTTACCTCAGGACCTGCCATGTCGCTCACTGGTAGAGTGCTCTTCTACTCTGTGCAAGCTTTGGATTTGGTCGCTAGCACAACAGTGAAAACCAAAGCCCCAGCAACACCAAAAGCTGATAGTGGGCATGGGGACACGGTCCTGTTATCCTCCACTCGGGAAACTGAGGCAGGAAGATGTCCAGTTCTAAGCCAACCTCAGTTATGTATTAATTAAACCTTGGAGCTGAGAAATAACTAAAAAGAGAGATGATACATGAATTTTGAAATTCAGTAGTATACTGGATTATAATCTTTGATGTTTAATTTTCATGTGTTTATCCTTCCCATCATATTGTCTTGATTTTTTTTTTTTTTTGAGACAGAAAGGCTTCAAACTTGTTTAAACTTGTTTTGTATAAAGGATGACCCTGAGCTCCTGACCCTCCTTCCTTTGCCAGCCCAGTTGCTGATGATCAGAGCACACTGCACCTTGCTAATGTCATGTGGACTGGATATTGAACTTTGTGCTCTATGCATACAAGCTAAACACTCTAGCAACCGACTGTTGGGGTTTGTCCTTTTTGTTCTTGTATGTTTTAATTTTGAGACAGATTTCTCACAGCCCATACTAGCCCAGGCTGATCTTGAACTTGTGATCTTCCTTGCCTTGGCCTCTCAAGAGCTGGGAAAACAGGACTGTGCCACCATATTCATCTGTCTTGTCTCAAATTTTAAGGGTTGTTTTAAATTAACATTCAAAATAGCAATTACTATAGCTGTACTTACTTTTGTTCAAAATTCAGAATTGGCTTTCTTATAAAAGGGTCTTCAAACTTCGCTTGAGTTGAATTAGAATCTAGGTAAGGTTCTCATTATTTGGGATACACTTCATGGAAGGATTATATTTTGTTTTGTTTTGTTTTTTGTTTTTTCAGGACAGGGTTTCTCTGTCATAGTCCTGGCTGTCTGGGACCTCACCTTGTAGCCCAGCCTTGAACTCACAGAGATCCACCTGCCTCTGCCTCTCAAGTGCTGGGATTAAAGGTGTGCGCCACCAGCACCCAGCTATATTTTTTTATAGCTATGTTTTATTTCCTTCCTATCATTGCCTTATTTTCCATTGTCACGGTCAGTGTCTGACAACTGCAGGAGATTCCAGAGTTACCTGCAGCTTCTTCAATGGTGTCCAATGATCTTTGTAAAATACAGACTTGACCCTGTCATATGCCTGCTTAATGTCTCTCTGTCGCTTTACTAAAGCAGCACAAACTACTGGGCAGGATCTGAACACTCCTAGTCCCAGTACTCAATACTTTTAAGGTAAGAGGATCAGAAGTTCAAGGCCAGTATGGACTACATAGCATGACCCTCTTTTCAAAAACAACCAAACTCAGAGAGTCAGACTCGTGTTTATCTTTCTAGTTTTCATGTTTCACTCATCCCTTTCATGTCACATTATCATCTAAATGTTCCAGACTCATATAATTGTTTTACTAGACATATGTCATTTTGTCTAAGCAGATTAGTAATAGAAGCGTTTCTCTGTGAAAGAATATCTACAGAAAAGCCATGGCTACTGTTAAATCTGTGGAGTGAATACTGAAAGTGTCCCCCATTAAAAAGAGAACAGGGCAAGGGTGTCTACTTTCTCAGCATAGTAAACTGCATTTGCACATACTAATGAAATACGGCCAGAAGGAAGGCATAATCTTATAAAGATCAGAGCTGGGTTTAACTCAGACTTAGGTACTTAGATGTCCTAGTTAGTTACCAGAAAGGACAAAGTCAAGTGCAACACCGTAGACGCTGTTCAGGAAGCTGGAGCAGGCGAAGCTGGAGCAGCTGAAGCTGGAGCAGGCCGACTCCAAGTCTAAGATGGGAGGAGCGGTGAGGATGAGGGGAGGGAGACAGAAAGGAAAGGACGGCCTTTACATTTTCCAATGAAATGACTACTACATCTAAGTACCAAAATATGAAGTCATTGTACACACACACACACACATACACACACACATACACATTTGGAAGCCCTCAACTGGAAAAGTTAACATAAAAATAATTTCCTTGAGTAGTGTCAAAAAAAGAACAACCATGAAATACTTAGGAGTCAGCTTACAAACACTAAAAAAACAAAAAATACTAAGAGTGTAACACGAATTGTAAGACGGTCTTATTAATAAAAACCCAGAGCCAGATATTGGGGTGAAAATTGAGAGATCGGAGGAATAGAACAAGCCAGCTACAAGTTCTTACCGCTAGGAAATCCTCAGCCCAAGAGAGAGCTGTTTCCTGTATGCTCACGCCTATATTCCTTTCTGTCCCTGCCATCTCACTTCTCTCTGCCCAGCTACATCACTTCCTCTTTCTGCCCAGCTCTATCACTTCCTGTCTGTCTGTACAGACCTCCAGACCTCTATGGTTAACTAGTGCTTGGATTAATGGTGTGTGCCACCATGTCTATCTCTGTTCCTGGTGTGGGCTTGAACTCACAAAGATCCAGATGAATCTCTGCCTCCCAAATGCTAGGATTAAAAGGGTGTGCTCCTACTGCCTGACCTCTATGTTTACTATAATGGCTGGCTTTGTCCTCTGACCTCCAGGCAAGCTTTATTTGTTAGAGCACAAATAAAATATCATCACATAAGAAAAATAAAAAATAAGGGACCTCTCCCTTAGTGTCAAGAAATCTATCATGAATTCTGTCCTTATGATCTGATTTTGTCTCAAACACAATTCCAACATGCTCTTTCTATATTTCACTTTATGGAAATTCAAAGACTGTAAAACAAGAGCCAAAGTGAATTTGGAAAAAAAAAAAGGGGGGGGGGATTACAAGAGTGGTGTTGTATGCCTTTAATATTGATTGTGAAGTTACAGTGTCTGGCTAGTACACAGTAGTCCTGTAAAGACGCACACACCAGTGAGGCAGAGATTGAACTCGGAAGCAGACCCATGTACATGTGTGTGTTTGCTCCTCAACAAAAGCAGCAGAGCAGTGGGTAGGAGAAAAGAAACTGTTCAATAAATGGTGCTAAGCCTTGGCCATCCTTACACCAGTGAGCCTCAGCATACCAATACTAACTTGAAATGAGACTCTGTGGAAGAGCCGAAGCTGCAAGCCTTCTGCAGAAAAGGAAAGGATCATTCCCTCTTGGAATTGAGGAAGATCTTGAAGCTACAGCCTGAAAGCAGTTGCCATAAGAGAAAAAGAGATGGGTCAGACATCATCAAAATCATTCAAAAAAGATGATTAATAAATGAGTACCCAAGGGCTGGAGAGATGGCTCAGCATTTAAGAGCACCGACTGTTCTTCCAGCATCTGTAGCACGAATCTTAAATGGTCTTATTAATAAAAACAAACCTGGAGCCAGGTACTGGGGTCAGTACTGGAAGATCAGAGAAGCAGAACAAGCCACAGACACCTCACCTCGCCAGTTCCTCAGATGATCCTGTTTCCTCAGACTGGAAGGCTATGTGTCCTCATACGAATGGGTTTCAGCTGAATTGCTTCTCGAAAGCCTGAAAGCTTAACCAGCTCTAGTTCCTGGTTCTCACGCCTTAAATACCTTTCTGCTTTCTGCCATCACTTCCTGGGATTAAAGGCGTGAGTCACCATGCCTGGCTGTTTCCAGTGTGGTTTTGAACTCACAGAGATCCAGGTGGATCTCTGCCTCTGGAATCCTACGATTAAAGGCGTGTGCTACCACTGCCTAACCTCTATGTTTAATATTATGGCTGTTCTGTCTCTGACCCCAAGATAAGTTTACTGGGGTGCACAGTATATCAACCACAAGCATCAACAACAAGAAGCCATCCGTTATGTCATCTTACATTAATCTATGAGTTTCTTATTCACCATAGAACAAAATCCTTGGTCTAGGAAGATTTTCATTCCATTCACTATTAGAACTAAGCTTCCTTCTCTTTCCAGACTAAATTCAGCCATATTTGTCACAATTACTAAAACTGTATACTCCACAAGATTATGCCTCTGCAAATATAATTCTCTGCTGTGCTTTCTCTGAATATCAATTTCCACATGTCTTGCTAATGACTTCTAGGAGAAATAGTGGTGCTCAAATGCAGTTGCATTGTGCTCTGCTTCTAAGGCATGCTATACAGTCTCTTCAGTATCACTTCCAGTTGTATAGTACTTTGTTTTTCTAATTGAATCCCTAGAATAGTTACTGTATGAGTTATTGATCATTGAACATTAAACTCAGATTTAGCATTTCTATCAATATCCAACTCTGCTAACTAATTTACCTCTCTCTGCTCTGAGTTTTGAGCCATTTAAGACAGACAAGAATCGCCGGGCGGTGGTGGTGCACACCTTTAATCCCAGCACTCGGGAGGCAGAGCCAGGCGGATCTCTGTGAGTTCGAGGCCAGCCTGGGCTACCAAGTGAGTTCCAGGAAAGGAGCAAAACTACACAGAGAAACCCTGTCTCGAAAAATTTAAAAAAAAAGACAGACAAGAATCAAATATGTATTGCAATATTTTGTAAGTTACTTTCCCTGAAATTGTTTTACAGTTACAAAATTAATGCCAAACATATCTTTCAGGGATTAGAGATTAGCTCTGAGGGTAGATTTTCTGCCTAGCATTTAGGAAGCTTTGGATTCAATCCTCAGCGTCGTGTAAACCCAGCATGGTTGTATATTTCTGTAATCAGAAATATACTCAGTACTCGGGAAGTGGAGGCAGGAGGATCAGTACCCATGGGCCATCCTTGACTTAGTAAGTTCAAGAGAAGCCCAGGCTACATGAGAACATGTCTCAAAAACAAAACAAAACTTACCTTTATTAAATTGATTTTATAATTCTGTTGAATTTTATGATATATAGTTCATGTTAAAAAGCCTTTGAATCCTTTAGAATACCATAACTGAGTTATTTTGCTCTATAAGAAAACATAGCCTATCAGGTGATGTAATCCTTTAACATCTTCTGAAAATAAATCAGCAACTCCAAGCAAGGATACACTTTAATATGCTTCACCTCTCTCAAATTATACATTAGCCCTTATGAATGTTCCTGGGATTCTTAATCTGTTATCATCTTTTACTTTCACTTCTGCTATGATTTTTAAGGAAAAACACTATTTCACATAACATATTTTAATATTTTTCAGTTGAAAATGAAGATGAGGCTGAAAGGATTCTTTATTCCTATGGCTATGGTGCTAATGTTCCCACAACAGCTAAAAGACGACTAAAGCAAAGGTAAAATCAATACAGATTTATCTTATCTACTCCAGCTAAGTGTAATTATATAGTACATTTTGATAATGTACTGAGTTGAATGATAGTTACTTGTTCTTAATATTCATAAATATTAAATTGTTCACAAAGTAGGACATGATAATAACCATGAGCTTCATCTATATTTAAGTGAATTTAATGGTTAGGAGATGTGTACATTAAAACTTTCATGGTATTAGATGCAGTAACTTTTTAAAAGCCATTTTATTTTCACATTAATTTCAGATAAATATAAATGCTTTGTAGCAATAATTTTCAAGTTAGAACTAATTAATTATGCTACCTTCAGTTCTTACATCTTGTGTTTATTATTCATCTGCCTATGTATGTATTTTCATATATGTAATATATGTTAGGGTTTTGTAACTATACATGTTATGTAACATGTATAGTTTTTTAGTTACTTGTCTTGTCACTGTGACAAACACCTGACTATGGTACTTAAGAAGGAGTGGTTTATTTGGGCTCACGTTTCAAGGGTGCACAGTCCATCCTGATGAAGAAGTTGTGCCAACAGGAGCATGAGGTACCTGGTGACATTGCATCCACAGTAAGGAAGCAGAATGTGATGAATGCTGTCGACGGCTCCATTTCTCCTTTATATTCATTTTAGGACGCCTACTCCTGGATGGTGCCCCCCACATTTAGGACAGGTCCTCCCACCTCAGTTAATCTAATCTAGATAATCTCTTACAGACATGCTGAGGCTTGTCTCTTCGATGATTCCAGATCCTGTGAGATTGCCAGTTCATATAAAACATGACACCACATGAGATGGTGCACACCTAATCCCCACCTCCAGGCAGGGTGGTCTTAAAACTTGAGCCCCGAGTTCTACCTGAGCCATATAATCCATTCTAGGCCAGTCTGTGGCCTACATAGGAAGAAAAAGAAATGAAGAAAGAAGAGAAGGAGGTGGAAAGGCAGGTAAGGGGAGAGGAAGGAGGTGGAAGGAGAGAGAAAAAGAGCATTTACAGCTAAAGCTTTGTGCAGACCCAGAGAGCTGGTTGGAGGATGTCCTAAGGCTTTGTGCAGACCCAGAGAGCTGGTTGGAGGATGTCCTAAGGCTTTGTGCAGACCCAGAGAGCTGGTTGGAGGATGTCCTAAGGCTTTGTGCAGACCCAGAGAGCTGGTTGGAGGATGTCCTAAGGCTTTGTGCAGACCCAGAGAGCTGGTTGGAGGATGTCCTAAGGCTTTGTGCAGACCCAGAGAGCTGGTTGGAGGATGTCCTAAGGCTTTGTGCAGACTCAAAGAGCTGGTTGGAGGATGTCCTAAGCACAAGGTGCAGCCCTGCTTGAAAGCTGTCTCCACTCCACCAGCAGACACCTGCAGCCGTGAGTGCTGCTAGGTCCTGCTCCCTACGTTCACCCTGCTGTACAGAAATGTCCCCGGCTCCACTTCTGCCAGACTGCCCAGCCCTCCATTGTGTGGCCCCGCACCAGCAACCGTATTTGCCTCTCTACTCAAAATGACAGCATACTGCATCTCCACTTGTAAACATCTATTTTCTCTACATCACAGTAACATGTTTCCCTCTTTCAGGAAACATCATTGCCCGTGTAATTTCCTCACCTAGATAGAAGTTCTTCATGGCCAGCAACCACATCTTATTCTCTGACCTTCCCTAGCTCAGTGGAGAATACCTAGTTCAAAAAACATTTTTTATCTGAATGTTCAAGGTTTTAAAACTAATAGTCTATTGTTTTATGAGGGCTAGTTTGGAAATTCAGAAACATACAACATAAGAAAATCTATCTTATATTTATGAAGATTTTTTCCATTTTTAAAAAAATAGATTTTGGGGTTTTTTTCTTGTTTGTTTGTTTGTTTGTTTGTTTGTTTGTTTGTTTGTTTTTCAAGACATGAGTTCTCTGTATAACACTGGCTATCCTGGAACTAACTCTGTAGATCAGACTGGACTTGAACTCAGAGATCTGTCCTGCCTCTGCTTCCTAGGTGCTGGACTAAAGGCGTGGACTACCACCACCCGGCTAAGATTTTTGTTTCTTAAATGTATGTGTGTGTGCGCACACATGTATTTATGCACATGTCTGTGCACATGTGAGCTCAGGTCCCTACAGAGTAGGAAAAGGGGTATCAGATCTGTGTGTGTATGTCTGTGCATGTGTACATCTGAAAGACGCCATCAGATCTCCTGAGCTGCAATTACAGGTGGTTGTCAGCTGCCTGTCGTGGAGCGGGAAACCAAGTGTGGCTCTTTACAGAGTGGTGTACACTCTTAACCACCTAGCCGTTATCTCCAGTTCTTGTAGACAGTTTGAAGAGGTGGATGTAACAGCATAAAGAGACTAATTTATGACTATCTAAGGTAGTTTGGGATGCCACTTTAAAGAAAGTAAGATGGAATGCTTAAGAACTTACGTTGTTTATTGATTAAATATTTGAAAAATCTAGATCACAAATAGATGAAGAGAAAGTGTCAGTTTGTAGCTAGAATGGTTAGTTTTGTTTAGTAGAGGTTCTGGTGCTTCTAAGTTATATATTATTTGAAAAATTGGTTCCTGTCCTATCCCTTCCTGGTGCTCTCAAAGGCTGATGTGACTGATTCAGGATATTTTGCAATTTTTAAATATATCTGGTTTTTTTAGTCCATTGTTCCCTAGAAAAGAATAGAAATGTGGGTAGTTTCATGAGTAAGAGACTTCTCTATTAGCAGAAAAATGTTTGGTAAAATACTCAAACTTGAAGCTTAATGGGAAAGTATATTTTAGCATCTGAAAAATATAGATGTTTCTGTAGGAAAGAGAAGCTCACTCTCTGAATCCTATAGATGTTTCTGTAGGAAAGAGAAGTTCACTCTCTGAATCCTATAGATGTTTCTTAGGAAAGAAAAGTTCACTCTGAATCCTATAGATGTTTCTGTAGGAAAGAGAAGTTCACTCTCTGAATCCTATAGATGTTTCTGTAGGAAAGAGAAGTTCACTCTCTGAATCCTATAGATGTTTCTATAGGGAAAGAGAAGTTCACTCTCTGAATCCTATAGATGTTTCTATAGGAAAGAGAAGTTCACTCTCTGAATCCTATAGATGTTTCTATAGGGAAAGAGAAGTTCATTCTCTGAATCCTATAGATGTTTCTGTAGGAAAGAGAAGTTCACTCTCTGAATCCTATACATGTTTCTATAGGAAAGAGAAGTTCACTCTGAATCCTATACATGTTTCTATAGGGAAAGAGAAGTTCACTCTGAATCCTATAGATATTTCTATAGGAAAGAGAAGTTCACTCTCTGAATCCTATAGATGTTTCTATAGGAAAGAGAAGTTCACTCTGAATCCTATAGATGTTTCTATAGGAAAGAGAAGCTCACTCTCTGAATCCTATAGATGTTTCTATAGGAAAGAGAAGCTCACTCTCTGAATCCTATAGATGTTTCTGTAGGGAGAGAGAAGCTCACTCTCTGAATCCTATAGGTGTTTCTATAGGGAAAGAGAAGCTCACTCTGAATCCTATACATGTTTCTATAGGAAAGAGAAGTTCACTCTGAATCCTATAGATGTTTCTATAGGAAAGAGAAGCTCACTCTGAATCCTATACATGTTTCTATAGGAAAGAGAAGTTCACTCTGAATCCTATAGATGTTTCTGTAGGAAAGAGAAGCTCACTCTCTGAATCCTATAGGTGTTTCTATAGGGAAAGAGAAGCTCACTCTCTGAATCCTATAGATGTTTCTGTAGGAAAGAGAAGTTCACTCTCTGAATCCTATAGATGTTTCTATAGGGAGAGAGAAGCTTACTCTCTGAATCCTATAGATGTTTCTTTAGGAAAGAGAAGTTCACTCTGAATCCTATAGATATTTCTATAGGGAGAGAGAAGCTCACTGTTGTAAGCTTCCATAGCCCCAAATGCTGAGCTTGGAAATTAAATCCGATTGTTGCTCTTGCACCTTTTGTTTTAAAGAAGTTTCTAAAACCAGAAGTTGGTTTGTTTGGTTTGGTTTGGTTTTGAATTCCCAAAGACTTAAAGAATCACAAGTGATTCATAGTCCAAATGATCTTCACTGTCCAAATATTTCTGAAGATTCTATCACTGAGCTATCTGGGAGCCTGAACAAGTGCCTAATGGGTATGCTATTAATACCCCTGCCAGCTGGTGCCAGGCATTCTTCTCCTGGTGAGCCAGAGGGCTATTTTGAGGAAGTGCTTCTCAGGTCATCTAAACTGAGGGAAGAGAGTGTAAGTCTAGACATCCAAGAGGACATGTATGCATCCCTACACCTATTCATTCAACTCTTATTGCGGGCCTACTATGTGCACAATTTGAGTATTGGCACCTAATCATTTTAGGATTTGATGCACTTTTGGAGATTGCACAATCAACATTTGGTTCCTTAAGGGCTATTTATATAGAAAGCAATTGCCTTGTGCCCTCTTGAAATTTATTTAAGATGAGCAATGTAGCCTTTAGAGAATCTATACTTATTAGTCTTTGGCATTTGAAATTAAAGCAATGCAAATTTAAAGCGAGTTATATAAAATGACTCATAGCAGTTAGTGGAGTGCTTGCATAATAAAGTTGTCATTATATATCAGCTTATGCAAAAGTGTATTAAAAATTGAAAGGAACATATTTCTCAACTGCTATATGATGTATCTCATTCATACTTAATTTGATTTAAAATTTCATATATTTAACAGCCAATAATAAATATTTTATATTAACATTTAATTGATTATAAATATTTTATTTTAAAAATTAGTTAAATTGCTGTTAATCCCATTTTTCAAAATAACCAATCAGAAATTTATACAAACATTAATTTCCTTGTACTTTTTGGACATTATACATTTTTAGTAGTTTAGTTTTTAACTTTAGCATTCCATCATGAATAGTTTCTTATCAATGAATATTCTTCAAAATATACTAACTGGGGAATAAATAGTAAATAGTTGCAGTGGGAGAGGGCAGGAGAAAGGAGAGCTGAGCATGAGAAGAAAGTAAGGTGGCATGTATGTGTGACATAGCCTGCTGAAATCTGTTACATTGTATTAGCATATACCTTATAACTGAGTTAGAAATCATTTTCATTCTTGCCCTTGGGTTTTTGAGACAGGTTTTCTCTGTGTAACATCCCTGGCTGTCCTAGAACTCTCTTTGTAGACCAGGCTGGCCCTGAATTCACAGAGATCCACCTGCCTCTGCCTCCCAAGTGCTGGGATTAAAGGTGTGCACCACCATGCCTGGTCAAAAACCATTTTCAATAACTACCTAAAACTTTGATTTTTTTTTTAGGCTTTTTGTTTTTGAGTGCTATGTTACTGTCAATAAGTAGTAAAGCCCATGAAAAATTAATAATTGCCTCTTGCTACCCAAAGAATATTTTAAAAGTTAAATTGAGACAATGTGTATGAAGGTCACTCCACAGTGTTTGGCATAGGGTAAGTGTCCAGTAAACACTGGGTGGTTTATCAGTTAGTACAGTCTTAAGTCAGTTGTACAGTTAGAAAAGCCAGGGTTCCAAAATTTCTCCCTGGACACCAATTAAAATAATTCAATTAAAATATTTTTGTTTTAAATTTTTAATGAAGCCTTTTAAAATACATGAAACAGACACGTGCTTTCTTTGATGTGAACTGTTTCTGAAGGTACTCTGGTGCCAGTTTCCTGTGAAGTTACAAGTGGCAGCGGTTTGTGTTTCTCATTTGAAATATAACTAAAATCTCTGATCAACGTGTAAGTGAACAGTAAGGTAACTCACACTTTGAAGTTTCATGTAAGCATAAATAAATTACTAAAATTTTTAAAACTCTTTCTGGTACACAATTGTGGAAAGCCAAAGGGGCATATATAATTAGAGTGAATTAAAATAAAATTAACTCCTTGACATGACAAAACTTGAAAATCTGAAGTAATGTTTTTGTTTGAGTAGCAACTATTTGAAAGTAGCAAACAGGATTTTCTGGTTATGTGTATTGCTCATGCTAACGCACTACACGGGTGACACCCAAGCACTATTGTCTTGGTGTGTAACTCTTTGATTGGGCTGATCTGGATGCTGGGAAACATTTTTAGAACATTTTTAATTTGTAAAATTTACTGCCTAGTGTAGAATTTTTTGTTTTTTTGTTTTGTTTTGTTTTGTTTTGTTTTGTTTTGTTTTGGAGACAGGGTTTCTCTGTGTAGCTTTGCGCCTTTCCTGGAACTCACTTGGTAGCCCAGGCTGGCCTTGAACTGACAGAGATCCGCCTGGCTCTGCCTCCCAAGTGCTGGGATTAAAGGCGTGCGCCACCACCGCCCGGCAAATTTTTTTAAATTCTTTTTTGTGAAAAAAAATCTTTTTTGTGGAACTGGAGAGGTGGCTTAGAGGTTAAGAGCACTGCCTGTTCTTCCAGAGGGCCTGAGTTCAATTCCCATCAAATACATGGTGGCTCACAACCATCTGTAATGAGATCTGATGCCTTCTTCTGGCCTGCAGGCATGCATGCAGCTAGAATGCTGTCTACATAATAAATAAATAAATATTTAAATAAATAAAATTCTTCTTTGTATTTTCTTATTTTACTCTACGCATGTGAGGGTTTTGCTTACACATATGTGCATGCTGCATATGTGTGCCCGGTACCTGTGGTGAAAGAGGAGGTGTGGGCTCCCTGGGACTACAGATACGTTTCTAGGGCGTTTTGTACCCGAGCTGTAGTACCTTCTTCTGTGTTGATTGTCCTAATTCAAACCAGGGACACTCATTAGGATACTGTCCCTGTGTTAACACTAAAGCACTGGCACAGAATCTCCTGGTTTATGTCATATGATCTTTTTCATTTTGTCACCATATCTGCATAAGAGCATTATGCTAAAACAGATTAGCCAAACCAAATGAGTGGTATAATGTACTTCACTTGACATTGCCAAGTCCCCATCGTCTTCAGAATGCTGTTTAAAGGTGACTGTTGCATCTCATTGTTTCAAGCATCTCTCATCTCTTAGTAGAAAACACAGAATTATATTTGCATAAAAATCCCCTTTCATCTGTACTTCTTTGTAATTGAATTTGACTGTGTTCATGCTTTTGCAATCAGTCTTACACAAATATTGTCTGTAGCTTTAGCAGACATTTGTTGAGAAATTGTTCTTTAGAAAAAACTCTAAAGTGTAAGTTCTATGAGAAATAAAAATATGGAAAACTATACCCAACATGCACACACATACACATACACACACACACACACACACACACACACACACACACACACACGTATGTTTGTATGGATGTATATGAAGGGTGAGAAAGAAGATGAAAGTGTGGTGGATAATAATCAGGATTTTTTAATTAACTAAACAGAAGTGGAGCTAGTGACCTAAAATAGTTTACAAATATAGTTAAAAGCGACATTTAAACCAACAAATTTAACATTAAGATGTTTCATTGGAGCTAGTTGTGGTGGTTCATGCCTCTAATCCCAGCACTCAGAGTCAGAGGCAGGCAGGTATCTGAGTTCAAGGCCAGTCTGATCTACATAGTTTTGTACAGAACTATGTTCCAGGACAGCTATAAAGAGAAACCCTGTTTTGAAAACCCAACACTATACATTTGTTGTATTGACTCACGGAGAAAATGTGGTTTTTATTAATAAGCTGAATTTTTTTTCTGTACAAAAATATGTCAAATTCTATCACAATGTTAATATGTAAATTGCATTGCCATACATAAAGTGTGGTTTTTAGAGTGAAAAAATAATAATAAAATGAAACTATAAATTCCTTTAAAGCCTATAAAGAAGAAAGTGGTTGAGGTTCCCTCAAATGGAGTGGAGGGGTTAAGAGACATTAAACAGAGTGGAGAAAGACAAGGGCTGGCTGTCCATAGGTAGTAAAAATGGTCTCAAGTTGTGTTGTAGTGATACGTGCACAACTCTAACTACACTTTAAGTTGGGATTTGTTGTGTTAGTTGCATATTATTATGTATTTCAGACATAATAGGTTTTTTTAAAGAATGATTGTCAGAGAGTGGAGGCTGCTGCTTTTTCATCTTTAATTCCAGCTGATTGGCAAACAGCATGCCAGATGTTAATATGTAAAAACAGCAAAGATGATGATGTGTAGACATGCTGTTGAGATCGCTGTAGAAACGTTTCTCAGAACTTGTATTTCTTACTTGGGTGAGCAGTTATTACATATAAATGGATACTCTGACATGAATTCTTTTGTCTTTGGTTGGGAAATATACATACAATGGGGCTCATTCTGTTCTGTAGTGTTATTTGGTGGAAATTAAAAAAAAAAAAAGAATCCTATCTTATCATTGTAAAAAGTTCTGTCCATTTGGAGTCTATGAATTCTATATTCATAGGTTAAATTGATAACTAAACTAATGTAGAACATGAAATGCAGTGTAGGTCTTGAGAACATGGTTTCTCAGCATTACTAGTACTTCTTTTAAAAAAAATGTGTTTTCATTGAGTCATTGGAATTATTTAAAAAGATGAAGCATTTTTCCTTAAAAAAATGTTTCTTAAAAATGGAATGTGAAGGACTGTAGAGTGTGATGGTATATGCCTATAATCCTAACACTTGGGCTGACGTAAGGGGATCATGAATTGAGGCTAGCCTAGGCTACAGGCTAAGAGCCAGCCAAGAGAGGGGGGTATGTATTAGGGTAATGCAAATCACTGGAAGTTCTTTGCCTGTACTGCAGTTATTCTTCACATTTTACACATCTCTTCCACCTGCACTTGCAATAGGAAACCTGTTTGATTATGTTTTGTTTTTAAATTCATAATATTGGCCTTTATAAACTTGCCAAAATGTAAGCTTATTGTGCATAATAGTCAACTACTTTCCTCGCTGCTTTTTAACTGGGAAACTTGTGTTAAATGATAAAGCTATAAATGGCTCTCTTTTTCTGTCAAGCTAGTAACATAATGTAAGTGTTCGAACCTACTTTGGTAGGGAAGGATTAGAAGCCATGATCGTGGTAATCAGTATATGACAATTATCATATGGAAATGTTAGGTTGTTTCTTTCAGAATTCTGAGTTGGCAAAGTATTGCTCTTCTAGTGTTTTGTTTTATTTTCTTACTTTGTATTATCATTTTCCCTGTTAATATATATGTGTTATAAGGAAACGATGAGTGGGTTTTCTAGCACACAATTATCTGTTGAGTGAAGGTAGCATTCTACTTTTGTATGCATGAATGCTTTTCATTTTATTCACCTAGTGTCCATTTGGCAAGAAGAGTTCTTCAGTTAGAAAAACAAAATTCATCAATTTTAAAAGATCTGGAACATCAAAAGGACCAAGTGAGACAGCTTTCACAAGAGGTGAGTGGCTGCATCGGAAGACATGGGGAATCGTGGTGCTTGCTTGTCTGCATTCTTTGCGAATGCCTAGAGTTAATTGCTGAGCACTCCAAAATTAAGCTGGTTGCAAAATTACTTCAAATTTCTGAGATTCACTGAATGTTGAAACTTTAGGAGACAACTTAGAGTGGATGGCAACACAGAACAGAAGGGAGACTGAATGCACAGAATGAGGAAGTGTAAATCAGCTAGACACACAAAGCTTTAACTTCTGAGAACGTCAACTGGTAAAACAAGTTGGGCAAATTTGACCGACATTAAGTTTCTCACTGACAATTTATTTTTAAATACTTGATTTTTTTATGTTTCTGTTTGATTAAAAAAAAAAAAAACAGCCTTTTTGGCTTTTCATTACTTTTTACTAAAAAAAAATTCGTACTATGTATTTTGGTCATGTTTTTCCCTCCCCCAACTCCTCCCAGATCCCCTCCACCTCCCTACTCACCCAACCTTATGTTTTCAGTCTCTTAAAAAAAAAAAAAAATGCTGCCAGGCGGTGGTGGCGCACGCCTTTAATCCCAGCACTTGGGAGGCAGAGCCAGACGGATCTCTGTGAGTTCGAGGCCAGCCTGGGCTACCAAGTGAGTTCCAGGAAAGGCGCAAAGCTACACAGAGAAACCCTGTCTCGAAAAAACCAAAAAAAAAAAAAAAAAAAAAAAAAAAATGCCAAAGCAAATCAAAATGAAACAAAAGGTCCACGAAAAGATATCATTGAGTTTGTTTTGTGTTAGCCAATTATTCCTGGCATGGGGCCTGCACTGTGTGGTTGGTATACCCAGTGAGACCCCATTAGAGAGAACCTCTTTTCCTTTTACCAGTGTGTATCAGTTGCAGATAGTTTCTTGGTTAGGGCTAGGGCTGTCTTAGAGTTACTGTTGCTTCAGTGAAGCACCATGACCAAAGCAACGTGGGAAGGAAAACTGGCTTACACTTCAACATCATTGGTCGTCGGTATCATCATGGTGCAGCGAGACAGCGTGAAGGCAGACATGGTGCTGGAACTGAGTCCTACATCTTGATAAGCAGGCAACAGGAAGTGGTCTATCTCACTGACATGGCTTAAGCATATATAAGACCTCAGAGCCACCTCCACAGTGACACACTTCCTCCAACAAAAACACACCTCCTAGTAGTGCCACTCCCTTTGGGGACCATTTTCTTCCAGATCACCACATTCCATTCCCTGGCCCCCAAAGGTTTATAGTCATATAATGCAAAAATGCATTCAGTCCAACTTCAAAAGTCCCATAGTCTATAACAGTCTCAAACGTACTTAAAAGTCTAAATTCAAAGTCTCTTCTGAGATTCATGCAATCTCTTTATTGTAATCCCCTGTAAAATTAAAATAAAAAAACAGATCACATATTTCCGACATATAATGGCACAAGATATGCATTACCATTTCAAAACATAGGAAAGGGAGCATAGTGAGGAAATACTGGACCAAAGCAACACCAAAAACCAGCTGGGCAAACTCCAAACTCTGTATCTTCATGTCTAATGTCAAAGCTGCCCTCAGATCTCCAACTCCTTTCAGGTTTGTTGACTGCAACACACTTGTCTCTCTTAGGCTGGTTCCATTCCCTGTTAGCAGCTCACCTCAGCAGGTATCCCATGGCCCTGGCATCTCCAACATCTTGGGGTCTCCAAAGCAATCCAGGCTTCAACTTCACAGCTTCACAAAATGGCCTCTCTAGGCCTCCATTCAGGAACACCCCTGACACCTGCTAGCCTCAGCAGCTTTCCTTAGTCTTAGGGGCAAATTCCATAGCCCTTTTCTTCTGTCTTTAAAGCCAGAACCACATGGCCAAAGCTGCTAAGTTCTGCTGTTTGCTGGGGCTGAACATGGCCCCCTCATTCAATTACATCTTCACCAGCTTTCTGTTTTGGATAATTTCCTTCACTGCAAGCTTGGCTGTTCTGGAACTTGCTCTGTAGACCAGGCTGGCCTCAAACTCAGAGATCCACCTGTCGCTGCCTCCAGAGTGCTGAGTTACAGGTGTGCACCACCACACCCGGCTCTAAGCTTTTCTTCCTTTCTTTCTTTCTTTCTTTCTTTCTTTCTTTCTTTCTTTCTTTCTTTTTTTTTCTAAGCTTTTCTTTAATTACTTTTTATAAGTTGGAAACTTAGCTGGGTGGGATCTTGCCCTGAGGTCGCCACTTCCTTTATTCCGTTAATCCTTTTCTTAATCCATTTATCTCCTTTAACCAGGATTTAGCTCTATTCTACTTCCTGGTGCCCCTTTTCTCAATGTGTACATTTTGTATTTTTATTTGCTCAGCTTGCTCCTTTTCGTTATAAATCTTCATCAGAGTTAACACTAGTAACCACATGACAGTGTATACTAGTCTGTTTTAAGATTTCCTCTGCCAACGGAATTAATCCAAACTCTTCACTTTAGCCTCAGGCAAACTCTTCTGACAAGGCCAAAAAGCAGCCATATTCTTCACCAAAATATCACAAGTACAATTTCTAGGCAACACACTAAAATTCTTTTCTTCTGAAACCTTTTAGCCAGCCCCCCACAGTTCAAATCATTCATAGCACACTGTCTTCCATGCTCCTACCTGTATGGCCTATTAAGCAGCACTTAAAGCGTTGCAAAGTACCAAAGTCCACATTCCTCCAGACAAAAACATGGTCAGGCCATTCACAGCAATACCTCAGTCCCTAGTACCAACTTCCATCTTAGTTCAACTTTCAATTTAACATGATTTGAAGAGACATCATGACCACAACTCTTACAAAGGAAAAACATTTAATTGGGGTGGCTTACACATTCAGAGGTTTAATCTCTCATCATCATGGTGTGACAGGGTGGTATGCAGGCAGACATGGTGCAGGCAATAGAAAGTGGTCTGATCTCATTGGGCATGGTTTGAGCATGTATGAGATCTCAAAGCCCACCTCCACAGTGACACACTTCCTCCAACAAGATGACACCTACTCTAATGAGGCTACACCTCCTAAGGGTGCCATGCCCTTTAGGGGCCATTTTCTTTTGAACCACCACATACATCATCTAGGTTCAGTACACATCTATGAACTCACACAGAGGCAATGTAAAGTAAGTATTGGCGAACATTTGAGTATGTGTCCCTTTCTCTTTAATTGAATTGATCTTTGTGTATGTTTAAATTTTAATTTTGGTTGCATTTAACAACTGCCTCACAAAATTCTGCAAATTTACTATTGCTGCAAGCCATTTCTAGCACACACCTACAAACATAAAGGAGTAAAATGAGGGAAATGAGCTATGGCGGCTCACATGTAACCTCGGCACTCAGTAGGCAAAGGCAGGAAGATCACTAAGAGTCCGTGGCCACCCTAGGGCACTAGGAGAAACCCTTGTCAAGGGAAAAGTAGTAATCAAGAGAGGAAGGAAATCCCAGCCCTTGGGAGGCTGAGGCAGGAGCATTTCTGTGTGTTTGAGAGCAGCACTTTAGATGGCAAGGGCCAGGCTCCTCTTGGAGTTTCCTTCCTGCTGGGGTGGTAAACACCTTGATGGAGAGCAGCTTAGGGAGAGAGCGCTTGTTTGGCTTCCGTGGTACAGTCTGTCGTTGAGGCAAACCAAAGCAGAAGCTGGGGGGCAGAGACCACAAGAGAGTGCTGCTCACTGGCTTGCTCCCAGGCTTGTGTTTGACGTTTCTCCTACAGCCCAGGCCTACCTGCCTACAGATGGTACCTCCCACAGTAGGCTGGACCCCTTTACATCAGTGTTCAATCAAGAAAGTGACCACAGATTTGTCTGCAGGCCATTTTCATGGAGGCAGCTCCTCAGTTGAGGTTTCCTCTCCTCAGGTGTATCTGGTTGACAACCATGATTGGCCATCACAGAAACATAATAGGACTATCTCAAAAAAAGCCCAATCTCCCAAGAAAAAAGAAGATTGTTTATTTACTTACACATTAGACCACTATATGATATGATGAGATCTTTCTTGTTTTAATTTCATAATCAAGACTTTTTCAAAATAAAGCATTAAAATATTCATATAGCTGTACATGTGTACATTTTTATACTGTAAAAACCACCTTCTTGAGCATTCTGTTAATTTATATGGTCACCTTTTTACTTTTATCCATTTTAATATGTGTTCTGGTATCACTATAGTTTTCTTATTTTGCATTTCTCTAATATCTACTGATGTTGAACATTTATTCAGTTGAGATTCTTTGTCCTCCATCACTCTTCCTGGAGAAAGTGTCTGTTCACATTTTTGTCTCCCTTATCAGATTGTCTTCTTATTGAGTTTTGAGCATCATTTATGCAGTCTAGATACAGGTCCTTTATCACATACATGGTTTGCAAAACTTTCCTGTCTCAGGGTTATCTTTCTGTCCCATGATGGTATCTTCTGAAGAGATGCTTAGTGAAGTACAATGTATTGCCACATTCCTCTATAGACAGTTTTTGGTGTTACATCTAAAATATCTTTGTCGAAAAGTGTCACAAGGACCTTTGTCTGCACAGTGATAGTTTTAGACCTGTGATCCATTTGTGGTTATTTTTTATGTAAAGTAGTTTTCAAACAGAATGAAATTCACAGATTCTCACATAAACCAACTGTTCTAGTGCTTGTGAAGATCAGTCAGTCCTTTACAAATGAGCTGACGTCTGAACTCTGTTAATTCCTGGGAAAAAATGGTCACTACGATTCTGAGATTGCATTGAATCAATAAATAAAGTGGAGAAAAAAGGGCTATGGGTGTGGCTCAGATTGCCTTAGCATGGACAGATCCCTAGGTTCAGTCTTACAGCATGGTTTAAAAACGGGAGTGGTCATGAGAGGAGAAGAGAACTAGGGACCTGACAAGCTAGAGTTGCGGGGTACTCTGCCCCATGGACACTGTACGTCTGCTCTTATTTACTAGAGCTGCGGGGTACTCTGCCCCATGGACACTGTACGTCTGCTCTTATTTACTAGGTCATTAACGTTAGCACTGGCACCTTTAACTTTGGATTAGTGTCAGCAAGGTATGTTTTCACCAGAAGAATAAAATGTATGCTTACTGTAAGTAGAGCTGTAACTTAATATATTTATTGATATAGTTGTGACCTGCCATCTTGCTGTTTTCTCTGTACTGTTCGTTCTTTCTTCTTGTCCTTTTTTCTTCCTAATTTCATTTGCGTTAATATTTTAATCATTTCATTTTATTTTATTGTTGCTTATAATTTTGTAATGATTGTAGTTGGTTTAAATAGTATTATATATCTCATCCTTGTCTTGATGTTTTTGTTGTCTTATATTTTATTTGTATGTATATGAACTGCATAGTACATTGTTATTATTGTTAAAAAATTTAAAAATCCAGAGGCAGGCGGATCTCCGTGAGTTCAAGGCCAGCCTGGTCTCCAAAGCGAGTTCCAGGAAAGGCGCAAAGCTACACAGAGAAACCCTGTCTCGAAAAAACCAAAAAAAAAAAAAAAAAAAAAAAAAAAAAAAAAAAAAAAATTTAAAAATCCTGTGAAGAGAACTATTAGCATGAGGAAAAGACACTATATTTAATCAAACAGTTAATCATCCCTGTTATTGAGTCTGGGATCTTATCCTTACGTTTATGGACTTTATTGTTATTTTATTTTTAATTAATTGTTTTATATGTTTGGATGTTTTGTCTGCATGTATGTAAGTTCATTATGGAACTGGATCCCCTAAAATTGGAGTTACAGGTGTTGTGAGCCACCATGTGGGTTCTGGAAATCAAATCTGGGTCCTCTCCAAGAGAAACAAGGGCTCTTAAGTGCGGAGCTACCTCTCCACCCTTATACACATACACACTTCTTTTTTTTCATGTGCATTGGTGTTTTGCCTGCATGTGTATCTGTGTGAGGGTGTCAGATCACCTGGAACAGGAGGTACAGAGAGTTGTGAGTTACCATGTGGGGGCTGGGAATTAAACCTAGGTCCTCTGGAAAAGCAGCAAGTACTCTTAACTTCTGAGCCATCTCTCCAGCCCCAGACACACTTCTCTTTTGAGACAGATTTCTTCCCAGATATTCAAATATTCCCAGACGTGGTCAAAGATGTCCTTGAATTCCCTGTCCCCACTTTCCTAAACTCCTGAAACTTTTGCCTGTAGTTGGTGGTGGTGCTGCTGCTGCTGCTGGTGGTGTTGGTGCCGGTGCTGCTGGTGGTGGTGTTGGTGCCGGTGCTGCTGGTGGTGGTGTTGGTGCCGGTGCTGCTAGTGGTGGTGTTGGTAAAATTCAGATAGCATAAATTCATCATTTCAATGATTTTAAAATTCAGTGAGTAGCCTTTGGCATGTTTACAGTGTTGTATGTCCATCACCACTACCGAATTATTGACCAACTTCATCACCCTAGACTGAAAACTATACTTCCTGAGCTATCACCCTCCCATTCTCACCTCTTTCCACCTCTGGTGTGCACTTCATTTCGTGTCTGTCCTGCTCCATAGATTTTCCTATGCATTAGATTCCATATAAATGGAATTATACAACCTGTCACCTTTGAATCTTCTACTTGTATAATACCTTCAAGATTTATTGACAATGAAATCATCTTACATTATTCCAGCCATGTCAAGGTTTTCTGTTTCTCCCATATGTATAAATGGATTTACTAGTGTGTTTTACAGGCTGTGGTCTGAGTAATCTAACAATGGATTCAGGAGTTGTTTAGTCCATGAGACTAGATGTCTTACCATTCTCAATCTGATGGAATCCCAGTGGAGTCCTAGAAGCTGCTGACTCTTAGTATACATTGGAATCTCCAGGTAGGTTCTATTGTTAGGGAAGAAGTGCCTCAGCAGCAGAATAGGTGAACTGCCAGCAAGAGTGAGGGCAAGCAGGCAAAAAGCAAAAGCTTCCTTCGTGTCCTTTTATAAGAACTGCCACCAGAAGTTGTGGCCCAGATTTAGAGTAGGTCTTCCCATCTCAAATGATCCAATTAAGAAAATCCTTCAGTGGCATTCTCAGTTTCTTAGATTTTAGTTGATTCCAAATGTCATCTGGTTGACAAAGAAGATTAGCCATGTTTGCTAGTTGCTTTTGTTATTCTAGCCACTTTTGTGGGTATGAAATTGTAGATCACTGTGACCTTGATTTGAAGTGTCACTAATGACAGGCATGTTTTGAGTTCTTCTTGACTATTTCTGCATCCATAGAGAAATGCCTGTCTTAGTCTGTTTTCTATCTGAGGATAGTACAGATTGGGTAATTTATTTCTAATAAAGGTGTATTTGGCTCATGATTCTGGTGGCTAGGAAATGTAAAATCATGAAGCCACATCTTGTTACTACATGGTGACATGGCTAAAGGCATCAGAGGGTTGAAGGGAGCATATTTACCCTCTTGTTTGTCTCTGCCACTCCTGGGGTAAGGACTGCAATATGTTCATGAGTGCTCTGTGGTCCCATCACCTCTTGAATGTCCCACTCTTTGTGTGTGTTGTTGCTATTCATGTGTTTGTTGTTATGCTGAGGATAGAACCATGAGCTACACCCCTAACCCAGATCCTACCTCTCAATGCAGTCACAGTGACAACTTAATCACAATGAGTTCACAAAGGGCTCTCAACCATAGGAATATGTTTACAGCTCACTTCCTCTGCTGTTTAGTTGCATCTTTGGGGCTTGGTATTGTCACTGTTGATTGGCAGGAGTTCTCTGTGTATTCTGGACTGCAGACCTTTAGCAGATAAGTGATGGCAAACACTTTCTCCAAGACAGCATGTTGTCTTGCACCTCTTGTGACTTGTTGTACAATTTTTTTGTTTTGATAAAGTCTAATTTATCATTTTTATGTTTTATGATTCATCATTGGTTTTTAATTCCTAGGTAAAACTCACATGTCATAAAATTAATCATTGTAAAGTGAATCATCTTATATTCATTCAAAGTATGATGCAATCACTTCTATCTAGTTCTAAGACGTTTTTATCACTACATAATAAAACTTGTACCAACTAAGCAATGAATTCTCCCTCCCCTTCGCCCGCAGCTCTGCCAGACCTCGGTCTATTTGCAGTCCGTTTGCTTCTGTGCATTTACCTATTCAGCATCGTCAGATAAATGGACTCATACAGGAGCTGACCTTTTGTTTCTAGATTCTTTTACTGAATGTATTCTTTTCTAGGCCCATCTACACTGTAGCATATACCTTGTCCCCTGTGCTATTTTATCAATCAATAATACTCTATTACATGCATTTATACATTTACCATGGGTTGTTTATTCATTCAGTGCTAAACATTTGGGCTTTCCTTGCCATTCAGCTGTTGTGGATTATGCTTCAGGAACAATAAAATGTTTGAATCCCCTTTTCAGTCCAGTGGAAATGGGGTTGCTGGACTCATTTTTGTTTGGGGAAGATGTTTTGCCGAGGTAAAATTTGAAGTTAGCTGGGCCTGGCAGTTCAGGCCTATAGTTTAACTACTCAGGAGAGAATTTTAAGGTAAAGGCCTACTTGGGTTACAGAGAGAGTTTAAGGCCAGACTCAACAACTTACTAAGACTGTGTCTAAAACGTTTAAAGAAATAAGAATGGGACTGGGAATACAAGTGTGATAAAGCATGTTCCTAACATGTGCAAGGCCCCAAGTTCAATTCCCATCCAGGAAAGCGGGGAAAAGAAGGAAGTTGGGGGAAGTCGGTGAGTGTGAATCTGACTTCTCTATGTCTATATATCTTATGTAATTTTCAGGATATCTGCCAACACTAAGTTCTCCTGACCTTCAAACACATTAAAATTTCAGTCCCTTCAAAATATCTAATCTCTTCTAAAAATTTGTCCTTCAGCTGTGGACTCCTTTAAAAATCAAAATTAAGTACCATCTTCAAGAGGAAGAACCAGGGTACTGTCACAGTCTGAGCCAAGCATAACCAAACTCCAACAGTATAAATAACTCAGTGCCAATTATCTGGAATTCACTCATGACCTCCTGGACTCCTGCAAAGGGCTTGGGTCTCTTCTCCAGCTCTGCCCTCTGCAGTACACACAGTTTATCTTCTAGGCTCCGGCTGGCTCCATTCCAGTGATGCTACTGTTCTTGGTGGTTTTCCCATGGTATTGGCATCTCCAAAATGCTGGGGTCCCTTGCTGCAACTGGGATGCACTTTCACCAATAGCCTCTCATAGGCTCTCTTCATGGTGCCAAGCCTCAACCTCTTTCCATGACCCCTGCAGTCCTGGGCCTTCAACTGCCTCTGAGGCTGCACCTTCACCAGTGGCCTTTCCTGGCCTCTCACAGTGCCAAGCCTCAGTTGCTCTCCATGACCTCTTCATGCCTTCAAAACCAGTACTACCTGGGTGACTCTTGCACATTAGCAAGTCAGGCTGCCAGCATGAGGTACAATCTTGACCACCTCTGAAACACAGCTTTTCTGCTCTCAGGAAGCAATTCCCAGAAGATTTCACCTCCATGATGCTGGTCTCTTCTCTTTTTTTTTTGGTTTTTTTTTTTTTTTTTGGTTTTTTCGAGACAGGGTTTCTCTGTGTAGCTTTGTGCCTTTCCTGGAACTCGCTTTGGAGACCAGGCTGGCCTCGAACTCACAGAGATCCGCCTGCCTCTGCCTCCCGAGTGCTGGTCTCTTCTTAATCATGGCTAATTTCTTAGCTTGAGCCTACTAGCATCAAGTATCTCAGCAAAGCAAAATTTTGCCTTAGTAGTTCTGGTATGTTAATCACAACTAATTCTTTAGCCCCAGAGAACTAGAACACAGAAACTTAATTCAAAATAACAAATAGGCCTGGTGGAGTCTTTAAACTTCCCTCTGAAATTTTATAAGCCAGGCCTCCATGTTCTGCACTGCTCTTAACATTCTTACCTTCCAAGTTCCCACAGAACATCTCATATGCAGTGAGTGGCTCTTGTAGCCCAAAGTTTGAAATTCCTTCCACAATCCTCCCCAAAACATGGCCAGGTCTGTCATAGCAATACCCCACTTTTGGTACCAATTTGTCTTAGTTAGGGTTTCTATTTCTGTGACCAAACACCATGACCAAAAAGAGAGTTGGAAAGTAAAGGGGTTTTTTTGGCTTACACTTCCACATTACTGTTCATCACTGAAGGAAGTTAGGACAGGAACTCAAACAGGGCAGGAACGTGGAGGCAGAAACTGATGCAGAGGCCATGGAGGAGAGCTACTTACTGGTTTGCTTCCCATGGCTTGCTCAGCCCACCTTGTAGAATCCAGGACCAGCAGACCAGGCTTGGCACCATCTACCATGGGCTGGACCCTCTTCCATTGAGCACTAAATGAGCAAAGGTCTTACAGCTGGGTCTCATGGAGGCATTTCCTCAACTGAGGCTCCTTCCTCTGAACGACTCTAGCTTGTGTCAAGTTGACACACAAAACCAGCCAGTACAGACATGTTCTCCTGACCACTGTCCCTCACTAGGTCGTGTGATATTATTTCTTTAGCTGCTTTGCAGACTGTCCTTCTGTCCTTGACCTGGAACAATTTGATGGTGATGGGTGTGCTGTGGTTTCTTTGTTTGCTGTGCTTGGGTTTGGTTGGCTTTCTTTTATCTAAGTTCAGTAAATTTACCCGTTTGTTTTCTTGTCCTCAGTTTCTTTTGGGAACTCCAGGTAGGTAGCATGTATGGTTGCTTTAAGTTATCCTCGGCAGAGCTAATGCTGTACTGTGTATTTTCAGTCTTTGTTCTGCTTTTGATGGTGTGGCATTTCTTTTGTAGTGTCGTCCTCTGCTGTTCCTTCACAGCCTGTAAATTGCCATTAATCTAACCTAGTGTCTTCTCATCTCAAATATTAACTTACAGTTCTCAGAGCCCAATTTACACCTTTATGGAGCTTGTAAGTCCCTAATTAACATTCTCAAACCAACCTTTGGGGGGGGTTGTAATTTTTTCACTTTACTTTTATTTCTGAAAGTTTTTTGGTTTTTGGTTTTTTGGGTTTTGTTTTTTTGGGTTTTTTTTTTTTTTTTTTTTTTTTGGTTTTTCAAGACAGGGTTTCTCTGTGTAGCTCTGCGCCTTTCCTGGAACTCACTTGGTAGCCCAGGCTGGCCTCGAACTCACAGAGATCCACCTGGCTCTGCCTCCTGAGTACAGGGATTAAAGGCGTGCGCCACCACCGCCCAGTTTATCTCTGAAAGTTTTATTCAAATAGAATTTCTCTGTACTTGACAGTTTCATAAATGTTTATAAAGTATTCATATCACACTCATTCCCCTTACCTGCTCCCATCCCTGCTGATAGTCTTCTTGACAAGAGGCTTCCTACTTTCATATTCGTGTGTGTGTATGTGCACGCACGCGCGCACACACAGACAGGTGCACTTGTGCGTCACACTAAGCATAACCACAACTGCCTGCATGGGCATGGATGGGGAGCTGCTATCCATTAGGATGTGGGTGACTCACCAGAGACTGACTGAAGATCAAGACACTCCCTGTCCCATTAGCCATCCATTACCCACATCCCACAGCTCCTTGGGAAGGCCCAGGATTCCTGGGCCCCTTCTCCATGACTAAATGTTGTTGGGCGCAGTCTTGTGCAGGCTCTGCACTGGCGGCGGCGGCGGCGGCTGCTGGGATTTCCTGAGTGCAGTAGCCACGTCCTGCCCAGAACACAGCACTCATAGCCCTCTACCACAGGCCCTCGCTCTTCCGTTCTCTGCGCCAGCTTCCTTCATGTTCCCTGAGCTTCAGAGCAGGTGATAGAACTGTCACCTGTCTCCTTCACTGCTTACATACTCAATTGCTCCTTTCTGAAGGGAAACGGGGGGGGGGGGGGGGGGCCGGGAGGTCTGAGAGAAGAATCTATTTTCAATTTAAAAACATGACTCAAAAGTCTCAGGGCCTTGAGCAGCCATGACTCTGCATTGACAACCTCTGTTCACCTCATGAAGAAGCTTTTCTGACATGTCTTAGAACAGCACCAGCCATGTCTTATGTAGACAGTTATCCAAGAGAAAGCTTGCCAAACTGTCTGTTTAGCAAAACAAAGGCATGTGACCCACTCCAACTGTGCTGGCTACTTTATGTCAACTTGACACAAGCTAAAGTCATCTGAGGGGAGGGAATCTTGATTAAGAAAATGCCTCCTTAAAATCAGGCTGTAGGCCAGCCTGTAGGACATTTCTTAATCAGTGATTAGTAGAGGAGGACCCTCAGCCCATTGTGGGTGGTGCCATTCCTGGGCTGGTGGTCCTAGAGTCAGTAAGAAAGCAGACTGAGCAAGCCAGTAAGCAGCACCTGTCTGTGGCCTGAGCATCAAATCCTGTCTCCAGGTTCCTGCCCTCACTGCTTGAGTTCCTACCCTCACTAATTTTGGGGATGGACTGTTATATGGAACTGTGAGCAAAATAACCCTTTCCTCCCCGAGTTGCTCTTGGTCTTGGTGTTTCATCACAGCAATAGTAGCCCTCCCTAAGACAGCAGCCATGGCCTTTACCCGGGTCCACAGCACCAGCATGAACTCCCTCCTGGGGAGCAGGCCTCACATCCAGTCAGAACATATTGTTTCCCCTCATCTAACGGTCTTGCCACTGTTGAGCAGCAGGCAGATCTTGTCTTACAAGTCACTGTTGTAGCACACAAGGTGTGCTGCTGGACGAGGCCAATGATGGCTTTCCTAGGGCTAGCTACATAGACTTCTGGCAGTGTGAAAGCTACTCAGCAAGGGAGGGATCATTTCTAGATTGATTTTTTCCATATCCTGCAACCAAAGTGCTGTGTATTCACCAGTAGGATCTTCCCATTTAGGGCTGGTGGGCATCCCACAGCAGTATAATGACCTATCTTATTTGGGGCCCTCTGAGGGCTTCTTAACGAACAACTCACAGGGAAGTATCCCACATCTGGCACTGGGATTTTCATTTACTATCACAGATTCTTGAATCCGCATCATCCACCTATTCAGATGGCCTCCATTCAAACACCTTTTTTAATTGCTTTTTTAAACTAGCCCATGGATTCTTAGATTTCCAAATGGCTTCTTCATGCATCCTTAGTTTTGGTTAACCCTCCTCCACCTAATCCCTCCTTTTTCCATTGCTCTGCCCCCATCCTTGTTTAAGCTTTGCTACCCCCAGTATTTTCTTTCCACTTTCATGTCACGTGTGTTCTGTGTTCCCACCCTCCCATGTGAAGGCTCCACCTCACGGCCCTTTCCTAGCTTTATAATCTCTATAATAGAGATTCCAGATTAAACACTGGAATCTAAAGATTGGAAGCTATGATCCACACATGGAAGAAAACACGTGGCATTTGTTTTTCTGTGCATGGATTACCTTATTTAGTATATTTTCCAGGTCCATCCATTTTCCTGCAAACTTCTTTACATCTGATTAAAATCCCATTGTATATTGGTACTGTGTTTTTATTTTCCATTCATCTGTTGATGGGCATCTAGGCTGGTTCAGTTTTTGGGCTTTAGTGAATAGAGCTACAATGACATGGAGTACAAGTATCTCTGTGATACAATATGAACTTCTGTGGGTGTGTGCCCAAGGGTGGTCACCTGGATCATATAGTAGTGCCATTTTTTTACTTTTCTGAGAAAACTCTAGACTGATTTCCATTGTGTCTGTGCCAGTTTATACTCTGACCAGCATTGTGTACATGCTTCTCTTTCCTAACATCTTCTCCAGCATTTATTGTCATTTATTTCCTTCATGGAGTGAGACAGAATCCCATTCCTACCGTGCTAAGTGTGAATCTCAAAGTAGTTTTAGTCTGTGTTTTCCTGATGGCTACAGATGTTAAACATTATCTATTTGTGTGTCTTTTATTGAGAATTCTCTGTCCATTTCCATAGCCTTTTTTTTTTAATTTTTCTCTTATACAGCACATTCTAACCACAGTTTCCGCTCCCTCCACTCCTTCCAGTACTCTCCCAACCTCTCCTCTCTCCCAGATCTACTCCTCCTGTTTCCCTTCAGAAAAGAGCAGGCCTCCCAGGGATATCAACTGGACATGGCATAACAAATTAACAGTAAGACTAGGTACAAACCCTCATATAAAGACTGGACAAGGCAACCCAGTAGGAGGAAAAGAGTCCTAAGAGCAGACAAAAGAGTCAGACACACAGTCCACTCCCACTGTTAGGACGCCCACAAGAACACCAAGCTACGCAACCATAACTAATATTCAGAGGACCTAGGTCAGACCCTAGGTCGGCTCCTTGACTGTTGATTCAGTCTCTGTGAGCCACTATGAGCCATGCTTAGTTGATTCTGTGAGCCATGTTCTCATGGTGTCCTCAACCCCTCTGGCTCCTACAATCCATCCTCCCCCTCTTCCACAGGGTTCCCCGAGCTCTACTTAATGTTTGGCTGTGGATCTCTGCATCTGCTCCCATCAGCTGCTGGGTGAAGCCTCTCTGATTACAGTTGGACTAGGCACTGATCATGACTATAGCAGAATATTATTAGGAATCAGTTCATTGATTTGTTTTTCCTTTTTACCAGTTGTGGTTTGGTTCTATCCTAGGTCTCTGGGCTATCCAGCCTCTGATTCCTGGCCATCCAGACAGTGTCAAGCATGGGCTTTCTCTCAGGGTGTAGGCCTCAAGTTGGACCAGTCATTGGTTGGACACTCACACAAGTTCTGTGCCACCATTACCTCAGCATATCTTGCAGACAGGACAAATTGTAGGTTGAAGGTTTTGTGGCTGGGTTGGTGTCCCAGTTCCACCACTGGAAGCCTTGCCTGGTTAGAAAAGATGGCCAGTTCAGGCTCCATATCCCCCAGTAGTAGGAGTCTTCACTAGGGTCACCCCAGTAGATTCCAAGGAGTGACTGCTCCCAGCTTTTGTGTGTATTGACATTTGCAGGGCAGGCACACTGAGCCTGTCAATACATCCAGCCTGATGTTTGTTGGTGAAATGTTTAAGGCAGATCAAGATCTGTGTGTTACAGTACTTGTGAATATATATCGTAATACATTTGTCTCAGTCCAAATATTGTAAGAGTAAAGCCTGAATTCTGTGTGAGGTGTCAATGTAGAAAGACCTATTTTCTGTTCAGTTTTGATGTCAATGTAAACTTTCTGTAAAAAGTATAGCCAAACTTAAAGAAATGGCATACCAGCAGTGCTACCTAATCATGACACTGAAGATGGAAATTGCTTGAGCCCAGGAATTTGAGTCTAACCTAAAACAACACAACAAGGTCCTGTCTTTTATAAGTAGATAGCCTGCATGGTGGCCCATGCCTGTAATCCTAGCACTTGGGAGGTAGACGCACAGGGGTTCTCCTTTCCTATGTGGCAGATTTGAGGCCAGCCTGGGCTTCTGTGACCCTGCCTTTAAGAAGAAACAAGTAATGTAAAGTCTTGAGAGAAGGGTTTGGGGAGAGATGGCAAATAGAATCTGAAGACCAGATTAGGAAAGGTTAGGGCTACCACCAGGAAGGTAGAGGCAGGAGGACCACAAATTTAAAGCAGTCTGGGTAGGACTGTCTAAGAAAGTAAGAGAGGGGTAAGTAGAGGCGAGGAGAGAGACAAGGGAAGAAGAGGGCAAAGAGGATGGGGCAGGGGTGTGGGGACTCACTTTCTGGGGAGACAGTCATGGCTAATTTCTGTCGCTTGTGATTTTAAAAGTCCTTGCTGCCACTTTCTCCCAATGCATATGGAAAGCAACTTTTCCAGAGAGAAATTCTAACTGACCATGTTAACAAGAGTAACAGAACTTCCGCTTTTGTCCTGGGAAGGAGTTTGGGAGCTAGTTTTCTCTCTCTGAGTGTATTGCATGTGGCACTTCATCCTCGTGGAGCTGGCATTTGCGATGTCGTGTAACTAGATATGAGTGCTCTATTAAATTGGTGACTCATGACAAGTTTTGAAGAAGAATTTGTGAAATAAAGAGAGTGTCAGGACAAACAAAATTCACGGGAATTGTGACACAGCACCAGAACCAGCTTTTAACGAGGTTGTATAATCATTAACCATTGTTACCCTGTCTCTTGTGTTTCGAGGCTGTTCTGCTGTAAACTTTATAAGAAGTAACATTTGCTTTAATGATGAACAGTAGTGGACATGTGGCTCAGGTGGTAGAACACTTGCTGCACATGTACCAATTCCTGTCTTTGATCCCCAGCACCCCGTAAACCAGGCATGATGCCATCTGCCTGTAGTCCCAGCACTTGTGGGTGGCAGTGAGAGGATGAGGAGTTCAAGACTATCCTCAGCTATATCCTGAGTTCGAGACCAGCCTGGGCCACCCTGCCTTAAAATAACTAATAGTTAAAGATCAGCACATGTACTTATCTTCCATGTGAGTGGTTAATGTACTATAGGGACAAAGCATTCACCATTACTGCAGTAGCAGGTCTGTGCCAAACCTTGTGAAATGGTTAAACCAAGAAGTCTTCAAGCGGATATGGTAGCACTTGCCTACAATCCCAGCCCTTGAGACTAAGACAGGAAAACCATGTGTTCAAAGACTGCCTGGATTATATAGCAAGACAGTTGTTTTTAAGTAAATAAATAAAAACAATAGCAATGCCAAAAAATAAATCTTGATTATGGTTCATTCTTGAAAAATATCAGTTATCCTAAATCTAAGGCAATATGCTAAGAGCCATTTGCAAAGCATTGTGCAGATTGTCCACATACACACACCCAAACCTGAAATTGCTATACAGTGAGCCATTTTAAAAATGCATTTCTTAGGGCTAGAGAAATGGAGAGTACTTACTGCTCTTGCTGAGGAGCCAGGTTCAATTCCCAGCACCCACACAGTGGTTCACGATCATCTGGAACTCCAGTTCCAGAGAACTTGATATCCTCTTCTGACCTCTGCAGACACCAAGCATGCATGTGGTGTACATGTAAGTAATAATTTAAAAAAATGGTTAGACTCCAAACATGAATTTCTCAGGAGGAGCTTTGAAAGAGAAGGAAATTTCTAGCAGTCGAAGTTGACGTTTTTCTCTCAGTTCTCCGGGACCTTTCATTCCCATTACATCTGGACTTTGGACTCTTCAAGGCACAGTATCATAAAGACTCTGTGTTTTTCCAGTTTCTCAAGCCCCTCTGGCTCACTGTTTCTCCACTGAGCCTTGAACCTTATCAAGCGCCTGAGCGCTGAAGCCCCATTTTCCTTCTGCCAAATGCATCCACGAGGCACTTCTGAACATGTGTAGTATTTTACAGCAGAGGAGGTAGTCTATAAGATTTAACCGAAGAGAGAGAGGGAAGCCTTTTGGCCTTTGGAAAATGTACTAAAAACTTCTTAAGGAAATTGTTCTTTTTACAGCAGTCTGCAAGCATTGCAAATTCATATTGTTGAGGATGGATCAGGTCCTGCCTGCTGCTGCCCAGTGTTTTTACTTCATCTTCACAGTACAGATCACATCGGCTTCCCAAAACCAGTTATAGCATGTGTCCACTTATTTTACTATAGCTGCATCATCTGGCCTGGTTCTCACTGATCCCTTTTACCAGAGGGTTTTCGGGATCTTTTTTTGTTCTCCCTTCAAATATATTTACTATATTAATATTATATTTTCATCCTCCATCAGTTATGCCCTGTCCTCATGGTCACTAATAACTTCCTAATCACCAGTGTTCTCAGTATCCATCAAATTTGATCTACCTGAGACATGACATTATAGATATTCTAGAAATCATTTCATTTTGCTTTCCAAAGAGGCTATTGTAACTCTGACTGTGTAACTCAGATGTCTCTTTAGTGTGCTTAGCTGGTATCCACTTTCTTCTACCATGTGTGTGTGTGTGTCTGTGTGTGTCTGTGTGTGTCTGTGTCTGTCAGTCTGTGTGTGTGTGTCTGTGTCTGTGTCAGTCTGTGTGTGTGTGTCTGTGTCTGTGTCAGTCTGTGTGTGTGTGTCTGTGTGTCTGTGTCAGTCTGTGTGTGTGTGTCTGTGTCAGTCTGTGTGTGTTTGTCTGTGTGTCTGTGTCTGTGTCAGTCTGTGTGTGTCTGTGTGTGTGTGTCTGTGTCTGTGTCAGTCTGTGTGTGTCAGTCTGTGTGTGTCTGTGTGTGTGTCTGTGTCTGTGTCAGTCTGTGTGTGTCTGTGTGTCTGTGTATGTGTGTCTGTGTCAGTCTGTGTGTGTGTGTCTGTGTGTCTGTCATGTCTGTGCATGTGTCTGTGCTGAGACGTATGATGAACAAAGGACAGGAGTTGTCATTTCCTGATAGTGGGTTTCCTGTGTGGGTTCTGGGGAGCAAACTCGGGTCACCCCACTGGGTGGCAAGCACCTTTACCCTTTCGTTTACTGAACCTTCTCTACTTCTACCTCTTAAATGGAGTTGATCCTCTCATGTCTGCCCTTTTCTCCACTCTCATACCTCAACAGGGATTCTAAAATATTAATCAAGTTTGTTCCTACCTGTAATCTCAGGATTGGGGAGATGAAAGCAGGCACAGATCACTATGCGCTCTAGACCAGCATGGCTAAGTTGTGAGTTGCAGACCAGCCTAGACTATGGTGTGAGACCTTGCCTGAAACAAACAAACATTAGTGCGCATAAGAGTCATCCAAGGTTCTTATGTAAGATACAGGTTTCTAAATCCTGCCCTTAGACTATGATCAAGGAGGTGTAGAGTGAAGCCTTAAGAATCTCAACAGGGCGGTGGTGTCACACGCCTTTAATCCCAGCACTCAGGAGGCAGAGCCAGGCGGATCTCTGTGAGTTCGAGGCCAGCCTGGGCTACCAAGTGAGTTCCAGGAAAGGCGCAAAGCTACACAGAGAAACCCTGTCTCGAAAAACCAAAAAAAAAAAAAAAAAGAATCTCAACAAGGCGGTGGTGTCACACGCCTTTAATCCCAGCACTCAGGAGGCAGAGTCAGGTGGATCTCTGTGAGTTTGAGGGCCAGCCTGGTCTACAAAGTGAGATCCAGGAAAGGCGCAAAGCTACACAGAGAAACCCTGTCTCCAAAAACCAAAAAAAAAAAAAAAGAATCTTTATTTTTAACAAGTCCTAATAAAAATGATGCAGGACCACACTTAGAATGGCTAATACTTTACAGTCTCATAAACTTCAGTAAGGCCTCTTCCATACTCGCTATCACATTCTTTAACATCTTTCCCTGTGACATTCTCCTTCATTCCAACATTTTGAGACTTGGGACTAGAACCATGCCTCGTAGTACTGACCTAGAATCCAACACTTGGGAGGTAGGGCCAGTAACATGGAAAATTCAAGGCTACCCTAGGCTACACGTAGAGACTGTCTCAGAAATTAAAGAAAAACAAAAACTCAAGACCAGAAGCATAGCTGATAATCAGTTAGCAGGCACTTGCTTTTGCTGATTAAAGTCCTGGAAGACTTGGAGAAGCACTGGTGAACCACTGCTGTTCTGAAGCCCATTTGTTTCACCACTACAAGCCTGTCTACACTGTCCCTCGCCTGAGCCTCCAGACCTGCCTGCAGTCCAGCGAGCACCAGGGTACACCTGACACACAGTGTCACCTTCCCTTCCAGATCCTAACAACGAAATCACCAACTGCTTGAGATAGTTAAGTCTCAACATACAAAATGGAGCTGGCTTGAACAGGTTGGGGTGGGAGTGGGTGTTGATACTTATCACAATCAGAGCCCTGTTGGGTTTTGATTTAGTTCGGTCAGGATGAGACTCATTGTTTTGTTTTGTTTTGTTGTTTTTTGTTTTGTTTTGTTTTTGGTAACATTTTCCCAAGTGATTAAGAACATAGATTTTTGCATAATGTTGAACATCAAGTAGATATTTCATATGTAACCCAAATCTACATATGTCACATGTAGTAAGTCTACTTAGTAGGACACAGTACAATCCATGCCCATTTCCAGGAGTTCCTGTGAAAAAGAGACTCCACAAGAACGAGATTCTACGTTTAGGGAAAAAACACATGGACCAGGTGTGATGGCACAAGCCTTTGATCCCAGCACTTGGGAGGCAGAAGCACATGGATCTCTGTGAGTTCAAGGCCAGCCTGGTCTACATTGTGAATTCCAGGACAGGTCGGGCTATGTAGAGAGATCCTGTTTAATTTTGATTTGTTTAAATAAAAATTTAAAAAGGAAAAAGAGAACAACAAAATGTGGTCACATTTATATTTTGTAAATCTTAAGAGAAATAATTTTGAATTATCATCCCAGTATAATTTGAATTAGTTTTTGAATGCAAAATATAATTATATTTTAAACAGGTACTGCTTTCCTCTGAATCATATGCACAAGTGTGAAACAAAGGAGGAATAACAATCCTATAAACTGTTGTGTCACGGATTTAATCCTGAGTCATGTGATGTATGGTGCCTGAGTCATTGGTTACTAACGCCTTCCTATAAGGAAAAGCTTACTAACAATAGGCAGCCAGTAGTTGTGAAACTTTTCAAATACTTATTACTGTAACTAGAAAAAGGCCTTAAAACTCTACTGGGGAAATTCTTTTTTAAGCAGAGGAATTAAATTCTGTTCAATTAACTTTTTCACAAGTAAAAATATCCACACTCTTTATTGACAGTTGTATTCTTCTCCCCCGGGGAGTGAAAATAGATTGTGGTGGAGAGGGTGGGGTTGTACTAGCGGGAGTGAACTCGCCTGCACTAAAAGGTAGTATGGACAAGTGTCTATGAGGCCCTAGGGAAAGGAAGAGGAGACTAAAATCCTACACACATTTATAAAGACATATATCCTTAAGACAGTAATGTTGCAGTTTTCATGAATGTGAGGAAGTCCCAGCATGTGAATTTGATACATGTAAGGCTTTTGGCTCATTTTGCTATTTTAAAATCAAGTACATGTAGTTGCTGTTGTGAAAAGCAAAGTGAACTAAAATGTGTAGGATGGCTGCTATACTCTGTGCAATTAAAGTTAGATTTGGTAAGTTTGAGACTGCTCCTTCTCTACAGTTTGTGAATGGCCAGCCTGCCCTCCACCTTTGCCTGCCCTCCTCACAGGCACAGTAGAAGACAGACAGACTGCACTTTGAAACGCAAGCCACTTGTCAGCTGAGGTTACTCAGCCAGGGTCAGCTCTGTGAAAACAAAGTCAAGGCAATTAGTTGATATAATTGACTAAAGAAACTGGTTATACAGGTTAGTAGAGCTTCATTCGGCTGTGTATTTGAATGTTTCTAAAGTAATTTAGTAGGGTAAGATTCCTGTGACATCACAGTGGGTTTTAAAGAATGAACATCAGGACAAAAGAAAAGCACACCAACACCCTCGCTAGGGGGAAGTGGCCCTCCAGTACTTGTCTTCACTGATGAAGCCTTTGCTCTACTCCGCTGCTGTCTACTGCCCAGATTCGTCCATTCTTTCCACCCCGCACAGTTACACCCATCCCGTCTCACTGCTCCCTCCCCTCCGGGTCTGGGAGGCTCTCACTTTTTGTTTTCTTGGGTTTTCAATGGTGTGTGTGTGTGTGTGTGTGTGTGTGTGTGTGTGTGTGTGTGTGTATGTGTGTGTACATGGACAAACATGTCACAGCACAGATGGGGAGGTCACAGAACAAATTTGGAGTTGGTTCTCCTTCCACCTTTGTGTGTGACGTTGGACCCAGGTCACCAGTCTTTTCTGCTAGGACCTTTACTGGCTGAGCTATCTCATTGGCCCACTTACCTGTTTACTTTTACTGGTTGGTTGGTTAGTTTTTCACAGACAAGGTCTCACTATGTAACTCTGTAATTCTGCCTGTCCTGGAACTCACTATATTGACCAGGCCGACCTTGAACTCACAGAGCTCCTCTGCCTCCCGAGTGCTGGGATTAAAGGAGTACCACACTACACCTGACTTCCCTTACTGTTTTCATAAAATGAATGGAATGCCCTCCTCAAAAAAAATTGAAATACCAAAGTAAATTGCATATAAAGCTTAAAATTTACAAGTATGTAGATTTTAAAATAGACTTAAGAAAGAAAATGTAAGCAGGTGTGGTGGTATATTCCTATGATCCCCTACTCAAGAGGCTGAAGCGAAACCATGGCTCTGTCTTGAAAAGCAGCCCAGCCAGTTCTTTGAGTTGGGAACATAGCTTAGTGGTTAGGGTGCCTGGTTGGCATGTATGTGACCCTGACTTCAATCCTCAGCACTGAAATAAAAGATCAGCATGATGGTTCTAAAACATTGTGAGCGCAGTTAATGCCATTGAATTGTATACTTAAAAATGGTTTAAATGGGCGAGGCCTGGTGGTTCACACCTTTAGTCCCAGCACTCAGAAGGCAAAGGCAGGCTGATCTCTGAATTCGAGGCCAACCTGGTCTATAACACAAGTTCTAGGAGAGCCAGGCCTGCACAGAGAAACCTTGTCTTGAAAAGAAAACTAGTTTAAATGGTAACTTTTTATGGGTTTGATTTTTTGGGGGGTTTGGTTTTTTGTATTTTAACCACAATTTTAATTTTTTTAATTATATAAAATGATTCAGGTGCATGAGTTATATGTTTTTAAAACTAAAGGAGATATGAAGAAATAAAATTATTGAATGATAAATATTTTTAGAAATAAAGTCTAAATGAAAGATTGTTTTATCTAATGAATTTTCATTAAAAGGAAATACATGTATGTATGTATGTATGTATGTCATGTGGTTGCTCAGATAAACAAATAGAAAATGTGGGTGACCAGTCTTCCAAATTGATATCTATTAGTATTTTACATTTTTCTTTATTGTTTATAATTATTATTACTATTATTTATAATGATTATTGATTAGTCATTTTTTTAAACCTCCAAATGTATACAGATTTATTTAGTATTTCAGAATAGTTCATGTGCAAAAGTTTGATGCACTCTGGATGTGGTGTGCAGCTCAGTGCAGACATGAGGTCCTGGGTATGTGTTGTGCAGCTCAGTGCAGGCCTGAGGTCCTGGGTATGTGGTGTGCAACTCAGTACAGGCCTGAGGTCCTGGGTATGTGGTGTGCAGCTCAGTGCAGGCCTGAGGTCCTGGGTATGTGGTGTGCAGCTCAGTGCAGGCCTGAGGTCCTGGGTATGTGGTGTGCAGCTCAGTGCAGGCCTGAGGTCCTGGGTATGTGGTGTGCAGCTCAGTGCAGACATGAGGTCCTGGGTATGTGGTATGCAGCTCAGTGCAGACATGAGGTCCTGGGTATGTGGTGTGCAACTAGTACAGGCCTGAGGTCCTGGGTATGTGGTGTGCAGCTCAGTGCAGGCCTGAGGTCCTGGGTATGTGGTGTGCAGCTCAGTGCAGGCATGAGGTCCTGGGTATGTGTTATGTAGTTCAGTGCAGGCCTGAGGTCCTGGGTATGTGGTATGTAGTTCAGTTCAGGCATGAGGTCCTGGGTATGTGGTATGTAGTTCAGTTCAGGCATGAGGTCCTGGGTATATGGTATGTAGTTCAGTGCAGGTCTGAGGTCCTGGGTATGTGGTGTGCAGCTCAGTGTAGGCCTGAGGTCCTGGGTATGTGTTATGTAGTTCAATGCAGGCCTGAGGTCCTGGGTATGTGGTGTGCAGCTCAGTGTAAGCCTGAGGTCCTGGGTATGTGTTATGTAGTTCAATGCAGGCCTGAGGTCCTGGGTATGTGGTATGTAGTTCAGTTCAGGCATGAGGTCCTGGGTATGTGGTATGTAGTTCAGTGCAGGCACAAGGTCCTGAGTTCAGACTCCAGTGCTTAGAAAAGTCTCGTCGAGAAGACACTGTGCCGTGACAGTAAAGTGTCGGGGGTGGTTTCAGTGTGTTGTCAAGTTTTCTGCAGTTTAATGACGAGTGTGTTTCTTCAGCTTGACAGAGCCAATTCACTGTTAAACCAGACTCAGCAACCCTACAGGTACCTCATAGAGTCTGTGCGGCAAAGGGATTCCAAGATTGATTCACTGATGAAGAGTACAGCTCAACTGGAGAAAGATGTCAGGTAAACCATCTACACATCTTTTATTCAAATAATAAAGGCGTTGTTAATATGCCGCTGCAGCTTATTTGAATTGTACAGTTTAAATCATTGAATTATGAACATAGTCTGAAGTTATATAAGGATTCAGACTTGAAAGAAAGGAGCTGTGGAGATGGCTTGTTGGGTAAAGTGTATGTGCTAGAATGAGGACCTGAGTGTAAATCCAGGACCACAGAAAGCCAGACTCAGTACTCAGTAGTGCACATCTCTAGTCCCAGTGCTTCTAAAGCAAGATGGGGGTGGAGCCAGGAGGATCCCCTGAAACTAACAGACCAGCTGTCATGGCAGATGCAACAGAAAAAAAAAAACAAAAAAAACAAAACAAAACACCTGTCTTAAAAACGGTGGAAAGCAGTGATGGAGTCTTGGCCCTCCCCATCACAGCATGGCTCACGCTGTATGCAGCATGGCTCACCCGTACCTGTACTCACACATTACATCATATTAGCTGTTCATATTTCACCTTGGGATCCGAAGTCTTTGCTTGGAAATAACGGTGTGCTCTCTAGCAAAACACTGTGCATACTAAGGGCCCACAAGCCAGCTTGTTCTTGTCCCCTAGATTCCTTACTGAGCATTGGGGTGGTCAGGAAGGAAGGACTGTAAGCACATGTCATTTTACAGTTAAGATGGCTTTTTAAACTGTCGAGTTTAGACTTTTGCTTAGATTTATGTTGACTTTGCCAAGAAAATGCTGGGCTTATCTGCCTCTGATCCTTTACATGCAGTAACCCAAGAATTACCTAGGTGTCAAGAAATAAATTCCTTCCCAACACTTTTTTAAAACTGAATCTGTGTTAGGGGAACAAACATTATGCAAAAGATTTGCTTCCTTTATTAGTCACACATCCTTTCTTCCTGTCTTTCCTTCTTTTTCTTTTTCTTTTTTTATGTGACAGGGTTTCTCTGTAGCTCTGTAGACCAGGCTGGCCTCCAACTCAGAGATCTGCCTGCCTCTGCCTCCCAAATGCTGGGATTAAGGGCGTGCACCACCACGCCAAGCTCTGTCATTCACATTTGTTTACCTGTTCATTGATGAGTCTGGGGTTTATGAGTTTGGTTTTGCATACACGAGAGAGAGAGAGAGAGAGAGAGAGAGAGAGAGAGAGAGAAGGGGGGGGTTTGGGTTTGTCATGCCTGGCATTACCTGCTGAGCCCTTTTGCCCTCTTCCTGACACCCATTTCTAGTTTTTTAAAGAAAAAAAAAGTGATGCTGCATGTTGAGAACAAGGTTTTAACTCGTGAGTAGTTGGTTATTTAGCTTAGTTATTAAATTTAAGATTGAGAGAAAATTAGGAAATAGGTTTCCTAAGATGTACGACCGAAAACATGGAACTCTCATGCGTAATTCTGAAATCTGAGTGTTCTTTTGATGCAAATCATCTCCTACCACACCAAAATCATTGTCCCAGAACTTTACTCTTGCTCTTAATTTTTTGGTGTTATGATAAAAAAGTCACATATGTATAGTAAACATCAAAATAAGTAAGTTTATTTCTAAAACTAATGTAAAGTTTAAAATATTTCTTAAATGTAATTACTAACAAATTGATTCAATTAATTGATTGATTTGACTATAAGTACATGCTGCAAACAACAGAAATTATGTATTTCATCATCTATTTTGCATGTAGTTATGGTAGGGAAACTGAGGAAGAAACCTCCGATGGTACTTTTTCTTGTTATATATTTATTATAGTTGAAATCTTTATAATACTATCATTTTACTTTTATAAACTTGAAGAAAGGACATATAAAACCCTAGAGAAGCCAGGCGGTGGTGGTGCACACCTTTAATCCCAGCACTCAGGAGGCAGAGGCAGGTGGATCTCTGTGAGTTCGAGGCCAGCCTGGTCTACAGAGCGAGTTCCAGGAAAGGCTCCAATGCTACACAGAGAAACCCTGTCTCGAAAGAAAGAAAGAGAGAGAGAGAGAGAGAGAGAGAGAGAGAGAGAGAGAGAGAGAGAGAGAGAAAGAAAAAAACTCTAGAGAAAAATACCTCTTTTACATTTGCCTTGAAATAATTTTTAAGTACTTTTTCTGTTCAGCATTAAAGTGGCTTTTAGGAACCTGTCCCTCATGCTGGATTACTTCCAGCAGCCTTAATGCCAGGGAGAGGAGCTTGGTCCTGCCTCACCTTGATGTGCCATGCTTTGTTCAAGTCCATGGGAAGCCTGCCCCTTTCTGAGTGGAGATAGAGGAGGAGTGGATGGGGAGGGGGTAGAATGGGGAGGGGAAGAATGGACAGGAGAAGAGAGGGAGGGGAAACTATTCGGTATGTAAAATAAATGAAAAAAAGGTTAATTAAATAAAAAAATAATAATTAAAGTGGCCAGAAATAAGTGCTGGGATTAAAGGCGTGCACCACCACTGCCCGGCAAGAAAAAAATCTTAAGGGCATACTGAGCAGGCTGGAAAGATGGCATGGTAGCTGAGAGCGAGTGTTCTCTTGCAGAGAACACAAGCAAGTTTAGTATCCCAGCATCCACATAGGGTAGCTCCCAGCTGCCTCCCCTCCAACTCTAGGGGATCCTACCCTCTCTTCGAGTCTCTGCAGGAACCTGACTCACATGTTCACGTACCCCACACAGACTCATACATATACACAGAACTAACAAACAATACAAGGAAGATCTCTTTTTAAAAAGTAGAGGGAGGTAGCATGCTGACTCTGTCAATAGGCTACATGAGTTGTAATGCAGCCCAGGGCTTCTCCTCGAATTGGGACAAATTAGTAAAGCTCTCTGCCTGTTATCTTGTCAAACTTTTTATAACAATAAAAATTTCCATATTTGCACTACCTAGTAGTATAGCCATTTCCCACATGTTCCTGAAGAACAAATTTCTCTGTGCTATTTAAATTCATTTTTATTTTAATTGTCACCTTGGCTAATGGCTATGGTATTGAACTACACAGCCAGCCTCTTCATCTGTGAGAGTAGTATTGACATACCTAATTCATATAGTTGTCTGAGGATTAAGATGCAATTTTTTAATAAGTATAGCATAGTATCTAAACATCATAAGCACTCATAAGCAATTGCCATTATTGGTATTCATCTAATTCTTGACAAATCTGTGTTGATAATAACCTTAAAAATGAGAAATAACATTTCATTTTGGATATGGACAAAAAGTAAGACTCCTATAATTATAGCAACAGTAATCATAAGTCAATGTGGAATTAACTATCAGAATATGCATTTGAAACAGGGTCTCCCTGTAGCTCTGGCTGTCCTGGAACTGGCTACTTAAACTAGGTTCCCTTGAGCTCACAGAACCACCTGCCTTTGCTTCCTGGTGCTGGGATTGAAGGTGTGTACCACCATACTTGGATTACCAAAATAGTGTTTCCTAAGTTCATAGTATATTTTAATAGATTCTGAACTAATATTTGATGGGATATGATACTTTGCTTCCAGGTGAAGCAACTGTCATCTACTGTGAAAAATCAAAGTAGTGTAATTGTGGCATTAGAAATTCTGTCCTAAGTTCTGCCCCTGCTCGTGTCTGATTGATAAGGTGTGGTGACAACATTGAAAAGCTAGAGAGGTAGCTCATAGGGAAGAGTACTTGCTGTGCAGCCATGAAGACTGGAGTTCAGATCCCAGCACCCGTCTAAAAGAACTGAAAGAGCTAGATGTGGCCACACACTCCTGTAATGCAGAAAGGGGGATCCCAGGCGTGCTGGGCTGCCGGCCTAGCTCCAGATTCAGTCCAAGACCATCCCAAGGGAATAAGGCAGAATGATAGAAGAGGAAACGTTATGTCTTCCTGTGACTTCCACGTGGGCATGTACACTGGTCCATATAACACACATGCACGCACACACACACACACACACACACACACACACACCAAATTAATTCAAAAGTTTAAGCTCATGGTCATCCTCAGCTCTGTCAGAGTTGGAGGCCAACCGGGGATACATGAGACCTTATCTTAACAACGAAAGAACTGAGGGAATGTATTGTTTTCTTTTCAAATTAAAACAATGCCATCATACTACTGTCAACCCTTGCAAGTTTAAATATTCATACAATTTATTCAGTCAAGCATTCTACTGCTGTGCTCTACTCCCAGACCTATCTACACAGTGCGCTTAGTATCCGGAAAGGTTAGAATCAGTATGGATTGAAATAAAATCATCAGAAGCTGTTGGAAAGCTCACAGTAAGAGGTTGCTAATAACTGCTTTGAATTCCCCTGTCATTAAAGTAGTAATCGAGTCTAAAAGTGGTGCGTTAACTCTCCACCACACACAGGAGACAGTCAGTCTGGAAAATCCAGTGTGAGCTCGACTTTGGATCTGAGGGGAGCATAAAAAGAATAATTAGCATAAGTTTTCTTTCTCTGCTGTCAGTTTTCAGTTTATTCTTAACTAGTAGTTAGAGAAGAAAAGAGTACATTGTCAACTTCTCTTACAAGGCTAAGCCAGAGTATATTGATCCAGGAAGTTAAGGTACAATATATCAGGAATATGTTTTCATATAGCAGGTGAAACAGAGCCATAAATATGAGTGTCTAAGTAATAATTAACAGTGAATTGAACAATTATGGGTGTAATATAACATTCAAGATAGATGTGTTCAGAGAGAAGCTTGTTTCCTATCTTTATGAGTCACTCATGGAAACTTTATATTTTCAAAGTCACTTTCCATTCGTAGAAACGGTGTCTTAGAAAGACAACATTTCTGCTAAGAAAGTACACACCATCAGGACAGTGGAGGTTTAGAAATGCCCATGCTAACAGTGGTGTCCCTTGTGACTTAGATAGGTTATAGCAAAGACTAAGACTTTGAAAGTATATCCCAGATCTTCCAGTCACAGAATGTGGTCTGAAGCATCCATATTGCTTGTGTAAACTGCTGTCTTTCAGATGCAACACGGCTATTCTGTTATCCACCCAATTTGGATTCTATAGCACTGTGGTGCTGTTTAATTGAGGAACACTTGCTTTATTCTTGAAAAGTTAAATACTGTATACAAAGCCTTTCTAGAGAATATCCGGTCAGAATCCTTTAATTACTTTAACATTCCATTCCCATTGCTCTGTATTTTATTTAATGGGTGTGTGTGTGTGTGTGTGTGTGTGTGTGTGTGTGTGTGTGTGCACGCACTGCACATAAGCGAGTGTTTGTGCATTGTGTATGTATGTACTTACATATGAACATAACGTTTTCACTCCTTGAAAAGACCTAGTTCTGTTTCCCAGACGTTACTTTCATTTTGAGAAGTGTGTATCTTCAGATAAAATACAAATAGCTTCGAATTTGAGCATTTCAGAAACATCTGATGCTTACCATGCCTTAGAGCCCGGCGGAACATGCACTCTGTCGTGGACACCATTTTGTTCTTTTCAACTGCTCAGCTTAGTAGGATCCCTGGCGCCTACCTCTGCATGTCAGTTTGTTTTTCTGCTGAGCTGCTTGCTTTATTGGCATTTAATTACTATTTTCCTCTGATGCCTGGTTTTCATCTAAGTTAGTAATAGTGTACAGCATTTATGTAGAGTTTTATGTGTTCAGCACTTTATGTAATCATTCACTAGGTAATTCACATATCCCTTTGACATATGTGAGTAGTTTACACTTTTACAGATGTGAAAACCGAGTTCTGCTTTGCACTGCACAGCTGAGTGAATGGCACAGAAGGAAACAGTCAGAATGCACCGGCCTCTCCTCAGGACAGGTGCTTCGTGGGGAAGCTGACTTAATCGGGAGGAAGTGGGATTTTTTTCTTTTTGGGTCCTTGGACTTGCCAGTTCTTCCAGAACCCTCATTACATTTAAGTTCAAAAAAATCTTCTAAAATTTTTATAATTGGTAACTTTTTGTTAAATATAACTTAAAGTTGTCTTACAACAAAATGCTTCTCATTAACTTCACCCTCACAGATTTTTGTCTCAACATTTGAGGAACTGTGCTATTTTGATTTATTATTGCTTTTCTTAGTTCTTACAGAGCCGGTCACATAGATTTTTTACAAATGACATTATATAGAATATTTCATTCGAGTCTTCCTATTAATTTCTGTGCATCAAATAGTAAAATTTCAGATAATATAAAGCAGTCCACAATGATTTCTTAGAATACTAATATGACCTTACAGTAAACTGTCATAAACAAGAACTTACCAGTGAGACAATCACAATGTAGACATAGAAATTTAATACTGAACTAAGAATTTGGAGACAAAATTATTTTGCAAATTACAGTAGACTGGTTTATTTAAATTATGTACTTCGTAATTTACTATGTGACAAATTAAAAACCACGGTAAGTCCTAGGGATAAATGCTTCAATTTGACCTCTCATATCTTGTGTTTCAATATGTCCATGTATTTATAGCCTTCTTTTCTACCTCCTTTTAACATTTCAGGAGCAAGCAGTCAGTAAAACACTGATTGTGTGCCCAGAGCAGGCAGGGAGTCACACTGTCAAACACTCCCCTCGCACAATAACATCACAGTGTCTGCTCTGCTGTGTATATCGACTACAAATCCCATTCGTCTTCAGTTCAGACTATCAAATTTATGTTTATTCATTGTATTTGCTGTCTCTAAACTCATACAACATGGTCACTTTTTAACACTTGGGTTTTTAACAGCAATTTAAATAAAGAAAAGTCAGCCCTGCTTCAGACGAAGAACCAAATGGCATTGGATTTGGAACAACTTCTAAATCACCGTGAGGTACTTTTCCCATCTTGTAATAGTTTGTCCTCTTGAGCATTTTCCAAATCTATGCTTGAGTTAAGATGATTGGATTCTGCTATCCTGTGTTCATCAATGACTTCTGTTTGTAGCTCACTGTGAGGTATCCATCTTTATAACATTTGATCTGTGATGTACTTTATTTTTAGAGCTAACTGTCATTTCTGGATGCTTTTTTATATCTCAGTCACTGATTTTCACATTATTTAACCACTACCTGCTTTATTTCTTTCTACCATAAGACATTAAGTTTCTCTAGTGTGCCTCTGTCTTACCTATCACTGTATGCCCAGTCTTCATATGCAATATGTATATTGAGCTTTCAAGTTCAAATATTTTGGCAAAGGGGGAGTGTCTCATGAGCCTGAGGCCAGCCTCCATCTCTCCTCCAGCCAAGGATAACTGAACTTCTGACCCTCCTACCTTCAGCTCCTAAGTGCTAGGACTATTGGTGTGTACCACCATGTGCAGATTTTAAGGTTCTTTTCTGTTTTTAATTGTTGCTCACCAAATGTTTGTTTTTGTTTTGTTTTGTTTTGGTTTTTTGGTTTTTCGAGACAGGGTTTCTCTGTGTAGCTTTGCGCCTTTCCTGGGACTCACTTGGTAGCCCAGGCTGGCCTCGAACTCACAGAGATCCACCTGCCTCTGCCTCCCGAGTGCTGGGATTAAAGGCGTGCGCCACCACTGCCTGGCTCACCAAATGTTTTTAATTCTTTGAAAATGTAATTTGTTAATTTATAAACGTTATTATAAAACACTTTCGTAGTGTGTATTTTAGTCACATTTATCCGCTTCCTTCGGATCTTCCACACCTCTCTACCCACTAACTTTGTGCTCTCTTTTTCCTTCCCCCACCCTTCCCTTCCTTCCATCCGTCCTCTCTTCTTAAATCCATCCAGTCCAAAGGATACTAGCTGATTGTTTTGTGGTTTATGTATTATTAGAAGAGATAAACAGGGGCAGGTAGATAGCTCAGTTGTAGCCTGCTTGCCTGGCATGCACAGGGCCTTGGGTCTCATTCCAAGTACCAAATAAAGCTGAGCCCCTATCATTTCAGCCCCTAGCCAAGAGAAGCAAGGTCAGAAATTCAAAGCTGGCTACATAGGAAGTTTGAGGTTAGTCTGAGATGCTACCTCAAATGTGTGTGTGTGTGTGTGTGTGTGTGTGTGTGTGTGTATGAACAATATGATATAACTTTGGGGACATTAATTTCGCTTGTTTCTTTTGGCAAATACATTGTATTACTACCACCATCAATATGTAAAATAGTCTCACCACCCCCAAAACTCTCTCGTGCCCCCTTTGAGGTGACTTCCTTTCTTTTCCTCAGTCCTGTACCTCAATGTCAACTGACCTATTTTCTTTACCTGTGGTTTCACCTTTTATAGAAAGTCATATAATTTAAATTAGCAACATGTAGCCTTTTTTTTTTTTTTCACTTTTTCACTTAACTGGCTTTTTTCACTTAACTGAGTGTTTATGTCACATTATATGGCTGCAGCACAGTCCACTAATCCATTCACCAGTTGATAGCTATTTGGGTCATACTATGTATGGTACATTTAATTTTTTAATTTACTCTTGTGTTAATATTACAATATAATGTACTAGTTATAAAAAAAGATACTAGTTATAATTTTGTAGCTATTTTATGATTTTTGTTGTTGCTTATTTGTTTCATTTTAAAGTATATTATCAAATCTACAAATAAAACCACTTTAGACAGTTGTATGTAGGTATTTGTGCAAAATATGGGCCTCTGTTTTCTCTTAGTACACACTAGAGCACAAATGATGGGTTTCGGGGTAAGCATATGTTGGTAAGAACTGCCAGACTTTTCCTGGGTGAGTGTACTTTTGCACTTTATATGCAATGATAAGAGTGCCAGTAGCTGGGTATCCTCACTAACAGGTAATTGTGCCAAGTGCAATGTTTCAGTCCAAATCATTTTTCCAGTATACTATCTTAATCATTGCTTCTTCCAGCCACATTTTTTTAATAATTTATCTAACTTTATTTTTATGTGCATTGGTGTGAAGGTGTCAGATCCGCTGGAACTGGAGTTACAGACAGTTGTGAGTTGCCATGTGGGTCCTGGGAATTGAACCCAGGTCTTCTTGAAGAGCAGCCAGTGCTCTTAACCACTGAGCCATCTCTCCAGCCCCTCCATCCATATTTCTATCATTTTATTTTTCTAAAACAGAAAGTTTCAAAAGAAATCATTGATTTATGAGACTACTAAGGTTGTTGTCTGGTCTGGAAAAAGTCTGTCAACTGTTTGGGAAGAAATGACTGGAAGAATATTGTTGAGAGAGATTAACTGGGGCTGTTGCTGGAAACAGTTCAAAGGTGCGTGTCCTAGAAGTGCTGTGGGGGTGTTGGAAGGTCATCTTCACGAGAAATAGGGAAGGGGCTGGAGAGACAGCTCAGTTAAAAGCACTCACTGCTTGGACCCTGGGCTCGGTTCTGAGCACCCAGTGGGAGAGCTCACAGCTGCCTGAAATTCTGGTTCTAGGAGTTTTAACATCCTTTGGCCCCTATGGGCAATGGCATGCATATGGTGCACAGTCAGGAGGCACACACATGCACATAAATTAAAATCTCATTCCAACAAAAAAGAATGGCTTTTGGAATAGGTTCTCTTAGAGGTGTCTTTTATGTCACCTTCTATAATGGATAGAAGAGTAAAGCGGGGCGATCATGGCAACACTGGCCTTGAGGCAGCATTCCAGACACTGAGGCGGAGGCTGGGCTAAATAGTGAAACTCACAAAAAAATAAAAATAATTACACACACACACACACACACACACACACACACACACACACACACAGTAAGGGGCAAGAAGGTAGTCCTGAATTGACTTTTTTTTCCTTGCTTTTTAGTATAGGCTCATGTACCCCAGATTCGCCTCAAACTCACTATGTAGGCAAACCTTGAACTTGTGATCTTCCTGCCTCCACCTACCAAGTGCTAAGATTTCAAGGTATGTCTACCAGGCCTGGTGTTTAAGCTGCTGAGACCCAACACAGGACTTGGTCTGTGCCAGGCGAGCTTTCGGCTGAGCTCCATCTCAAGCCGCTGGACTGCAGTTTAGCGATAACCTGGAGATAGATAAGCCCGTCAGGAACAGATGGCAGAGCTAGGTAGAGCAGGGCCTTATTCTTTCTTCGGCCTCTCACTCTGGGCCATCTCCATCGGTACAGCCATCACTTACGTCCTAGAATTCTGCCTTCCAGTAATTGTTTCTTCACTGTGGACACCTGACTTATTCGGTGTATGTGTTTAAATTGAATATTTAAGAGATCAAAACCACAGGTTTCTGTTCCATTGTAAAGCTGTATAAGACTTTTTCTTTTCAGAATGGCAAGTCTCATTTAATTCTAAAGGATTATGCTACACTTTGAAAATTATAGAAGCAATTTTATTTCTACATTTTATACATCAGACTTAAAGCCACATTATTCATGAGTCCAAATAATAGCTCAAAAGCTCAAAATAACCCATCCTCCTTCAGCTGTTTTCTTGGGCACTTTGTCATGTGACAAAAACTGACTAGATGTACCCAAGGCTACTGGCTTACTCCATACAACTTCCAGGCCTGGGGATACCATTTCATGTAAATCATGGTTTTAATCAGCTGAATTCCAACAGCTTAAATTAGTGATTCAGACAGAAGACAAATGCACACTTTAAAGTTCCTCAGATCCTGTTCTGAGTTAGGGCTCCAGCTCCACCTCTTAGGCAGACCACTGAGGTCTCGTGTGGCTCTATGTGTTGATGTAACATGAGTTAGATCCAAGTCACATGCTGGCAAATGAAAAAGGCTCCAAGTAGGACAGTACCACATTGTCATTCCTAAAACATCTGGAGTCTGGCCATACAAAGTTGTCCTTTTCTGAGTGAGTGTTATCAAAATGTATACTGGAGCCAGGCAGTGGTGGCGCATGACTTTAATCCCAGCATTCGGGAGGCAGAGGCAGGTGGATCTCTGTGAGTTCAAGGGCAATGTGATCTCTCTCTGTTTTGTAAGACTACTTAAGGAATGTAAGCACTGCCATGTATATTCTGTATTTAAATCTTTCCTGCAGTCCACTGGTAGCTCACTGGCCCTGTTGGTACAGATAAAATTGATTGTGGTAAAAGTGAAGCAAATCTATCATGCTTACAGATTACATACTGTTGAAATTAAGAGTAAATCCATTTTTTCATTAAAAGAAAGTCCAATCAACTTAGTCCCATTTAGAAAACAAAACAAAACAAAACAAAAAAACTCCTTATGAGTTATTGCTTACATTAGTTCCAGTAAAGTTTTGCCTCTGTAAATGAAGTTATATCATTTCCTTTTTTCTGTCAGAGAATGAAAACTGTAATTCAATGTGCTTCATTTTTGTCTTAGTTGCCAAAAAACTCATAGCTGAATGTCTTATCCAGGTGCTAAAGGCCTTTTCCCCTTCTTTTATTTTTGATGCCGTACAGTAAGTACCCTTTTCTATTTCCTTTCCAGTAGATTATAATCTATTTTCCTCTTCAATGCCTTCGCTTGCACTAAGATTGATACTTGATGCACAGATAAAGTAGAAACCTTAAACAGTTAGGTTTTTCAAGAAGAGGAAAAAGGAAACAATTGACTATATGCTGTTCTCTTAGCATCAGCAGGACTTGGAATCTAGAGGCCGGAAGCACTGTGGGTGAAGGAACTGGGACCTTCTAGACCAGCTGCTCCCAGCTTGTCCCCTGGGTTCAGGATTTACCTTACTGTTTACCCACATCTTTCCATTCACATTTGCCTTAAATGAAGGAGATTTACAATCGCATCTGAAAATTCTAATTCTGCTTTTCTTTATTATTGGGGTGCTTGTTTGTTTGTTGTGGTGCAGGGATCAAGCTCAGGGCCTCACATGTTAGGCAAGTGCTCTACCACTGAGCTAAGCTACACCCCCAAACCCCTAACTCTTCTCTATCTCCCTCCCTGTTCATTTATTTATTTACTTATTGAAGAGGGCAGATCACAAGTCCTCAGAAATAAACTCTTTAGTTGACCAGATGTCTGTTTTAATACTAGCCCAAACTTAGGATGCTGGTAGGAAAGCCCCTTTCCCATAGCCTTTGGGATTACTGTAAGGACGGTGGTAAGAACCCGCTCGGGAAGCTATTCTTGTATTTCACTGGAACTAGATTGCTGATGATGGATGGCATGAGTCAGAAGTAGGCCGATTTCAAAGCAGAATGGCAGGGCCTGGTAATCGGATTTAGGGACCGATGAAGAGGGAGAAATGAGAACTGGTGGCCCGGCGTTTGCCTTGATCCTAGGTCTGTGGTAGTAGAAGGAGGAATGAGCTTGGGAAAGAAAGGCAGATATCTAAGTGGATATATCTGCTTCCAGGTTAAAACATGAGTTCTTAAGCCCGAGAAAGACCTCATTTAGAAACAAAGATTTGAGTCACAACATAGGTTTGGGGGGGGGCGGGGGTTGTTTGTTTGTTTTGGTTTTGTTTTTTTTGTTTGGTTGGTTGTTTTTTGGTTTTTCAAGATAGGGTTTCTTTGAGTAACCCTGGGTGTCCTGGAACTCACTTTGTAGACTAGGCTGGTCTCGAACTGGGAGCTCCTCCTGCCTCTGCCTCCCAAGTGCTGGGATTAAAAGCGTGCACCACCACCTCCCAGAACAGCATTTTTTTTTTAAATGTGGAACTAGAAAAACTCATGAGAGTATATAGAATGAGAACAAAATAAGTGTGACAGGATCGTGGGAAACACGACCGTGCAAGACTGTCCACACAACGAAGAGTGAAGAGTGAAGAGTGGCTTGTGACAAGAGCATCAGGAAGAAAGGAAGCTGGGAAAGCGCAGACAGAGCCACCGGGGGCCCGGGACTGTTGTCAGCACCAGTGAATACTGTCAGGAGGTCAGGCCAGGCTCTGGACTGTTTCCTGTCTCCCTTGATGTCAGACTCCACTGCATCCTCCCCACAGGATGGACTGAAACTTCTGTCCACTCAGGAGTCGTGGAGTCCCGGGGTGTTAGCTGCCCATGGTGGCAGAAGGGTGGAAGAGGCCAGTGCCAGGATGGGCCACATAACTGAGTTTGAGGCCAGTCTGAACTACATAGTACAGTCATATCTCAAAAAACAAACAACAAACAAAAAGAAAATTAAGGGGGAAAATGGTGACCCATGCCTTAATTCCAGTACACAGGAGGCAGAGAAAGGTAGACGGCCATGAGTTCAGAACCAGCCTGGTGTACATAGTGAGTTCTACATATTGAGACCTTGTCTCAAACAAACAAAAATCAAAACCAAAAAGAGAAGTGTTCCCTTCTATAAGGCAGCTGGGGGAGTAGAAGCAGCAGCCACATGTGTGCTTTAGAGAATATTTCAGTGCAGCAGCAGCTGACAGCAGCCCACCTCACCAAACCATAGCGTCAAGAGTAAATGAAAATCAAGGTGGCTGGTGCACACCTTTAATCCCAGCACTCAGGAGGCAGAGGCAGGCAGATTGAGGACATCTAGGACCACACAGAGAAACCCTGTCTTGGGGAGAGGGGGCAATGGTAAACTGTGGAGGTCTCATGAATCCATTAACATCTGCACAATAAAGAAGACTATAAAAAAAAAGTTGCCAAACCAAAACAAAAGCAACTGGAAAGCAAAGCGATAGGGGCGCGGCGGGGAATGTTATTTGATACAAAGATTCATGGACTTAAAGCCAACCAAGGGAGCCTATGAGCCACACACTTAGAGCCGCTGGGCCTGCAAGTGTAAAGTGTTAGGGACACTGGCCATCTAGACTGCCTCCTCTTCTGACCAAAGGAGGCCATAGCCAAAGCGTCACACCTTCCTTTATCAGCCCCTCTCCTTCCCTCTTTTCCCTGCGCCATAAGCTTCTCCTGTTTGCATTGTCCTGACTGAATGCCTCCCTTTCCCAAAGATAACACCTTGGAAAGAAACTGGACTGGACTGGAGCATCTATAAGCCGGGGCAAAGCAGTTCTTTACAGCATTGATTCTATTGGTTTGCTTATTTTTGATATTTTAAGATCGTTTTATTCTGTAGCCCAGGCTGGCCTTGCAGTTACTATGCAGCTAGCTCAGGCTGGCCTCAAATTTGGAGCATTCCTCCTGCCCCAGTATCCCAAGGACTAGAATTACATCAGCATTTGTTTTTAAGACTTGATCTCAGAATTTCTTGTGCATTGTTCAATTTTTTTTGAGGTCTCTGAGGAGCTGTTCGTATTTAACATAACATAACATTAAAACTGAGAAATGGTTTTAAAATACATCCATTAGCTGGGGGTTTAGACCCGTGGTAGAAGCACATGCCTAGCATTTATGAGGCTCTGAGTTCAATCCCAGCACCATCAAAAGACAACAACAATTTATAATTGGGCTTGGTGGTACATACCTGTAATTAGGTGACCAAAGCAAGGTGGTCACAAATCCAAGACCAACTTGGGCTATAGAGTGAGGTTTAGGCATGCTTGGACTACATAGTGAAACCTGCGTCAAAGCAACAGGAAATGTATGTAGCGGGGTGTACACACATTTGTACCTATAAATTCATTAAGCAATCGAAAAGTAAAATACTAAACTCATTATGTTTATTCATTTTTAAATAATATATCTTTAAGAGAAGTCAAGCCAAACATAGGTTTAAAAGTATCCTTTAGGAGCTGGGTATGGTGGCACACAACTTTAAACACTTGGGAGGCAGAAGCAGGCAGATTTCTGTGTGATCAAGCCCAGCCTGGCCTACCTAGGGAGTTCCAGGACAGCCAGAGCTACATAGTAAGACTGTCTTTTTTTTTTTTTTTTTTTTTTTTTGAGCTGAGGATCGAACCCAGGGCCTTGTGCTTGCTAGGCAAGCGCTCTACCACTGAGCTAAATCCCCAACCCTGTAAGACTGTCTTTAAAAAAACAATGTTCTTTAACTGGGAGTGGTACACAAGCCTTTGGTGCCAGTTCTCAGGAGAGAGAGGAAGCAAGCAGCTTGCTGTGAGTCTGAGGCCAGCCCACTCTATCGCAGCAAGCTTCAGGCTACCCAGGGCTACGTAGTAAGACTCTGCACTTTGTGTGTAACACACTTGTATAGCAGTTTCAAAAGCCCCAAATGGCAATCGCAATGCTATGAGCAGTGGAAACGGAAAAGCAGAGGAGAAATAGGCAAGCCTTGAGCTCTGGGAGTAAGAGAGTGGGATACAACTATGGAGGGACCAGAGGAAAAGATATTTTGCCTCTTAGCTGGGCATGATGGCACACATCTACCATCCCAGTACTTGGGAGGCTAAAACAGAAGGATTTCAAGTGGGAAGGTAGCCTAGGCTCCGTAGTACGATCCTGTCTCAAAAACGGAAAAAAAAAAAAAAAAAAAAAAAAGAAAGAAAGAAAAGAAAAGGTATTTTATCTCCCCAAACTGGAATTTAAATTGGTGACAGTAAGGAGCCAAGTACAAACATTGAAGGTCTGAGAGGCAGTGTTAGAGGAGGAGGAACTCACAGCAGCCGATGGCTGATGGCTTCAGGCAAGCACATGAGCTGTCTGCAGCTTTGGAAGAGACTGCCGTCTTCTGTTCGGAAGAGAAGACAGATTATTGGGGATGAAAGGGCTTTGGAGGGCTTGTGGTTTTGGCCCTCCATCATCACTCTAACAAATACCTGAGATCATCAACTTAGGAAGAAAAGAGTTAATTTGGGCTCATAGTTTTAGAAGTTGTAGCCCATAAATTCATTCCATTGTGAGAGTAGATTCAAAGCAGAACTGCTCACACCTCATGGCCAGGAAGTGAAAGAGAGAAGGGAGAAAGTTTTGGGGTCCTACTCTCCTCTTCTAAGACACGCTCACTAACCTAAACAACTCCCACTACACCTGGTTTCAAAGACCCTTCCATCTCTCATAACACAAGCTAAGCCTTTAAACACGTATACCTTTGAGGGATAATGTCCAAACCATAACAGATAGTAAGAGTTTAAGAAGCTCCCATCGCCGCCGGGCGGTGGTTGTACACGCCTTTAATCCCAGCAGAGGCAGGCAGATCTCTGTGAGTTTGAGGCCAGCCTGATCTACAGAGTGAGTTCCAGGACAGCCAGGACTGTTATATAGAGAAACCTTGTCTCAGAATACAAAGAGGAGGGAGGAGGAAGGAAGGAGGAAGAAGGAAGAAGTGCCCAAGCTCCCATCTAATGATGATTTGTTTTATGTTTTGTTTTGAGACAGGATCTCCTCCTCCTCCTCCTCTCTCTCTCTCTCTCTCTCTCTCTCACTCTCTGTAACCCAGGCTAGCCTAGAACTCTTTATTGTAGCTCAGGGTGGCCTGGTTTTGAGATAGCTTCTAAGTGGTAGGACTACAGGCACCACACTCAGCTGCTTCTTTAAAAACATTTATTTTGTGAAGGGAGCACACAGCATGTATTTGGAGGTCAGAGAACAACTCTCTGGAATTGGTTTTCTCCTACCATGTGAGTCCTGGGGCTCCAACTCAGCTCATCAACCTGGAGTTAAGTGCCTTCACCTGCTAATTCATCTTGCCAGCCCACACCCTGCTTCTGATGAGATTTCCTAATGGAAAAGACACAGTAGCGTATGAGTTTTAAGGAAAATAGAGGGCTGGAGAGATGGCTCAGAGGTTAAGAGTACCAACTGCTCTTCCAGAGGTCCTGAGTTCAATTCCCAGCACCTACATGGTGGCTCACAACCATCTGTAATGAGATCTGGCACCCTCTTCTGTGTACATAATAAATAAATAAATCTTTTAAAAAATAGAATTGTTAAATAGCTACATAACGAAGGAATGCTGTATGTTATAGCAGCATAAAGGAATTGCCGTGCTGAAATGTTATGTGTTTATAGTAGTGTTTGTCTGTCACATTTCTCTACCAGCTTTCAGCACCCTAGGTATGATTGTGAAGACAATGGGCAGCTGGTACTGACTACATTCTGCCTTCTACACTACTTAAAACTGTGCACATATTCCCTGCCCTTAATGGAAGGCTGGACCCAATGTATTGACTTCTGTCTGTGGTCCCAACACTTGAGAAATAGAGCAGAAGGACTGGGAGTTGATGACAGCTTTGGCCAGGGAATTTGAGGCTAGCCTGGTCTACAGTGAGTTCCTGTCTGAAATAGAAACTGTAAAAGTAAGATTGTGTCTATATTCTTTATCTCACTTATTTAAATGCTTTTTAAAAAATGCTAACAGTCAGCTAAACAAGACTTGGGTTCAAGTTAGATATGGTTGGCATGGCCTGTAAATCTCAACACTTAAAAGACTAAATCAGAAAGGTCACAAATTCAGGGCCAATAACACAGCCTAGTGAGACATTCTTAAACAAAAAACACTAAAATGGAACATTAAATGAAGACTTAGGTTCCTATCTGAGCTCTACTAACAGCTCCACAGTCCAGATGATGATCCCATCTCTCTTCAGTTTCCTCACCTACAAAGAAAGATTTTGAGTGGCGTTACAAGAGGATTGTAAATGTTCTTTTCCTTTCCATTTCAAAGCCATTTTAAATGCTATCTTTTGACACTTAGACCTCCAAAACTGGACAAAGGAAGGCTTGGAATTTTTTTTCCCTGAAACAAGTTGTCATGTAGTCCAGGTAGACCTTGATCATGCTGTTCATCCTCCCAAGGGCTGTGGTTACAGGCATGTCCCCACACTTGGTACAGCCTCCTGTCTGCTAGTATTTCTGTTAGCACTCAGCCCTCTACCATCCCAGTAGGGTGCCACATTCCTCTCCCGTCCTTACCTTCCCACAGTAGTTAGCACGTGGTGAGTATCCATTTGAATGTCTATTAAAGTAATTATGCCTCTTTCCTATCTTTTAATAGTAATTGTACTACCAGCTATCAAAGCTTTAGAAACTGGCATTTAATATGTATCTCATTTCCTCCCCCTCCAAAACTGTTTCTTTCTGATTAGTGGTACCGTTTTAACTGGAAAAGTACAGACTGACAATCCTAGAACAATTTCAAAGTCCTATCTGAAAGCAGCCAATAGAAAGTCATGTCTGGAAGGTCTGTCTAGCATAGAGCTACTCGGAAAACCCAAGACCTGATAACTGGAGCAACAGCAGCCCCTGCTTATCAAACCTCTGAGGAATACTCAGCATTTCTAGAACATGAGGCATCTGCTTCTACGACCTAGCATGTCTGCTGTCCCTTCCTGTCACTTCCCCATGGTCACTTCAGTTAGTATTTAACCCGAATGAATCAAGGACTCTTTACTAAGCCCCTAGAATGTACAAAGCCACACTCCCTTGAGAACTGGGCTGACTTCCTTGGCCTAGACAACCCACTTCTTACCGGAGTGCATGTCACCTAGCAGAAGGCAGCAAACCCTGCAGTTAGGCAGCTTTCTCAAAAGTGAAGTCACGGTATAATTATCGTTCTTTGATGGTCTGTTTATGTTCCTGGAGTCTAACTCATATGTTCTTTGTGATTTCTCGGAAGATTTCAGGGGCATTTCACATCCCAAGTGCCCCTTAGGCAATCCACTTCATAAAGGGTTCCAACAAACTGCATATTTCTATCTGTGTGTCACCCTTTTTGGTTCATACCTAACTGTTTGGAAAGTTTCTTAAGAATAACTTTTTATGTTTTTTTTTCTTATACACCTAGTCAGTTACTTTCTACATACAACGTGACTAGGATGGGGGGTGGGGGGAGACCACTAAATAGGTAAGCTAATATTTCCTTAAATGAAAACGTAATTGCTTTTCAGGTTTGTACATTTCTAATCAACAGTGGTGGTGTGCTTACAAATTAAATATTAAGTCGGTGGTAAAGCATATGCAAAACATTAAAAATTAAATACAAATGTAAATGAGCATTAAAGAAAGAATTGCTGTAGTGAAGACATAAAACACACACATACAGTTTGTCTGTGAGGTTACTTTGGTTGTGTTTGTCCATTTTTGTTCTATTTGTTTTGGTTTGGTTATTTGGTTTTGTTGTTGTTTTTGTTGTTTCGGTCTTTTTGCAGGTCTGGGTAGGAGGCTGAGCAGTGTGCATGCACTGGCACTCAGCTACATCCCCAGGTCCAGACAGAGATTTAGAAAGCTTTTTTCCATGTGAAGCTCTGTGAATTCATAACTGAGGATATTCAAAGGATAAATACATCTTGAACTGTTACAAATTCTTCTTCTATACTGTTTTAAATGCTTTGAAGTCAAGGATATTGTACTAGCTGTCCTACTCAGGGACAGTTATAGACTGCTTCTAACCAGGTGTACCTGGGATAAGGAGTCAGCTTAAAAGACAAGCCTTTTGCTTATTCCTTCTAAAACTCAAAAGAAGAGAGATCTTTTTGTTCACGGCTGGTGGCACAGCTTGGAACCTCATCTGCTCGAGACTGTTGACAAGAGGAACAAGTTCAAGGCCTGCATGGATTGCTGAATGAGTTCGAGGCTATCCTAAGCTGGTTAGTTAAGTCTTGCACCACACTGCAAAGTACTTGCCTACGATGCATAAAACCCTAGGTTCAATCCCTACCACCACCACAAAATAATGATAATAACCTAACTAAAAAAGATTAACCCCATACACACAAAATAGGCATATTTTTCTTAACAATATTTGATACTTAGGGGCTTGGGGGATACCTCCATCAGTAAAGTGCTTGCCCCTCAAGCTTGAAAAGCTGAGTTAGGTTTCTAGCACTCAAATAAAAAGCCGGATGTAGTAGCACATGTTGTAATTGTAGTGCTGAGCACGCAGAGACAGGTCCGTCTCAGGGTGACCTGATCGAAGTATGTTTAATATTTCTATTTTACCATATAGTCCCTTTGTCTTTGTTCATTGCCTTTAGACCTCACACGAGCTGTGTGATGGGCTTATGCACATTTCGCAGGAGCAACAACTTAATCTCAGTTTTCCATGCTTCGGAGTTAATTCTCCTTGAATTTTGAGTTGCATTGACTTAAATTTGTTTGTAACAGGACTTCACTATGAATTCCAGGCAGACATCAAACTTAGCATCCTCCTGCCTCAGTCGTGACGAGCTGAGATTACAGACATGCACCAGCATGCCCAGCCATTTGAATTTCTTGGGGACCATTGTTTACACTGTGGAGAACTTAGCAGATGGAGATCTGGATTGGTCTGCTGCCTTGAGTCTTTCCAGCGCCTCCTTGACATTCTTAAATACCTCTGTTGTTTGCTGCACATAAAGCTTTCTGGCTTGGATAGAGCCATAAATTATCCCATCATAAAAATATTTTATCGGTGTAGAAATACGCTTTTGGCTTCTTCTGTCACACTTTCATATTTGTTATATATTGTAGAGACTTGTCAACTCCTGAGTGTCTTGTTTTGTTTTTAAATGATGAAATAGGTATTTTTCCCATTGTACTTCTTTAAAGAGTAAGTACACTTGTCCAGATTTTCTCTTTTTAAGGTTTTTGTGGAGGTGGGGGGACACACATGACATGTGCATCTGTGGAAGTCAAGGGACGATTTTAGAGAGTCACTTTTGCCTTCTACCTCTCTGTCCTGTGTCCTGCAGGCTAGCTGACCCTTAGTTTCCTGGCCCTTCTAGATGTTCCTCCCGTCTGGCCACAGGGGTGCTGAGTTTCAGGTGTGCACTACCACGCCAGACTTTTCCACATGGCTTATGAAGATTAAATTCAGATCGTCAGGCTTGCATAGCAAACACTTCTGCACACTAAGCCATTTTGTCAGCCCTGGTCTTTGTTAGTAAGAAGTGAGTAAATAGGGGCTGGAGGGATGGCTCTGCGGTTAAGAGCACTGGCTGCTCTTCCAGACGTCCTGAGTTCAGTTCCCAGAAACCACATGGTGGCTCACAACCATCTGTAACTTGATCTGGTGCCCTCTTCTGGCCTGCAGGCAGAACACTGTATGCATAATAAATAAATCTTTAAGAAAAAAAGAGAGTAAAAAACCTCTTGTTATCATTTTTTTTGGGGGGGGGGGGGTTTTCGAGACAGGGTTTCTCTGTGTAGCTTTGCACCTTTCCTGGATCTCACTCTGTAGCCCAGGCTGGCCTTGAACTCACAGAGATCCACCTGCCCCTGCCTCCCGAGTGCTGGGATTAAAGGTGTGTGCCACCACCGAGCGGCCTTGTTATCATTTTTAACCTCTATTTTTATGACCCCCTTAGAATAATAATAGCTTATGACAAATCAAAGAATTCTAGGACATAAAGACACACATGCACACTCTCACACACTACACAGCTAAAAAACTCCAAGTCTCTTGAAATATGCAGTAGCCAGGAGAAAATACTAGCAGTGGCATTATGTTATGGTCAGAATTAACCATATCTGTGATATTTTGATATAAACTTAACAGGTCATTGATCTTGTTATTCACATATGAAGAAGCTAACACTAAGAGAAGAATGGAATGTTAGAATACAACTCAGAGACAGTTACATGCCCCGAAGTAAGCTCTGAAATATAGTGCTCACAATGGAGAATCGGGTTTAAAAACTAAAGCTGCTACTGAATGTGAACCACAGAGAAAAAGACATCAAAGAATTATTAGATTATGCCAAAATAGTAAAGGCCAGAAAGTAGAGAGCAACTAAATGAATAGTGTTTAGGACAGGCCAAGCCAAGTCAGCAATGGCAACAGATTTCATCAGAAGCTACTTCAATATGTTCACACTTCAGTGTGTCCATGCTTCCTCAGTGTGTCCATACGTCTTACATACAGCATGTTTACTCTTCAATGCGTTCACACTTCAATATGTCTATACTTAAATGTGTTTATATTCAGGGTTTTCATACTTCAGTGTGCACTTCAGTGTGCTGGACTTCTGCAGTGTGTCCGTATTTGGTGTGTCCACACAAGTTTGTCAGTAGTTCAGTATCTTTATACTTTGGTGTGTCCAGCCTTCACTGTATGCATTCTTCTATGTTTTCTTCAGTGTGTTTGTTTGGTGTGTTCACATTTAGTGTTTCCGTACTTCAGCGTGGCCATACTTTACTCTCCTCAGATTTCAGAGTGCTCATTTTAGCATCCTCTACCACCATCACTGGAGAAGGTGACCCTGAGATCATCCAGGCTCTAGAAAGAAGGTTTCTGGCTAGTTATGTCCTGAAGGCTATGACAAGAGCCCACTCACCTCTCCTTTGCTGTCACTCAACTGAACACTAGAGTTCTCCGTGAGCCTTCAGTCATGTACAGAGTATAGCACCACACGGCATGCTGCTCTGTCATCTCAGAAACATGAGAAGAAGGACGGGCTAGAACTTAATGAGCCAGAGGCTGAGACATGTGACTAGGAGATGATGTAAAGAAACGAGATGGTTAAGCATTCCTGCTCTCTCCTACGGAAGATGGATGGACAGGGGTGTTTAGAAAAGACAGGACGTAAAGAACAACGAGCAGTTGAAAGGAGGCAACCCGTCCAGGGCTGGAGCTGCCAGCCATGTTTGACTCTGTTTTGCTTTTGTGGGCTGGGGGCACTGATTTTGGGTGGTCTAGTAGCTCAGTAGAGAAAATCTAAATTGATATAGTTCATTTGTCTTTATTTTTCAAGCCTGTGCTAGTGACCATATGGTCAGAAGAGATGTCTTTTTTATTTTTATTGACTCGTAAAATTGTCCGTATTTGTGGACTACAGTGTGATAGCTCAACACATGTAAACAGTGTGTGGAGAGGGAGTATTCTAATTGTGTATGGGTTTGGGTTAAGTAACTTGAAGCTGCCTTCAAGCCTGATGCTGTGTCTCAAAAGGCATCTGTATTATTGTATACATAATAGACACTTTGAAGCCAGACAGTCCTGCATTTGGATTCTGTTTTCTCGGTAACTGGATCAGTTTGACTAGACTTCTCCAGCCTGCTAATCCTCGTTTTAAAACCTGAGATCTGTCTGCTTCTTTGTCTATAATGGACAAAATTAAATCTGACGTGATAGCACGAAGCCTGGCACCTTGTAAATGTCCAGTGAATGCTAACGAGCCCCTGTCCCTTCGTTCCTCCACCTCCTCTCGCACACAGCGCTGAGGCACAGCCAGTGCTAAGAGGAAGCTGCCCTACAGTGAGACCAAGGGCGTAGACGGCAGGCCGATAGTGCTTTCTGACCGTCGGCCTCTTGTTGCCTTTTGTAGTTTACAGTTCTTACTCAGGTCTGAGAATATGGGATAAATAACTTTTTTGAGATGAGATCTCTCTATTATATAGAGAGATCTACCTGCCCTGTAGACCAGATTGGCCTTGAACTCACAGAGATCCACCTGCCTCTGTTTCCCGAGTGCTAGGATTAAAGGTGTGTGCCACCACACCCAGCCTGGAGTAAATGACTTTTAATTTAATTTATAAGGACAGGATGGGGAACCCAGGGCTGGCACATACCAGCCTTGTGGCATGGAGCTCTGGAGCCAGGAATAACCTTGACCTCCTGGTCTCCTGTCTCCACTTCCTAAGTACGGGGATCAAGGAGTATGTCGCCATGGCCAGCCAGCAATCAAATTTCTTTCCTTAAAAGAAAAATAATCAGGGCTGGAGAGATGGCTCAGTGGTTAAGAGCACTGCCTGCTTGCTCTCCCAGAGGTCCTGAGTTCAACTCCCAGCAACCATATGGTGGCTCACAACCATCTCTAGTGGGATCTGATGCCTTCTTCTGGCATAAAGTTGTACATGCAGATAAAGCACTCATATACATAAATAAATAATAAAATCTTTAAAAAAAAAAAAAAGAAAGAAAAAGAATCAGATTTCTTTTAATGTGTCAGGTGTTTTTAAATTGGCTATGTAGTACCTGTAAATACAGACACTCCTAGACTTACAGTGGGTTATATCCCAGTAAATTCACCGTTGTATGAAAATATACAAAGTGGAAATGCATTTGAAACAGCTCACCAAACCCGATAGCCTAGCCACCTAAATGTGCTAAGCACACCTGTGCAAGTGTCACCCATAAAGCCTGTGCTATATCAAAGTATTGATTATCTCATGTGAGGGTGTGTGTGTGTGTTTATAGAGGACAGTGCTCTCTTTCGGCAGTGTGGGTTCCAGAATTGAACTCAGGTTGTTAAGCTCCGTCGCAAGCGCCTTTACCCCTTGAGCCATCTCACTGGCCCTCATGTAATGAGTTTAGTACTGTACTGACAGTGCAGAACGGAATGACTCTGGGTCCTGTCCGTGAACACACGTCACTGGAAATACACTGGGCCTGGGCATGTGAATCGCACAACCCAGCTGCACTGACAGAGTCCCTGCTAACAGCCAGTGCCCACTGTCCCTGAGACCATGGTGCCTGTCACCAGGCATGGCGCTGCTTGCTCTCAGCCCAGCACCCGTGAGGCAGCAGTGACAGGAGGATTGGTAAACTCTAGGCTAGCCTAGGCTACTTAACTCATTCCAGGCTAGCCTTGTCTACAGAGAATAGGGGAGGGAGGGAGAGGTGGTGGGAAGAAGGAAGAGCGGGTTATACCACATATCGGATTCAAAATTGAACCCAGTGTACCTGAAGTCTTATCCGTTTGCACACCGTTGTTAAGTTGAAAACCCTAAGTCCAGCCACTGCAAGCTAAGGAATTTCTATGTACTAAAAACTGATGAACACTTTAAATAAAAGAATTATGTAGCATATGAAATCTGTTTCAATAAAGCTTTTGAAAAAAAACAGCACTGAAAGGTAGCCTTGAGGGATCACATTCGGGAGTCTGAAGCAGGAGGATTGCCACAAGTTCCAGGCCAGCCTGGACTATGCAGTGAATGGCAAGCTAGTATGGCTACAATGTGAAATTCTGTCTTGGGGGGAAAACAAAAGGTTGAGGCTGGGAAGATGGCTCAGTGGGTAAGCAGGTGTTGCTGTAGCACATGCCGGGGTATAAGGCAAGGACCAACAACCCAGGCCGTGCACATGCACACTCATTCACATTAACCGAATACACGAGCTGATACTTAATTGAGAAAGTGATAACTAGTGTAGACGTCAAGTAGTGAAGAGAGACTGTTATGCTACATTAGTTACTTTGCTATTGCTGCAGTAAAACACCATCACCAAAAGCAACTTGGGGAGGAAAGGGTTTATTCTACCTTACAGCTCTCAGGTCTCACTCCAGCATCCAGGGGAGTCAGAGCAGAAATCTGGAGGCGGGAACTAAAGGCCAAGAATGGAAGATGGTTGCTGCCTGCATTGCTCAGCCTGCCTTTTTATACACCCTTCAGCCACCCTGCTCATGGGTGGCACCACCCCTGATGGGCTGGGCCCTCTCACAGTCACTAATTTTAAAAAATGCCTCACAGGATTGCCCATAGGGGATGAAGAGGCTCACCTCTTCAGTAGTCTGTCTTCATAAATGACTCTAGCTTGTGTTAAGTTCACACACACACACACACACACACACACACACACACACACAAAAAAAAAACCCTAGCTGGCACACTATATTCTTCTATCTTCTTCACTTTCTTTTAAACTTTTTAATCATTTTATTATTTTTATATGTGTATGGGTGCTTTGCCTGCATGCATGTCTGTGTATCTGGTGCCCATAGAGGCCAGAAGGGGGAGTCAGCCCTCCTGAAACTGGACTTACCAGTTGGGAATTGAACCTGGGTCCTCTGGAAAAGCAGCTGGCATTCTTAACCTTTGAGCCATCTCTCCAGCCCCATCTAATTTTTTTTTAACTTTGTGTTTATTGATTTTGTGGGGGGGGGGGTGCGGATACTATAGAGAGTGTATGGAGCCGTGCGGTGGTGATGCACACCTTTAATCCCAGCACTCGGGAGCAGAGGCAGGGGGATCTCTATGAGTTCGAGGCCAGCCTGGGCTACAGAGTGAGTTCCAGGAAAAGCACCAAGGCTACACATAGAAACCCTGTCTCGAAAAACCAAAAGAGAGAGAGAGAGAGAGAGAGAGAGAGAGAGAGAGAGAGAGAGAGAGAGAGAGAGAGAGAATGGAGGTGAGAGAACCATCATCCTCTCCTTCCACCATGTGGATCCTGGGAATCACAGTCAGGTCCTTAGGCTTGCCAGCAAGTGCCTTTACCCACTGAGCCAACTTACTGGCCTGATTTCTTTTTTCTTCTCTTTTTGTTGTTTGCTTATTGCTTGGTTGGTTGCTGGTGGGTTGGTTGGTGAATGTTTGGTGTTTTTGTTTAGGTTTGATTTGGTTTGGTTTTGGTTTTGAGACTGGGTCTCACGATGTAGCCCTGGCTGTAATGCTAATGCCTCCCAAGTGCCGGGATTAATGGCATGCACCACCATGGCCAGCTAGTCCACTTTCTTGCCTTGGAAAATTTCTATAGCAAAATGTTTTCCTTTTAAAGGGAGGCATGGCAGTTCACAGCTATAATCCCAGCACTTGGGATACTGAAGCTGAGGCAGAATGATTGCCACACGTTCAAAGCTAGCCTGGGCTTCACTGTGAGTTTGAGATCCTCTGGGATTACCTAGAAAGACCCTGTCTCAAAAAAAATAAAAAATAAAACAGTCAATTAAAAATAAATAATATAATTTAAAATATCTCTTTAAATGAAATTTATGCGAACTATGTTCTTGACTTAAAGCCAGGTTGGTTTCTACCTTGTATAACCTAAGGCCAAAGATGTACAGAATTGTCTGGCCTGTTGGTCCTGGCATGTTGTTCCTCATATGTGAAAACGCTTCCTTGCACTCCAGGGGAGCACATAGTTTGCATTATACTTGTCAGAGCTATTTTCATCGAGAAATGCTATCTATGTGTCCCCTTGCCAACATCTTTGCAGAGTTTACAGCTTTGAGCAATGGATTGGCATCAGTCTGCAATACCATGAAGCAGCTGCTCGGCGGCAGTTGAGCTGTGCTAACATGCCGCCCCTCTGTGTGAATGCTTAGTAGTAAATGACCAAGATGTGTGCTTTGGGATTCAAGAGAGCAGTTCCAATGGAGAGTGTGTGATACTCGTCACCATCGTCAGAAATGTCATAAGCGGGTCTTTTCCTTTCACTCTGCCGTTCTAGATACGGTACTACAGTGAGAGGTGAGGTGTGGGAGGGAGGGGTGAGGGGAAGAGAGAGGTGCAGAGAGAGGGGGGTCTCCAAAGGTAGCTCAGGCTGGCCTTGAATTCTCAATCCTTCTTCCTCTGCCTCTTGAGTACTTAGGATTGCTACCATACCCAGCTTACAATATTGGCTGTTTTGTTTTGTTTTGTTATTGATTTAGCCTTAGTTTTATTTGTGTAATGAAATAGTTCTTCCTTTGTTAATTTAGTGATGGTTTATTCCTTCTCATAATTGTAATCAGTTTAGGTATTTACATACCAGAAAGACAGAACTTTTTAATTTTTGGAAATGACTTCCTAAATTAATTGTCAACCAAGAATAAGCAAAATTAGACAGAAGGAAGGGACACCAGCTCTGTGGGAAGAAGTCTTGCATTCTTCATGCTGGCCCTAGAGTGAGACCTGCTGGAAAGGTCATCTTGCCTACATGAACGGGGATAGATACACACTCTACTGTCTTTTTCAGATGAACCATGTCATTCAGATGAACCTTGGCCTTCTGACAAATAGTCCCTAACAGCAGAAAGAAACCATGTAAGCTGTACTTCATTCATAAGTTAGAAATCAAAATTTAAAAACTATAAGGAATAGAAGAAAAGTAATAGCACAAAGTGAAAAAGTCACAACTAACAGATATTAACTCCCTTCCTCACTTTGGGGCAGTGGTGAGTAACTGGAACAGAGAAGAGCATGCGAACTATTACAATTAACTTCTTTCCGAAGATTTGAGAAACTAATCTTTTCATAACACAGTAGCAAAATGTTGTGATGTTTTCCAAACAAAACAAAACCCTGCAGTTCTGCTGCCATGGTGCTCGCCTGTAATCTCACTACTGGGAGGCTGGGGCAGAAGCGACAGGTGAGATCCTGTCCCAGAACTAAAATATTCAGAGACGGGAAGTTATTTTAAATAAACGTAATGTTAGGAAGGCAGAGGAAACATGAAGGAATCCTGTTAAAACTTAGAACTAAACGACAGAAATAACATTTCAAGGAAAAAGAATTAGATGCCTCCAAGTCCTCCTGAGTTTGGCTCATAAGACACAGAAGTTACACTGTCATAGCAGAGTACATTTTTTCTATAACACTGTGAAGATTAATAAAGTAAGCCAGCTGGGGTCATCCATATCTGTAATTCAAGCACCAGGGAGGCAGAGACAGGAGGATCCAGCGTCCATACCAGCCTGGACTACACAGAGACACCACATCCAGCCTGGGCTATATAATAGAACAAGAACTGGAAAGGTTAGAAAGAAGGTACAGGTCGGGATTAATAGAGTATCTATTGACAGGTAATAGAAAAAGCTATGTTATGTAGAACATTCTAGTTTACCCTGGGCCACACAATAAAACTCAGCCTCAAAAAGAAAAGAAAAAAAAATTTCAAAAAAGAGCGTAATTAAGAACCCAGATAAATTTAGGTCCTACAGAAAAAAGGAAAAACAGCCAGGCACTGTGGCATAGGCTTTTATTCCTGGCATTTGTGAGACAGGCAGGATCAGAAGTTCAAGGCCAGCCTTGGATTCACAGTTGAATTTGTCTCAAAAAAACACCACTTTACACTTTTCCACCTATGAGACTTGGGCTAGCCTGAGGTACTTACTACATAATGAGGCCTTGTCTCAAAAAAAAAAAAAAAAAACCAAATAACTGGCATGGCTTTGAGTAATTGATAAAGTATCAGAGAAAAAACCCAGAAGCCAGCAAGATGGACCTAAATTAATGCCCAGGAACCACGTGATGAGACAACTCTGATCTCCCACATAAACCATGGCACAAGCATGCCTCCAATACACACACAATAAATAAGTGTAATTAAAAAATTAAAAGACACTGGGCAGTGGTGGTGCACGCCTTTAATCCCAGCACTCGAGAGGCAGAGCCTGGTGGATCTCTGTGAGTTCAAGGTCAGCCTGGGCTACAGGGTGAGTTCCAGGAAAGGCGCAAAGCTACACAGAGAAACCCTGTCTCGAAAAACCAAAAAAAAAAAAAAAATACTCAGTGAATTTTAGCTTTACAATTAGGAGAGAATTTCAAGTAGTTTCTGAAAGGGACCTGAGTCCTGCTCTTTTACACTTCATATCTAAAGCTGCAGTCTGAGCAGCTATGATTCTAGCACCGAGATGTAGATTACATCCCAAACAGTGAGGATGCTCCATCCTGCAACTGAGAGCTACTTTGTTGCTTTCCAATTTAAATTCTTTATGTAAAGTAAATAAGCATATCTGTCTCATTGGGATACAGAGAGTTGCCTTTGCATAAATGCTAAGGGTGTATATATACCAAATAATTTTTTTTAGTAAATATATGACTTATTATTAGCAAATGTTTGATTGCTTACATACTTCTTCCACTCAGGAATCACATTTAAAAACAGTTCTTGGGGTTGGGGTTGCAAGTAGGAAAAGGTTTAAGAAGCTGTGTCTCTGGGACAATTAATTAAAGGGGCCAAAGCTGAAAGGGTCAATAGCGCTGGTGGGTCGGTGGGCGCTGCAGAAAAGTCACGGGCCAAAGCTCCCAGAGTTAGAAAGAAGCCAGGCCTGGGGAGACAGAAAGATGGCAGGGGCAGAGCAGAGAGGAAACAGAAAGAGGAGCAGAGAGAGAGAGCGTCGGGGTGCACGTCCGGCTTTAAGGCTGGGACGCAGTCACCCACTGATGACGTAAGACATCATTAAACCTGGAAGAGTGAGAGCAGGATCCTAACAAAAGCCCTCAAGATACCATTTATATATTTGTAAAAGTTGGGAGGTTATGTTGGAAGTCATTTTTCATGTTTTATTATATCTTCATATTAAAAATATTTATGGCTAGTGACTGTTTTTTCAGAAAAAAAAATGTTTTGTTGAAGCTGGGCATGGTGGTGCACGCCTTTAATCCCAACACTTGGGAGGCAGAGGTAGGTGGATCTCTGTGAGTTCCAGGCTAGCCTGGTCTACATAGTGAGTTCCAGGACAGTCAGAGCTACACAGTGAGACCCTGTCTTGAAAAACAACAATAACAAAAGACAAAAAAAAAAATTGTTTTGTTTTTGATAGACTAGGACGCCATCATTTTCCCCTTTCCCATTAAGTACTGCAAGAGCTCAGTTATACCATGAAGCTGAGGATGTAGCTCTCTTGGTGAAATGCTTGCCTCGCTATGCAAAGCACTGGGGTTCCAGTCCCTTCACCACATAAACTGATTACAAACCTGTAATTCCAGCATTCAGGGGGATCCAGAGTCATCCTTGACTACAAAGAAAATTAGAGCAGCCTGGGCTACCAGAGACCCTGTCAAGAAAAATAAAATAAAATCTGATGTAACTGAATAAGCTTACCATTAGATCAGGGGCTGCATTCTTTACCACAAATTAAATAACGCTATCTTGAAAACCAAATGAGTCTCCTAAAGGCCCAGATAACTGTATGACTGTACTTGTGTGCAGTCTGTGGGCTTTGGGCAGGAACGGAGAACGGATTCTAGCACTGCAGGTTGCAGCTTCTGCCCTGGCCCGGGAGTCTAGGATGGCGGCAAGGCTCAAACTCCACAGTCGGTTTTAAAATATCTCCTCCAGCTAGGTGGTTCTAAATAGAACTAATGACAGCCAGAAAAGAGAGGCCTGTAGGGACTTGCTCTGACACGGAGCTGACATCTATAAACAGAGCAGTAGCAGGCATCGGGGCATCCTTCTGTTGCCCTAAATTTGTGTGTTGGCATGAAGATAAAGTCGTAGGAAAGAATTACCTAGTGCAGAGCCCACCATTATTCCACAGATAAATCCGGTAGCAGGCCATCTCCCCGGGTGTCTGCGTTTGATGTATCAGTCTAGTGAGTAATCAGAGTATCCACTAATGAGAGCCAAAAGCCAGTGAGGAAAAACAATAGGCTTGAGAAGACGTGGTTGCAAATTTTACTCTAAATTCTTCAAAAAGTTCAGCGGAGTCCATTTTTTCACTCAAAAGGCAAATTAAAATCGAGGTGACAAGGCTTTGAAGGCCAAAGGGGGAGGGGAGGGGGCTGTCTTGAGTTCAAGGCCATCCCAGCCATGACTACATAGCATAGCGCTGTCTCACATTAAGTAAGGAATAAATATTTTGGAAAGGCAACTGGACAGGATGGGGTGTAGCTCAGTGGTAAAGTACTTGGCTGGCATGCACAAGGCCCTGGACTCAATCCCCAGGACTGGAAAAATTAAAAATGGCAACTCATGCCAGCTCCCTTTACCGTTGGTAAACGGCTGCAGAAATACTCCAGCCGAAGCTATATTAAACTTCCTGTTTGAAGTAAACCGTGATTAGTGGTCACGGAAAACCAATCTGTGTTCTGTTCTCCACCTTCTTCAGTTAGACTTCGTAAGGTAAGAGGACGGTTTAAGAGGGAGGGAAAACTGACCAGGCCGAGACTGCCTGCCGTGCGCAAGGCCTGGGTTTGAGTTCCAGCAGTTAATGACAATTGTTGCTAACACTCCACTCAACAAATGTGTGCAGAAAACTGCAGTAGAACTCAGATACATTCCACACCCATTGTGTCACACTCTGTCGGCGTGACACACACATATCACGGGGTGCTTTTTTGAAGCTCCAGGTGTGACTGCAATGTGTAGAAAAACTAGCAACCACTAGCCTATAAAAAGTCAGTTGTAGCCCGGCGGTGGTGGCGCACGCCTTTAATCCCAGCACTCGGGAGGCAGAGGCAGGCGGATCTCTGTGAGTTCGAGGCCAGCCTGGGCTACCAAGTGAGTCCTAGGAAAGGCGCAAAGCTACACAGAGAAACCCTGTCTCAAAAAACCAAAAAAAAAAAAGTTGTAGTGCTAAAAGTAATATATACTATATTAGGAGTCATGTGCACGATTGTTGTACGTTCATATTTTGTTTTCTCAATTCTTTTCATATATGTAATATAATTATTCAAATATTTTATCTATTTAAAATAAATGTTTAGTGTCAATCATTATTAGTCTGTCTGCCAAAATCATACTTGCTGTTTTCTTGTTTTCATATATCAACAGGAATTTGCAGCCATGAAACAGATTATCATTAATATGTGTAGTAAACATTCTGAGAACAACTTACTTAACAAAATGGAATCAAGAAGTATGACAGAAAATCAAGCATCCAAGATTTTGAACATGCCAAGAGAACATGAAGACAATATATTTATACCCAATCCAACCCTGTTTGTAAGTATAGCTAGAATTTTTTTTATTTTTTATTTTTTTGGTTTTTTGAGACAGGGTTTCCCTGTGTAGCTTTGCACCTTTCCTGGAACTCACTCTGTAGACCAGGCTGGCCTCGAACTCACAGAGATCCGCCTGCCTCTGCCTCCCGAGTGCTGGGATTAAAGGCGTGTACCACCACCGCCCGGCTAGAATTTTAAGCTGTAGTTCTCACTAAATATATTTTTTGTTCTCCTTCGTATTTGTTTTAAATTAATTTGGATGTTGTTAGGCAAAGGTCTTGCAATGCTATATTAATCCCTTTCCTAATGTACATTAGCTGAGTAATGGATTTTATGTTTCTAATTAGCATATTGAACTTGCCTAGAAATTATCCTAAATCTACCCCTTTCCTTCTCCCATCAACAGGAGCAAATTACAAGGGGCTCAGAAATTTATTCTGCACAATTTTTATCTTTTGTGTGTGCACTTGATGTGGGTGTCTGTCCATGGTCACAGGGACCATGTGAGTGGCATGCATGTGAGGGGGTAGAGGACAACTTCGGGTCCCTTGTTTCCTGCTCCTGGCCCTCAGGCTTCCTGGGGTCCTTCAGGCTCTGCCTCCATCTCACCCATGGGATGCTGAGATTCTAGACTTGCATTACTGCATCCAAACTCAGGTCCTCGTGCTTGTGTGGCAAACACTGTACCCTCTGAACCATGTCCCCAGACCACAATGTTTTCGTTTACATGAGAATAAAAAGGATGAAAAGTAGCACCTGCTCCCACTTATTTATACACTATTGTGTTGGATCTTTCAAAACAAATAAAACAGTTCGTACTAACTGGAGCCAGATATACCAGTATGTGCCTAATATATCAGTCACCTGGGAGACTTAGGCAGGAGGATTGTAAGTTCTAGTCCAGTGTGCTCAACTTGATGAGACCCTATCTGGAAATAACTTTTAAAATAAAATTAAAAGAGTTGGGTAACACACCTGAATTCCCAGAATATGGGAGGTGGAGAAAGGAGGATCAGGAATTCAAGGCCAACCTTAGTTACATCATGAATTGTAGGTCAGCCTGAAATATAGTGAAACCCTGTCTGGAAGAAAGGAATGGAGAAATGTGAAGAAAATATCTAGAAAATATTGAAAATTATGTTTCAACAAATAATACAAAAAGAAAAAAGCAACAGAAAAAGAGTGGCATTATTGATTACTTCAACATGATTTTCCAAAAAGAAACATGAGGTTTAACTTGCAATCCTTCAAGACTCAAAATCAGAAAAATTTTCTTTAATATTCCAGTTCAGTAAGTCCTTGAACTTAATTTTTTTTTTGAAGTCTTCTAGATGCTTGTTAAAAACAAGTGGGGCAGCTGGAGGCGCATGCCCTTAATCTCAGCACTTGGAAAGAGAGGCAAGCAGATAGATAGTTTGAGGCCGGCCTGATCTACAAAGCAAGTTCCACAGAGTTACACAGAGAATCCTTGTGTCAGGGGAGGGGGGAAAAAGCAAGTTGAGTCCAGGAATTGTGACACTAGCCTTCTCTTTACACACACTCATCAGGCTTCTGGAGATCAGTGATATGGAAGATGTTTACGATCATATAATCAAACCCCCTTTCTTTTTCCTCCCATGCTAGGGACTGAACCCCCTTCTTGCACTTGTGCTTGGCAAGGATTCCATCTTGGGTGTTTCTCGAAAGGTCTCACAGACAGGCTCGCTAGGCTGGCCTCAAACTCATACTCCTGCCTCTGCCTCCAGAGCGCTGGGGTTACAGACGCGTGCCGCCACCCAGCATCAGCTTCCCACTTTAAAATGCCAGCAAGCTTCAGTCTGTGTCCCGCAGAGGACATCTAAGGGAAGGGTCCGTGTTGCAGTAGTGTAGGCCACGCTGACTGTGAGGAAAGCGGCCGCTCATGGGAGTGCCTCCAGCCCAGGCGCTTGGAAGTCTCAGCAGCCCTGCCCATTGAGCTTCCCCATGTCCCATGCACATCAGTGACTCCGCCTCTCCCGCAGTTGTGCTTACTCGAGGTCCATCCTTGCTGCGACTCACTCAGGCCCTTCATCTCCACACCTTTCTGTGGTCTTTGCACATGTCCCGTTTGTTTCGGCACACACTCGCTGAAGGGGAAGAATGAATTACTTAGCTCTCCCATTTGATTCTCTTCCTAGCTCCTAAAACTACGTTATATACTCTGGTGAGGATCTAAAACCCTGGAATGTGAAAGAGGCAGTGTGAGCCTAGGAGGCTGAGGCAGGAGGTGAGACCTCCATGAGCTTGAGACCATGGGTTACATAGTGAGTTTCAGGCTGTCCTGGACTACAGAATGAGAGAACTTGTCTCAAAAAAAAAAAAAGATTAAATTTGTATTTTTAGTCAGGAATAATATTACAGCCTCTTCCATACATAGTTTAGTAATAAGCCATTTGAAATAAGAAATTTCTGAGTGAGCAGGGAATGAGGGAAGGAGGGATGAATGGATGATCCCAGACAGTCTCGTGTTTTGTCCATGATAAACCCAGACCAACTGGCAGCTCACTGAAGTTGGGTCTACCTGTGCAATCTACTTAGAAATCCGGATTTGTATCCCAGCCTGCAGCATTCTGGAAAACAGAACAATCATGTCTACTAAATACAGCCTCTCCCTTCCTTAGAGGCTGTGCCGGTTAAACACTGCGAGAGCCTTACTGTCCAGCTCTCTTTCTAGATCCCAGGAGCAGTCCCCAGGCTTATTTTGTCTGCCGTTCTCAGTCACTGTTCTTTCTAAGTTTAGCAAACTTTCTCAGTGCCTTATAGTCCCCAAGTTATAGATTAGTGTTTCCGATGGCTACTTGTGGACGGCACAGAGGGTTTTGTCTTATCACTTACTCCTCTCCAAGCTCCCCTATACCTAATGAATTACTTCTCTTAGATCCCCAGTTCATCAGTCCTGTGTTTCTGCAGCAGCATTCAGGGGACCTCACAAAATCTGCAGTAGTTTGTGGGACCTCTTGACACTGCACTACAATTAAAGTGTCTTTATTAATTTGTACTGTTTCTCTATAAAATTATAAATATAATTAGCTTAAGTGAGCACATAATAATTATGGCAGTGTTCATAGTAATAAAAGGTAATCATTAAGTGTGTCAGTAATGTTCCATGCATAAATAAATGAAAGCTGGCTTCATCCAAAAGAAACTCTGTGAGATGTGAATTTAAAATAAGGACTCTGCTGGCAGTGATGGCCTGTGCCCTCAGTCCCAGCACTTGGGAGACAGACAGAGGCAGTGATGGCCTGTGCCCTCAGTCCCAGCACTTGGGAGACAGACAGAGGCAGTGATGGCCTGTGCCCTCAGTCCCAGCACTTAGGAGACAGAGACAACGAGTCTCTTGAGTTTGAGACCATCCTGGACTACAGAGAGAGTTCCAGGACAGCCAGGGCTACACGAGAGACCCTGTCTCCCAGAGGCAGCAGGGAGGAGATGGTTAAGGACTCCCCTTCCTTAAAAGGTTAATTGTGTTAATAAGTGAAGAAGGAATATCCAGTTTAGTACACAGCACCGTTGTATATTTGAAGGGCCGAGAACTGATAAGATGGTAGAATAAGAGAGACACTACTGTTCAAACATCTAAGGGTGGAATTACCAAAATAAAGAATAGCTAATTGTATATCTGAATTATTGAGCCCATTTTATCCAGGGTATGTTTAGAGTTAGAAAAGTCTTTAAAGGGTCAGACAGTGAATAATTTAATTTTGTGAGCCCCATACAGTCTCTAATACATTTGTTGTTGTTATATTTCTTTTTAAATGTCTAATTGAGTATCTAACCCATATATAAACAGATAGCTGTTTATCTGTGCTCCATGTTAGACAATCACTCCATACCAACTAAGAGTTGGTAATGGATTAGAAACTTCTAGTATCTAGAAGTTAAGCTATACTAGCATACTAGTAATAGCACATCACTAGCAGAAATATCTAGAAATGAAGAGTTACTCATTTTATGGGAATCCAAAATCAGTCTTTCAAAACTAGTTACTTACTTGGCATTTGTTCACGTTTTGGTAGTGACAAATGAGACTTAGATACTAGGGTAGGTGAGAAATCACATATTCAGTTCTAATGTAGCTCAAAGTAGCATGAATTATAATTAATATATGACCAAGGGCAGAAGTTTGCCAATAGCCAGACATGGTGCATGCCTGTAATTGCAGTAGAGAGCCTGATCACAAGTTCAAGGCCTGCCTAGGTTACACAGCAAAACCTCATCTGAAAAAATCAGTTCACCCACAAAAGACTCTGCATACATGTCTCTGGGTGGTAGAGGTGACTGAACCGAGTGTAGTCCCCCATGCCTGTAATCCCAGCCATTGGGAGGCAGGGCAGGAAGATTGCCACAAGTTCCAGGCCAACCAGGGCTACAGAGGGTCTAAAATAGAAGTAAGTTCAAGTTCATAAAGCTGAATGTGGTGTTTCTGTGCCTTGCTAATTGGGTGGTTACTTAGAGTTGTGAATGTTGCCTGTAGTTCTTTCTGGTAAAGAGTCATGCTGCCTGGTTAGTTCTGGCCATGTTCTCACCCTACTGTCCTGCATGTTCTTTCAAACCAAACAAAATAAATATAGTAAGGAGCAAGAGCCTGTGATGAACCACTGTGCTAAACTGTACTCAAACCACAAAATAGGGGATGGCCCAAATAACTACTACAGCCACCAGGCTAGCCTTAAACTCACTGTGTAGCCCAGGCTGGCCCTGACTCATTGCAGCTCTCCTAGCTTGCCCATCCAAGTGTCAGATTACAGGCAGCACACAGACATTTTCACAGATAATGACAGAATCCTGTGAAGAACTCCATGCTCACATATGAACAATGCCAAGTGAAGTGAATCACTTTGGAAAATGCAGTCTGCCATAACATCCACAAGAAGAGACTCTGGAGAGGGGATTGGATCAGTGGGGGGAAGTGCTTGCCATGAAAGCATCAGGACCCAAATATTGTTCTCCAGAACCTGTGTAAATCCGATTTATAGTCCCAGTGTTCCTACACAAGCTGGCAGCCAAAGACAAGAGAATCCACAGAAGCCTTGGGGCCAGAGAGCCTAGCCTAAGCTCCAGCCAGAAATAAAAGAGCCTAGCTCAAATCAAAGTGGGAAGGGAAGGACCAATGTCCGAGGTTGCCCACGGACCTCCACGTATGCCCATATACAAAACAATAATTATCATGTTATATTGGTATAACATATGTAGTATATTTTATTATATCTATTTAAGTTTTTTATGTGAATTGAGCTAGAGAGATGGCTCAGCATAAGAACCAAGATTGGGTCCTGCTACCCAAGTCAGGTGGCTCACAACTGTAATTCCCGCTCCAGAGAACCCTGCACCTCTAGCCTCCAAAAGCATGTGCACTCCTGTGCACGTACGTATTCACACATAGACACACACATACAAACTGGGAAATAATAAAAATCTTTTAAAATGTGAACTGACTTATATCTATCAAAACAATACTAGGCTCAAATAAATTAACTGGTAAATTCTGCCAAACCTTTAAGGATGAAGTTATACCAATTCTCCACAATCTCTTTCAAAAGTTGGAAACAATTCCCAGTTTGGGGGTCAATAGAATGAGAAAAGTGTTTGCCTGGCATGCATCACACAAATCAAGTATGGGAGAGCTAGCCATATTCAAACCTGGGAAATGGAGACAGGAGTATCAGAAGGTCAAGGTCATTTGGGGCTATGTGTTGGTTTAAAGACAGTCTGGGATATAGGAGACCTTGGAGAAGGAAGAGGTGGGGAGGGAAGGAGGAGAGTTCCCAACCTGTTTTACAAAGCCAACCTTAACAATGCTTAGTACCAAAAACTAGCCAAAAATATTATAAGAAAACTATAGACCCTTCTCCTAGATGAAAAAAAATATCTAATGATTTTCATGGGCAGTGAAATTATTCTGTGCATACTGTAATGACATATATGTATCTTTAGATATTTGCCCAAAGCCAGAAAATTTGCATAGTAGTGTCAGTTTGCAGTTCTAACGGATGCACCACTGTGGTAAAGGATATGGATAATGGAGAGGAGGTAGCTCAGTTGGGGCAGTGCTTGCCTAGCATCCAGGAAGTCCTGGGTTTGAGCCCCAGCCTTGTGTAAACAGGGCGTGGTGGTGCCTGTGCATAATCGGAACACTTGGGAGACAGAGATAGGCTAGAAGACCATGATGTGCTGCACAAGGACTGTATCTGTGCCTGCCTTTTGGTTTGGCTGTGCACTAAAACCTGTCCTGAACAAAGTCTGTGTAACTGAAGTCAGATTGGAAGACCTGAGACCTGTGCCCAGGAATCTAAGCACTCAGGAAATAGTTCAGGATCATCCTTGTCTACACAGTGAGTTCAAGGGCAGCCAGGGCCTGGGTGTATCCTGACAGTCACCCTCCCCTGAATAGATTAGTAAGTTTCCTGTTGAGGCAGGGAACTTGTATAAGGCCTGTGGACTCCTTACCAGCTCAGCCCCATATGCACCCAAAACTCAGCCTTCCCAATAAAAATCACCTCTGTCTCCATCCAATTCCAGAACCCTTAGAGGAAGGGAAGGCTACACAGTGACAGCCCTCCCCTCAGACTCTCCCATCCCAGAGTTCTTCCTCATGGGCCAGGCTCAGTTTCCCTGTTTTCTTTGGGCTTGAGACAGGGCGCTGGGAAGCCAGTGGCTGGGGTGGCTTTAGTGGCCATGAATTACCTGGTGCCCTACCACCCCGAGGTAAAAGCATGAGAGGATCCCAGCACCCACGTAGGAGCTCATTTCTTACCAAGACTCAGCAACCCCAAACCTGAGAGTGCCGTGACAGATGCTTGAGAGTTGTGTGAATTAAAGAGAGGTGAGCTGTCTGGCTTACACAAAGTGCCTCAGATGTGGTATGTAGTTCTCTACGTCACCTCCTCCTTGTAAGCATTGCGTTTAATTTACTCTTTTTTTTTTCTTTTTTTTTTTTTTTTTTTTTTTTCTTTTCAGACTAAAAAGGAAGCACAAGAATGGTCCAAGAATCAAAAGATGAAGGCCTAGTGTTTGGTGTTGGAGAAAGCCAGAGCCTAACCCTAACCCAGCCGGGCCCTCCCTCCACACTGCACGGCCAGACAGGGCCGCTGCTCTGTGTTGGAGTGGGCCTTGCATCATCGTGTACTCCAGAAGTGCTGTCTCTGTTGGGGGAGAAACATTTGTTTTAATCATGTACTTGACATTTTCAAATATAAGTAACTTAATGTTTATTTTAACTAATGTTAAATTAACAAATTTCAGTAGAATCAACATATAAAGTACAAATAGTTGTATGCTTTATATTTTGGTTTTATGTATTTTATTATAAAATAAATATCCATCCTCTGACTAGATTGTAGAGTTTTTCATGAATAGAGAGTTCTTCTTAGAGTAAACTTCCTGAACTACATAAATTCTGAAATCACATGACACAAATACCAAACACCTGACATTCTCTGTTACATGGCTGGGCGGTGGTGGCACACACACTTAATCCCAGCACTCAAAGCAGTGGTAGGCGAGATTGAGACCAGCCCCGTCTACAGAGTGAGTTCCAGGATAGGCTTCAAAACTACATGAAAAAACCCTGTCTCAAAAAACAAAACAAAACAAAAAAAAAAAAAAAATCATTTGTGGGGCTGTCAAAATGACTTGATAGATACAAGCCATACAATCTAAGTTCCATGTTGGAAACCCAGACAAAGGGAAGAACTGACTCCCAAAAGCTCCTCTGCCCTCTTCATGTGCACCATGGCGCACACACACACTAGCATACATACAAACAACACACTGCATACAACAACACAAGTGTGTAAACTGATAAACGATACTCTTTTGTGGGGATGGGTTTCCGTTTGTTTGTTTGTTTGTTTGTTTTTGAGACAGGGTTTTACTGTGTATCTTTCGCTGTTCTGGAACTCACTATGTAGACCAGGCTAGCCTCAAACTCACTGAGCTGCCAGTGCTGAGATTGAAGATATGTGCTACCACACCACTGGGCTCTTAGAAAAGTGCATTAAAGAGTCTGGTGAAGTCCACTGCAGGCTGTCCCCAACATTCTACAATGGGGACAAATACCATGTGGACACTTTGGGTCAGTTTTGTGTTCATGGTGTTTTTTCTTATATTTCATATTCTCATTAACCAGTAAAGTCTGGCAGGAAGTTCACTGTTCTGTTGGTGAAGTAACAGTCTGCTGTGAAGTCTTAACATTGTGAGTCATGGTGCAGTGTCAGCCATGTGTCTGTGCAGTGACATCGTGAGTCATGGTGCAGTGTCAGCCATGTGTCTGCAGTGACATCGTGAGTCATGGTGCAGGGTCAGCCATGTATCTGTGCAGTGACATTGTGAGTCATGGTGCAGTGTCAGCCATGTATCTGTGCAGTGACATTGTGAATCATGGTGCAGTGTCAGCCATGTGTCTGCAGTGACATCGTGAGTCATGGTGCAGTGTCAGCCATGTGTCTGCAGTGACATCGTGAGTCATGGTGCAGTGTCAGCCATGTGTCTGCAGTGACATCGTGAATCATGGTGCAGTGTCAGCCTTGTATCTGCAGTGACATTGTGAGTCATGGTGCAGGGTCAGCCATGTATCTGCAGTGACATCATGAGTCATGGTGCAGTGTCAGCCCTGTATCTGCAGTGACATCGTGAGTCATGGTGCAGGGTCAGCCATGTATCTGCAGTGACATCGTGAGTCATGGTGCAGGGTCAGCCATGTATCTGCAGTGACATCGTGAGTCATGGTGCAGGGCCAGCCAGGTACCTGTGCAGTGGGAAAGGAAGCGGTGGGATTCATCTGTCTCATACATGTTCCCATAGGTGTGTGGGCATGCCTGAAGTCCCAGCACTTGTGTGGTTGAAAAGGAGAGGTCTGGGCTTGTGTGTAGCTCAGTGGGGGGGTGAAGGCTCAGCCTCAAGAAGTGCTCAGCCCCAGCAGCACAGAGGAGGACCCGAGACAGCGAAAGAACAGGCTGGGCATGGAAGCTGGGCAGTCGAGCTTGGTAGACTAGTGTCCAGCACTGTGTTACATCCCCAGCCGACAGCGTACGATTGGCACATAGATGTGTCACAAGGCAAGATTACAACAAATTAAAGGTCCCCCCATTCCCCCTCAGGTGCTCGAGGTTGAACGCAGGGCCTTGTGCATGCTAGACAAGCATTCAGCTGAACTACCTCCCTAGCTTTGGAGTCTGGACTTTAGTTGACTTTCCTTTTTACTGTAGAGATGGACCCTTTTATTCTGTCAAGTAGAGTCAGTGTTCCAATGGACTGAACAGAAAAGGTTGGTTTTGTAGACCGAAGGAAGCTGAAATAAATATCAAACTGAGAGTGATAACACACCCCTGTAATGCCAGCATTTGGGAGGTAGAGGCAGGAGGCCTCCACCCTGGCCTTCAAAGACCTTGTCTTAAAAAAAAACAAAACACTCAAAGTAACATAAAGACAGATTGGCCTTATTTCCAAGTTAATTTGGGGGTCGCAAGTGCATGTCGGTGATATTGCATCGTGCTCTGCATGTACCTCTAGCATCAAAAGTCAGATGTTTAACTTCCGGTTAGTTACCTTTTTTATCTTGTAAAGAAAGATTAAAGCAAAGAGAACAGAAAGCAAAATTTCTCTCAATTTCCTGGAAGATCAAATAACAACATATTTCACATTGGATGCCTAGAACGTTAGTATGATAAACACTAAACTAGCCTTTGGCAGCACCATGTGAGTACTGTGTGTGAGAGAGAGAAGCAGGCAGACAGGGTAACGTGTAGCCCAGGCTGGCCTCAAACCCAAGGCTGTCTTGGAGCTTCTGACCCTCCTTTCTCTTTACTCCTGAGTGTTTTCAGGTGTGGATTGCAAGTGTGTCCACCACACCTGGTTTTTGCAGGGTTGGGGACCACACACAGGGCTTCATTCACACTGGCGAAGCAGCCTACAACTGAGCCACATCCCCAAACCTCGCACTTTTTTTTTTAAAGTTGATTTTAGAGCCTAGTAAAGAAGCTTGATCTAAAATGACTTCCTACCTCTTAGATAGTGTCATGATCTCTGACCTCTCAACCTTTACCTCCTGGTGAATATTACAAAATATCGCCTGAATGTAAGAACTGTCCCTACCATTCTGAAGCTCATCCCTCCAGCTAGGACCTGTTTTCTGTGGTTTCCACTTTCTTGTGCATTAATGCTTCATCTTCGCAGTACCTGTTTGATTAAAACAGTGATTCTCAACCTTCCTAATGCTTCGACGACCCATTAATACAGTTCCTTGTGTTGTGGTGACCCCAACCGTAAAATTATTTTTGTTGCTAATTTATAATTGCAGTTTTTCTACTGTTATGTAAATATCTGATTGCAGGGTATCCGATATTCGACGCCTGTGAAGGGGTCAGGACCCCCAGGTTGAGAACTCTTGGATTGGGGGTCTGTTGTTGAGATATTTGTTTCGTTGGTTTGGGTTCTTGCCTCTTTGAGACAGTTTCACGCGTCTCCAGCTGGCCTCCCTTAAACTCTGTGGAATGAGGAGTGGAAAATGACCTTGAACTTCTGATTGCTCCTGCCTCTACCTCCCAGTTCTGGGATCACCAGTGTTCACTACCAAACTCAGTCACCTGGTGGTACGGCTGGAACCCAAGACTACATGACTGCTGCCGGCTGGGCCATGCCCCAGCCCTGTCTTCATTTGTTTTATGTTGGGTTGGTTTGTTTGGGGGAGCTTAGTAAAGATAATTTAGTGTAGATTTAAGACGAGAGCAACAGGGGCCTGGAGAGATGGCCTGGCAGTTAGGAGCGCTTGTTCTTATGTGGGACCCAGCTTTGATTCCCCACCCCTGTGGGCAGCCCACAACCATCCATAACTTCTGTTCCAGGGGATCCAATGCCTCCGTGGGCACCTGGCATGAATGTGCTGCACAGACAAATGAATATATGAAAAATAAAAAGAAAACATTAGCCCACTCGAGCATGTGGCTCTGGCAGGCCTTGCCCGTTCCCATTCCCTCTGCATGCTAAAAACCTTTAGATTACATCCCGAAAACCAGTCACCAAGGTCCATTCCCTTATTTGGCCACTTCCTCCTCCTGAGGCTGACTACCAAGGTCCAGCTATCAAAAGTCCCCTTTGGCTCACCTAATTAACATGCCCAATTAAAATTCAACAACACAGGGTTTCCTCCTCTACCTTAAAAAACCTCCATTTGCCTATGGACCACTCTGTCTCCTCTCTATCCAGAGGCAGTCCTCTGTCCCTCTGGGACAAACATCCCTTCCCCTTTCCCTTGTCCCCTCCCCCTTCTCTCTTGTCCTCTATCACCTTTACCACTACATCCTACCTCATCTTAACACAGACCTCCCCTTCCTTTTTCCTCCTCTTAACAATGACACCTGCAAGGTCATTGCTGCTATTTTTCTGCTTGAGTCAGAAAAGCAGCCACTTTAATTTTCCTTCCTGACATAAAGGATCTCTCTGTGAGAACAGGTGTTTGGGTGTGGTCTGTGCCTAACCCGGGATCCAGGAGGAAGCCCTGTGTGAGTGTTCTCCTTCAGAGGGATGCTCAGAAAGAACAACACTCTCAAGAGCATGGCTGCGTGCTTCTCCAGGAGAGATTGGGCACTATTAACCTTGGTTTTTTTAATTAAAAAAAAAATTTTTCAGAGTAAGTTAACGGCCCAAGATCAAAAAGTGGAGTTCAGGTTCAAGTTGGCTTGCTGCCAAGTGTGATGCCCTGCGTTTGATCCCTGGAGCCTACATGGTAGAAGGAGAAAACCTACTCCCACAGGTTGTCCTCTGACATGTGTGCATGGCGTATGCACACACAGATAAATAGATAAATAAATATAGACAAAGCTAGAGCGGGGTTTGATCTGAGGGTGAGTCTGGCCATGATGCTCGAGTGCAGTTCACCACTTCCCAGACCCTGCTCCTTCCAGGCCTCCCACGCTCAATGGCTGGAAGCCATGGGAGGAAGATCTTACTGTTCTGTGAGTCTTTGTTAGCTATTTACTTTTTAAGACAGGCCTCACGCTAACTCAGGCTGGCTTCCACCTTGTGACCTGCTTGTCTTGGGCTAGGATGATACAGGCTTGAGCCATCGGGTCCAGATGTTGACCTTGTAATCCTCCTGTCTCAGTCTCCAGAGTGCTAGGATTGTGGATAAGCACCACCAAACCCAGCTCAAAAACATCTTGACCAGCTTTGGGGAGTTAGGAGTACTTATGGGACCAGGCACAGTAGTGTATTAGTTCAAGACAAATTCATTGGGTAGCAAGCAGACCTAGTTGTACAGATTGGAATGCTGGGCTGCAGTCCAAACAGACCCAGTTCTACAGAGCTGATGCAGCGTGGTTGAGTGCCTGTCTAGCATGCAGGAAGCATTGGCTTCTATCACCAGCACCATATAAACCAGGTGTGGTACAGATCTCTAATCCTAGTGCTTGGGAGCTGGGGCAGGAGGATCAATTCAAAGTCAGCCTTGGCTACATTAGTTCCAGGCCACTCTGGGCTACACGGGGACTCTGAGGCCAGTCTGGCCTACATAAGAAAATAAAAATGAATGTGGCAATGATAAAGTGTCTGTTAAGGAATCCATAACTCTTCTGATAGCTCTACTAGGTTAATTGGATGCCATCAACTCCTACACACACAACCAGTGCTTAACAGAAACTGTGTAAGTGTATTAAATATGAATTAGCTTTACCCTTTTCTCAAAACACTATGAAAAATTACTTCACAAACCTGGTGTCGTGGCCCATGCCTATAAGCCCAGCTACTGGGGGAAGCTCAGAAATGATAGTCTTTGACCTAGCTAGTTAAAGATGTACCTGGCCAACATGGCAAGACTCCCATCTCAAAAAACAAAGAACAGGGATATCTCAAACCAAAAAGGGAGTTTGTTCCTAATCATTTTGAAATGGTAATTTCTTGAAAGATGAACTGTCATCTAGTGACAGAAAAATGTTCCGAATTCAGTGTATACACTGGTGAGGGGGGGTTAATTATTTGTTTTATATACATAGGTATTTTTTTTTAAGATTTATTTATTATGTATACAACATTCTGCCTCCATGTGTCCTTGCATGCCAGAAGAGGGCCCCAGATCTCATTATAGATGGCTGTGAGCCACCATGTGGGTGCCGGGAATAGAACTCAGGACCTCTGGAAGAGCAGTCAGTGCTCTTAACCTCTGAGCCATCTCTCCAGCCCCTACATAGGTATTTTATCTGCTTCTCTGTGTGCCACATATGTGCCTGGTGTCCAAGGAGGCCAAAAGAGGACATTTGAATCCCTGGAACTATAGTTACAGACAGTTGTGAGCTGCCACAGGGGTACCGGCAACCAAACCTGGTCCTCTGGACGATCAGCCAGTGCTCTTAACCACTGAGCCATCCCTCCAGCCCCTGGTTAATTTTTATTGTCACCTTGACACAAGCTGAAGTCGTCTGGGAAGAGGGAACCTCATTTGAAGAACCACCCGCATCGGATTGGACGATGGGCATGTATGTCTGTGGGGAATGGTCTTAATTGATGATTGATGTGGGAGGGACTAGTCCGTGAAGGAGGCACCAACCCAGGCAGGTGGGCCTAGGCTGTGTAAGTCAGCTAGCTGAGCAAGTCAGAGAGTAAACCATTAAGCAGAGGCCCTCTGGAGTTCCTGCCTCAAGCTGCCACCTTGAGTTCCTGCCCTCAATTCCCTCAGTGATGAACTATAAGATGAAATAAACACTTTCCTCCCCAACTTGCTTTTGGTCATGGTGCTTATCATAGCAATGGCAAGTAAACTAGATGTGTGTGTGTGTGTGTGTGTGTGTGTGTGTGTGTGTGTGTGTGTGTGTGCATGGGAGTGCCTGCATGAATGTGTGCACACGTGAGCACACGTGCAGACCAGAGGTTGATGTCGGGTGTTGTCTTGTATTACCTTATGCCTTAATTTGTTAAGACAGAGTCTCGGCCTGGAGCTCGCTGATTGGACTAGACCAGCCCTTGGGATCCCCCAGTGCTGGGAATACAGATGTGTGCCACTACACCCAGCTTTTTATGTGGGTCCTGAGGATAGCGCCAAGGATTCTGTGTGTATCCAACAAGCACTTACCAAAGGAGCAATCTTCTCAGTCCATGAGGTTTTTACTTATTATTTTTGCTATGTTGACGGTGAAGCCATGGTCTTCTGCATGGCATACACTTTGCCACTGAGCTACACACCCAGGTCATCTGTTGTAATGAACCAGGTTCCTTTCATATTGAAATCCTGAAGCAGAAAACTCCTTGTCACTGTGGCTCAATGAAGTAGAAATCCATGCTTTGAAAAACAATTTCACTTTTATTTTTTAAAAAAATACTGTCACTGGGGGGTGGTGGGACATGCCTATAATCTCAGCACTAGGGAGGGAGAGGCAGGTGAATCTCTGAGTTCGAGGCCAGCCTGGGCTACAGAGAAAGTTCCAGTTCCAGGTCAGCCAGAGCTACACAGAGAAACCCTGTCTCAAAAAACAAAACCAACCAAACAAAGCTATACTGCGTTGAGGCTGTCTTGCCCAGTGTGTATAACATCATGAACTCAATTCCCAGCACCACGTAAGTCAAAACACTCTGCCCAAAAAACTGTTTTCGCTGTTGTTGGTATCTTCGATCCCAGCCAAGAAGACTGAGGCAGGACAATTGCTTAAGCCTAAGATTCTCTCGGCAACGTAGTGAGACCTTGTCTATTTAAAATATTTTTTTAATTTTTAACTTTATTTTCAAGAGGCCAATCCTGGTGGTGTACCCCTCTAAGCCCAGAACATGGTCGACTGGAGACCAGCCTGATTTCCACAGTGAGTGCCAGGCCTCCAGGCTGGAGACAGTACAGTGGGACCCTGTGTCCAAAAGGAAAACAGCAAACAAAACAAAATGAAAAGATGCTGTGTCTGAAATACCCAGGATTCTTTTCATTATGATAATAAAACGTGATTTGTACAACTTAGGGAGCTGAGACAGGAAAGACTGTCCCCCCAAAAGAGAGTGGACTCATAACCCTCTATTGATACTGGATAGGGTACAGAAAAAGATAGTTAGGTTTTGGTTGGTTTGGTTGGTTGATTGGTTTTTGGTTTTTTGACACAGAGTTTCTCTGTGTAGCCCTGGCTGTCCTGGAACTTTGTAGACCAGGCTGCCCTCGAACTCAGAGATCTGCCTGCCTCTGCGTCCTGAGTGCTGTGATTAAAGGCACCCGCCACTGCTATGGGGCAAAAAAAAAGTTTTAATTGCACCCTGTTTTAATTGAATGAATAACTACAGCTTCAAAGAAAGGTCTCCTGTAGCTTGGAAACCCCTGGACAGTACCAGCCAAGTACCCACCAGGAGTCGTCAGGGGGCAGCATTTGTTCTGTTGGAGTCCACAAGCCAGTCCGCAGCTTTAAAGACTCAGAAGGCGATCCTCTGTGTGTCAGTGTGGAGTCTTCCTTTGTTCTTCCTTTGTGTCGAGACAGGCTTTAGCTGGGTGGCCCTGCCTGGCCTGGAAATCACTCTGTAGAAAGGCTTGCCAAACATTTGCAGGTGTGCACCTCCATGCCTGGCTTCTCTCTCCTCTTGGACCCAACCCTGAAACATCAGAGGTTTTCAGCACCTGCCCCCTGAAGCCTTTTCTCTTTCCATTTGTAATTAATATGTAAATAGTTTCTGCCCTGTGCCCAGTTACAATATGCCAGAACTCACAAATAATTGTCTCTGACCCAAACTGATCCTTGTTTTTGTTTTTTGTTTTTTTGTTTTTTTTTTCCGAGACAGGGTTTCTCTGTATAGTTTTGGTTCCTGTCCTGAATCTCACTCTGTAGCCCAGGCTGGCCTCAAACTCACAGAGATCCGCCTGCCTCTGCCTCCCGAGTGCTGGGATTAAAGGCATGCGCCACCGCTGCCGCCCGGCCAAACTGATCCTTTTAACAGCTGCCTGTTTGGCAGTTCTGCTCGTGCGTCCCGTCCCGTCCCGTTGCTCCTTAAACTTACCATGTGCAAAGCTGAACTCCCCAAGTTTGTCTCCTAGTTTGTCCCTTCTCAGTAAACCACACAACCTACCTCCTCTCGGTGTGACTCATGCACAGCTTAGGGTCACTCCTGACCCTTCCTGTAGCTCCCCCTTTAGCCCCAGCCCTCAGGACCCAAGTCCCAAGGCCTGCTGGTCTATCTCACAAAATGGTTATTTTTTTTTTCTCAAGGACTTATTTATTTTCATTTTTGTATGTTTTATTAGTGTTTTGCCTGGATGCGTGTATGTGTACCACATGCCTGCCTGCCACTCACAGAGCTCGTAAGAAGGTGTAGGATCCCCTGGAACTGGAATGACACAAATTGTGAGCAGCCGCGTCGATGCTGAGAAGCAAAACCAAATCCTCTGCAACAGCAGCAGTGTTCACCACTGCCGAGCAACGACCCCGGCCGCAGTCTTGTTTTGTTTTATTTTTTGGTTTTTCAAGACAGGGTTTCTCTGTGTAGCTTTGGAGCCTGTCCTGGACTAGCTCTGTAGACCAGGCTGGCCTCGAACTCACAGAGATCCACCTGCCTCTGCCTCCTGAGTGCTGGGATTACAGGCATGCGCCACCACCGCCTGGCTGTTTTGTTTTATTTTTAAAATATGAACGAGTGAGTACTTCCAAATACACAAAAGAGTAGAGGGCAATCTGGAGGGATGGGATCACTATCTCAATTACGGTGATGGTTTTGTGGGTGTAAAATCACCAGTGCTTGGTAAACGGTCCTTGTTTGAGGTGGAGGCCTCTGGGGATGAGGAGGGCTTCACACAGGCACACAGGCCCTGTACCACTGGCTCACATCCCCAGACCCTAAATTATAACTTTTTTTTTCCCAACAGAGTCTCATGTAGCCCAGGCTGGCTTACTTAGCTAAGGCTAACCTTGAACTCCGGCCTTCACCTCCCAAATGCTGGAATTACAGGCCTGTGCCACCACGGCTTAGATCACATCTTTTAAAAATGTGAACTATTTTACTCAATGAGGATGTTTTTCAAAAGGAGGAGAAAGTATTTGGGGCAATCACTATCCATCAGGTCCTGACAAAGCAAACGATTTGGGTAACTATTACCAGGAATGCTGGAACAATTAGATAAAGGCTATCAGAGACTCGGTGTCACCTGACTTCCAGTCAAATCTTATCATCACTGAAAAGGAGCCAACCAGAAATGACTCGGGGTTGGATACTGTCAACTCGAAACCGGCACCTGCAAGTATCCTTGCAAAATAGTTTAAAACCGGCACAGATCGCGGAGGGGGGGGGGGGGGGGGCGGGGGCGGCGCCCACGCCTTTAATCGGGAGGCAGAGGCAAGGGGATCTCAAGTCAAGTCTTCCGGTGAGATGTAGCTTCTAATCTTCAGACAGAACAGAAAACAGAAATGCCGAGTTAATGGCAGGAGCTCAGTGGTAAAGTGTTGGTTAGCAGGCACAGAGCCCTGAGTTCTAGCCCTTCCATGCAGAAAGAAATCTGGCTCGGTGCTGCCGCTGTAATCCCAGCACTCTGGAAGTGGAGGCAGGAGGATCAGGAGTCCAAGGTCAACCTGGGATAGATATGAGTTCCTATCTCAAAACGGAGAGGAAGGGAGATGGTGGCGCACGCCTTTAATCCCAGTACTTGGAAGGCAGAGCCAGGCGGATCTCTGTGAGTTCAAGGCCAGCCTGATCTACAGAGCGAGATCCAGGACAGGCACCAAAACTACACAGAGAAACCCTGTCTCGAAAAAAAAAAAGAATTTACTTGAAAAACCAAAAAAAGAAAAAAAGAAAACCAAGCTAAAAAGATACTAAGAGGAGGCAGCTTATTAAATACAGACCATGGAGCATTCTGAGCAGTGATAATGCTAATTTTATTTCGTTATTTCCAGTCTTTTCCAGTAGGCAGAGCTGTGAGATAATGAAGTTGTTAGTGGAGAGGAGAAAATCACAAGTTCCTAGTAGTGTATCCAGTTCTAATTGGAAATGAAGAGATTGCAGCTCTTGGGTTTATATGTGCCTCATTTCCTACATGTGAGTTCCCATCACTACCCCAGGCCATAGCACCACATACTCCTCCCTAAACTACCCCAGCAGTTTCTGTAACAAAATACATGAGAGAAATCCACTCAGGAAGAAAGGGTCACTCGGCTCCCAGGTCTCAGAACCATGCTCAGTTGACACCGTTGGCTTTGGGCCTGTGGTGAGCCCAGCACTCTGGGGGGGTCACACGACCAAGCAAAGCTGATCACCCCAACACAGCCGGGAAGCAGCGAGAGGGTCACTATCCCTTCAAGTCCCTCCCTCAGTGATGTGACTTTTCCTTCTACCAGATCCCACTTCTTAAAGGTGCCGTTGTCCCCTAATGCTGCCACAGGCTGGCGATCAAACACATGCCATTTGGGGACTTAAATTTGATGACTCTGACATGCTACTTGCTGTAGTAGGGCACCTAGGACTTAAAATTTAAGCCATAATTGTCTCCAAGTGTTCTCTCTGGAGCTGTACATGACATTCTCTGCAGCCTATAACATTTCTTTTTCTCTTCTGTGTTTCCTTTGTTTGAGTTTTGTTTACTTGTTTGAGACATGGTTTCATGTGGCTCTTACTGGCCTTGAACTCTCTATACAGTCGAAGATGGCCCCGAACTCCCTGAACCAAGTGCTGGGATTATAAACACTATGTCACCATGCCTGGCTACTTTTTTTTTTTCTTTAAGTCTTAACTATTTTTTAACTAATATTTTGGGGGATGATCTGGGAGAGGAGAACCCCTGATCAGAATATATTGTTTGGAAAATATATCTTCAATAAAAATGTATTTACTCTTTGAAAAGTATATATACTTATAAATAAGTATGTATGTATATTGATCATCATTACCCTCTACTCCAGCTCTCCCAGTATCCTCCCAACATGATCTCCCAACATCATATAATCACAGTTTACACCGCCTTTCATTATAAGAAGTGAATATGAAAAAATAGAAAAAATACAGTCGAAGTAATTATAGGATGAACGCCAGTGGGTCATGTTTTTTTTTTTTTTTTTTTTTGGTTTTTCGAGACAGGGTTTCTCTGTGTAGCTTTGCGCCTTTCCTGGGACTCACTTGGTAGCCCAGGCTGGCCTCGAACTCACAGAGATCCTCCTGGCTCTGCCTCCCGAGTGCTGGGATTAAAGGCGTGCGCCACCACCGCCCGGCTGGGTCATGTTTTAATAAATAAAATTCTAACGTTTTAGCCAGGTAAGGTAGACACACCTGTAATGTCAGTATTTCGGAGGCAGAGGCACAAGGATCACTAGTTTAAGACCAGCCTGGGCTACACAGTCAAAAAAACATCTGTATATGACCAGACAGACGAGCCCGGCTGTTCCCCCATCTTCGTTTTTCGTTGGTGTAATTACTGCAATCTTATCCTTAAGTTGTCCATCAGTGACAACTTTTTCAAATCATTTACTATCTGGCCAGTGAACTCTTTTTCGGCAACACTGCACAATTCGATTCTCCCCTTCCAAAGTTGAAGTGCCGGGGGCCTTCAAGGCTCCTGTGCCAGGGAAGCCTTATCCTTCGAAATAAGTCGATTACGGTCATTGCTCTACCCGTCAGCCAGGGTGCTACACACCTGTGATTCCAGAACTCAGGGGACAGAGGCAGGACAGGTACAAGGATGAGGACAGCCTGGGCTACAGTGAGACACTGTCTCAAACATCAAAGCCAGGGCACATGAGATGACTCATTGGGTCAAGATGCTTGTGGCCAAGGCTGGTGATGAGCTGGTCTACCGCGACCCTGGAGACCTGAATGGTGGAAGAAGAGAACTCATTTCTAAAAGTTATACTACTGGTTCGTTTGTCAATTGAACACAATCCAGGGTCATCTGGGAAAAAAGAACTCGAATGGAGAAAGTACTTCCTCCATCAGACTAGCCTGTAGGCAAGTCCATGAGGGTTTCTCTTAATCATCAGTGTGGGAGAGTCCAGCCCACTGTGGGCAGTGGCACCCTGGGCATGTGGTTTGGGGTGCTAGAATGAAGCAGGCTTAGCAAGCCATGAAGACAGCAAACCAGGAATCATGTGTACACTGATTCTAGCACTTGGGAAACTGAGGCCAGGGGATATTGATTTCTGGACCAGCCTGAGCTATATAGTGAGAGTTCGTCTCAGTAACACAAACAAACAAACAAACTAGTAGGGGTGGTGGGGAACCTACTAATATCAAGAATTTTCAAGCATTATATACATACATACATACATACATACATACATACATAATATATATACATATATGGAGAGAGAGAGAGAGTATAATTTTCTTTTGTTTTTAAAAAATGCTGTCAGACTGCTTTAAGGGAGCACATTCCAGTCTCTTTGAAGTACTAGCTTGCTAACTACACTCCTGCTCAGACTGTGAAAGACGTGCTCTATCATATGGAATAAACAAATCATGAGCATGCATACCAAAGGACTTTGCAGGGAACAGAGTCTTGCATTTAGGCCATGGTGGCCTCAAACTTCCAAACCTCCTTCCTAGTTTATGAGTGCAGAATTAGAAGGTGCTGGGCCATCACACTCACCAAAGAATGCTATATACCCACTCCTCTACTTGATATTGAAGCTGAGCTCCAGAGAATGCAAGATACGTGCTCTACCTCCAGGCTATAGCCTCATCCCCTTTGAATTGAAAAAGAACATTAGAAATTTGACCACAAAACCTGAGTGTGAGCATGCCTTTAATCCCAGCACTCGGGAGGCAGAGGCAGGCGGATCTCTGTGAGTTTGAGGCCAGCCTGGTCTACCGAGTGAGATCCAGGACAGGCACCAAAACTACACAGAGAAACCCTGTCTCGAAAAAGCAAAAACAAAAACAAAACAAACAAACAAACAAAAACCCCAAGTGTGTGCTTGGCTGTTATTGGTAGCAGAACACTTGCCTAGTATGTACTAACTGTCATCTGCTTTACAGGCTCCACCAAAAGAGAGAGAGAGCCATAAGCCTTGCCATCTTATCTAAATACACTGAACACTTTCCAGTTCACAGAATTTTGGTCAAGCTGAAACTAAACACAGGACCGTAAAGAGTTTTTGTCATAACTTCCAAATATATTCATAAAACCCTTTTCACATACATATTTCTTTTATTTTTTTAGGGAAGAGACAAGTTCCCATATCGACCAGGCTGGCCTCAAACTCTTCAAAGCCGAGGATGACCTTGAACACCTGATTCCCGAGCCTCCACTTCCCAGACACTGAGATTGCCCGCTTGTACGTCCAGGCCCAGCAGTGGTTGTGATCCTGCCCTGCCGTCCTGGCTTCCTGAGGGCTGGAATTACCAGTGTATGCTGTCACACTCGCCCTTTTTTTTTTTTTTCTCCAAACAAGTGTTCACGTATTTATTATAAACCAACCTACTAGGCAGAATGTAGAGGGAAAATCATATTCCCAGTAAAACACGTCCAACTCTCTAAGATAACAGGGACGTTTTCAGCTCAATGTGGTTGGATGGCAGTGGCCCGTGGTAACACCTTTGTGTGGGTGCCCTCTCACATGCATGCCTGTGGACGAGGCTTGCTTCTCCAGTCGGCTCTTGGAGGTGCGCCTTATGTGACCTCCGCTCTTCATCTGCTTCCATCAGGGGATTCTTGCGGTGGAATCCCTTGGGCCTGAAAGTCTCCTGAGAAGGAGGAATAGGGTCATGTGTCCACAAAACAATGGGAAAGGGATGGGCCTCAGGGCCATTCTAAGTCTAAAGTGTAAACGCCTCACAAATTTACCTTTTGGTTCTTAGTCGGCTCCCTTTTTGTTAGCTGTCGTTCTTTGTTTGGCTGAGATTCTGATTAACAAAAATTTTAGGCCAGTAGACACTTTCCTTAGACTCATTGTTTCTGTTTGAAGCAATGGTTAGTATTCCTAATGAAAAGCTCCAATGAACTAGTATTAAGGGCTAGCCTCTTTTAGAACGCAAGGCAGGAGACAGTCTTTGTTTGGGAGAGAACTTAGCTGGTAGAGGCAGTTTCTTGTCCTAACAAAAAAGTATATCAAACATAAAGGCCTGTGTTTTGAATGCTTGACGGCCACCTCCCAAGAGGACAAGTGCTGGTTTCCTAATATGGGGACCCCAGGTTGTCATGGTGAGGTGGAATAAAAGCTTTCACAATGGCCAGCATCCAGCCACGCAGGTGGAGCTGGGCGTCAATGGGCACAGTGCACTCTGCCCTAGCTGGCAGCTTCTGGACTCCAGGAGACAACCTGCTTTTCAAAACCAAGCCCCTTTCCAGGTCAGCCACTCTGCACTGTCCATTCCTTAAACTCCTCAGTCTCTGTTTTCCCTGGGTTCTTCTTCCCCTTCTGCAGAGAATGCCACCCCCTGCCTTCCCTCTGATTTCCCGTGGTCTCAGGCTGCCCTAGCACACACACAATGGGAGAATAGGAAGGACGAAGAACACGTCTGATCAGAAATCAGGCTTTACAAAGCACTGTCTCCAGGATGCACGTTGCCAATGCAACGTTTCATTTCCTACGGTTCAGATGGACAGCCCTTCTCCTGCCTGTTACCATGTTGGCTCTTGTTTCCTTCTCTTAGCTCATACATAGAGCTGAGCCTGGAGCCCAGGAGGCTTCACTCGAGCTGACGTCACACGTCTCCACTCTACTACAGCATTGGTTACTTTTCTTATTGGCGTGGAAAAAAAAAAAAAACCCTGACAAGGGCAGCCTAGGGGAAGGCTTATTTCAGCTCCAGCTTTGAAATTGTCCTTCACAGTGATGGAAAGCACAAAAGCAGCAGGAGTCTGGGCAGCTGCTCACATTGCATCCACAGTCATGAAGAGGGGTGTAGGGATGTTGGCATGCAGTTCGCTTTCTTCTTTTTACACAGCCAAGGTCTTCTCACCTCAAGGAACACAGTCCAGAAACTTCCTCCAAGGCGGGTCCAGGGGCTTGTTTCCATGGTGATTCTCCATCCTACCAAACTGACAATCAAGATGCAGCATCACACCCAGCAACCACTTTCTCCCTCGTCCTTCTGTTGTTTTGTTTTGTGTTTTGAAATGGGGTCTCATGAATCCCAGGCTGACCTCAAGTTCACTATGTAACTGAGGATGACCTTGAACAGAATCCTGCTGCCTCTATGTCTGAGTGCTGAGATAATACCTGTTAGATGCCATTCTCGGTTTGGATTTGTTGGTGTTGTTGCTCGTTCTTGCCCAGGCTACCCTGGAACTTACCTGTAGCCTAGGCCAACTTCCGACTCACCTCAGACTCTTAGTTCTGGAATTGCATACATGAACCACCAGGCCTCATTTAATTCTGATATTTTAATATCCCTCTCTAAGGGATAGTACCTCTAATATGCTGCTAAGTGTGGGATAACCCACAGTTCTTATACCTGAGAAGTTGAATCAATAGGGTCATGAGTTTGAAGCCAGCTTGGATTTTAGAGTGAGTTCAAGGCCAACATGAACTATATAGTGAGACCAAATCCCAATTAATAACAACAGTAAGTATTACCAAATGATAAAACCTTCAAAATATTCACCAAGAAGCTAAAATTAAATTCCTAGCCCATAAATATTGAAAGTCCATAGCATGCTTTGTTTTCTGGATGGTATATGATAGTGCCTTGTCAAGAAAGTCATTATGTAGCAAACTTGTGGCAAGAAGGCCACTAAACACGTGGAAGTGTGCTCCCCAACAGGGCTGAGACTGTTAGAATACATGCTTAGTCCATATAGAGTGCGGGCTCTGGCCAGGCAGCAGTGGCACACGCCTTGAATCCCAGCACTCGGGAGGCAGAGCCAGGCGGATCTCTGTGAGTTCGAGGCCAGCCTGAGCTACAGAGCGAGATCCAGGAAAGGCGCGAAGCTACACAGAGAAACCTTGTCTCGAAAAACCAAAAAAGAAAAAGAAAAAGAAAAAAGAAAGAAAGAAAGGAAAGCCAGAGTGCAGGCTTTGCTCTGAACGCTGTGTGGACACTTCGAACTACTGGTGTGGGTACAAGAGATGCCAGGACAGTGGTTAAAAGCACTTGTTGCTCTTGCAGAGGACCTGGGTTCAGTTTCCAACACCTACACGGTGCTCAAACCTATTTGTAACTCTAGTTTCTAGAGATCCAATACCCTCTTCTGACCTCGGAGGGCACCAGGCATGCAAGTGGGATGCAGACATACATGCAGGCAAAAATACCTGTACATATAAAGTAAATTTTTTTCTTTTCTTTTTCTTTTTTTTTTTTTTTTTTTTTGGCCAGCCTTAAAAATGTTTTTTAAGGAAACTTATCTAGTGGTGGCAGGGACTGTAGCTTAGTTGGTAGAGTGGTCTGAGGATATGCATGAAGCCCTGAGTTAGGTCACCAACACTGCCTATAATACAATTCTTGGCCAGTGGAAGCAGGAGGATCAGATGTTCAGGGTCATCCCCAGTCAGCCTGGCATACAAGAGATCCTGTTTCAAAAATTAATATAAAATCAAGTAATGAAACAAAATGCTTATATAGCCTATTACTCCAGGAATCATGGAGGCAGAGTTTGGAAGACTAACAAAAGTCAGAGGCTCTCCTGGTCAGCATACCAAGTTCTAGGCCAGACAGAGCTACCTAGCAAGACCTTGTCTCAAAAGAAAAAAAAAGAAAGGCTTATGTTGGGCAGACTGGTGGAATTAAGGGACCCCCTCAGGAGTTCAAGGACACTCTGAGGTACAGAACAAGTTAGATTCCCATCTGTGTGTACATAAGACCCTACCCCTTTCTCCCCCCACAGGAAAAAAAAAAACCTTAGACAATGAACAACTTCCACCAAATAATTGAAATATTTAGATAATTCCTATTACCTTTAATGACTAAAAGACAAATTCTCTGTTCATTGGATCAAACTCCAGGAGAGAGAAGATTGTATCTCCTCTGGTGGAGTCCTTGGGGTCAGAGTTAGGACTGGGATTGCTGAGTCAGGTGAGCGGGAGTTGGGGCCATGTTTTCTGTGGCTCTTCTGCAGAATAATCCTCACAACTATGCATTTTAATTGATTGTAGAACAAGCCTAGAGATGGAGCTCATTGGAAGAGTGTGTGCTTAGCATGTACAGGACTCCTGATGGTTCTATCTTCTGCACCATGCACTCACTAGCAGGAAAAAAAATAGAGTCAATTTCTGTGTTCTATCAGTTATGTAACCAAAAAAAGCAGAAAAATGTCTATTATATAAGATCTTTAGTCATGGGTTTGTTATTAACTGTTGTTTCAGGGGGAAAAAAGTGAAACAAAATTATGTGATTGTTGGAGCAAACATTTACACAAACAGGCAATCAGAGTTCTCTATACTAATGTTTTTGTTTGTTTTGTTTTGTTTTGAAGATAAGTTCTCACCTTTATAGCTCTGGCCAGCCTGGAACTTACGGTGTAGACCAGGCTGGCCTCCTGAGCGCTGAGATTAAAGACATGTACTACCCTGCCTGATCATTTTTAATAGTTCTGTGTGTACATTGTTTTAGAGGATCAGAGGTCAATGGTTTGGGCAGAATAAAACAGAATTACAAATGGTTACACTTTTTTTGACATCATAGTTGACATTAATTATTTATAAATATTAATATTTTTAATTGTGCATTAATATTAATTAAGTAAATTTTCTTCCAGACAAGGTCTTATATAGTGAAGGCTAGCCTCAAATTCACTGTGTAAGCAAGGTGTTATGAGTGATAGCATTGTAAGCGTGTATAACTTGTCTGTTTTTCTGATACTAGGGATCCAATCTGCTGCCTGAGCTACATCCCTAACATAAAACTATTTATTTATTTGAATGCTCTGTGTGTGTGTGTGTGTGTGTGTGTGTGTGTGTGTGTGTGGTTTTTGCACAAGTGTGTACACAGAATCCAGAGGGGGATGTCTTATACTCTGCCAGTCTCCCATATTTCCTCAGCTATCTCCTCAGCCCCTATTTCATTTTTTGAGATAGGTTCTCATGAAGCCCAAGCAGGGCTCAAACCCATTTTGGAGATGAGGATGACCTTGAACTCCTGACCCTCTTGGTTCTACCTATCAAGTGATGGAGTTGGAGGCTTGTACTACTCTACCAAATTTTTTATTTACAATTTCTTGTTTTATTATTTGTCGTTAGAATCTTAAATGGTCTTTTAATAAAAAAATTAAAATTAAAAAAAAAAAAAGCTGGTACCAGATATTGAGGTAAAAGCTGAAAGATCAGAGAAGCAGAGCAAGCCACAGCCACCACCTGTTACCTCACTCATTTTACAAATCCTCTGACTGAAAGCCTCTGATTCCTCACCCGAAGGGTCTCAGTTGAACTCTTTAGTTTTTGTTTCCTCATGCCTTGTAATATACCTTTCTCCACCCAGCCATCACTTCCTGGGATTAAAGGCATGTGTGCTTCCCAGGACTTGGATTAAAGGTGTGTGTGCTGGGATTAAAGGCATATGTGCTTCCCAGCACTGGAAATAAAAAGTGGCACACGCCTTTAATCCCAGCATGTGGGAGGCAGAGGCAGACAGATCTCTGTGAGTTTGAGGCCAGCCTGGTTTACAGAGCAAATTCCAGGACAGGCTCCAAAACTACACAGAAAAACCCTGTCTCAAAAAACCAAAAAAAAAAAAAAAAGGTATGTGCCACCACTGCCAGGCTCTGTTTCCAGTGTGGCCTTGAACTCACAGATATCTAGACTGATCTCTGCCTCCCAAAGGATAGGATTAAGGGTGAGTGCCACCACTGCCTGGCCTCTGTCTAATCTAGTGGCTGGCACTGTCCTCTGATCCTCAAGCAAGCTTTATTAGGGTACAAAATATATCACCACAATTATTTTTTGTGTTTGGATGTTTGGCTTGCATGTATGTCCTATGTAGCACATGTGTGCAGTGCTCTCAGAGGCCAGAGAAGTGTTGGATTTCCTGAGAGTGTGAGCCACCACGTGGTGCTGGAAACCGAAGCTGGGTACTTCAGAAGATTGGCCAGTGTTCTCAAGTGCTGAGCCATCAATTGAGACCCTTATTTATTTTTTTAAGATATATTTACCCTCTACCTAGTGTAAAATAAAGTCAGATCATTAATTAAAAAAAAAAGATATATTTATTTATGTATATAAGTATTTACCTGCGTGTATAGGTGCTGTGAAGGGGCCTGGCATCTTTGCAGAGGCCAGAAGATGGTGTCAGATTCCTAGAAACTGCAATTACAGGCAGTTGTGAACCATCTGAGTTCTGGGAACTGAATCTGGGTCCTCTGCAAGAGCAGTAAGTGCTCTCGACTGCTGACCCATCTCTTCAACACCTAATTTTGTTTGTTTTTTAAAGATTTATTTATTATTATTTTCTTTTGTTTTGTCTTCTGAGACAGGGTCTCATTGTGTAGGTCTGCTTGTTTTGGAACTCGCTTTGTGGATCTGCCTCCTCTGCCTCCCTTCCCAATGCTGGGGTTAAGGTGTGCATCACCATGCCTGACTAAGATTGATTTATGTCTGGTTTTTTGTGTTTGGCTGTTTTTGGCGGCATGTATGCTGCGAAGCATATTAGATCCCTTGAAACTGGAGTTATAGAAGTCTGTTATTGTCTTGTGGGTGCTTACAATAAACCCCTGTTCTCTACAGAGGCTCTTTTTGTTTGGTTGGTTGGTTGGTTGGTTTTTGTGTTTGTTTGTTTTGGAGACAGGGTTTCTCTGTGTAGTTTTGGTGCCTGTCCTGGATCTCATTCTGTAGACCAGGCTGGCCTCAAACTCACAGAGATCTTTCTGGCTCTGCCTCCCAAGTGCTGGGATTAAAGGCGTGCGCCACCACTGCCCGGCCGGAAATGAATTTTAATAACTAATTAGATAAACCTTCCTTCCATGTTTCTGAGAAAGTAGGAAGGGCCATTTTTCTATCTCCTCGTTGACAGGTAATGCGACGTCTTGCTCCAAAGTCAAAAAGTTCTTCTGCTGGGTATGGTGGCACCACCTTATACTCTCAGCTCTGGAGACAGAACCAGTGGGATTGCTATAAGTTTGGGGCCAGTCTGGTCTATGTTTGAAGTTTCAGGCCAGCCAGGGCGTAGAAACACCTGCTCACAAAAGAAAACAACAACATCAACAAAGGTTCTCTTTTCCAAGTCCGGCTTTACCGAACCTGAACGCTGACTTTGTGCTGAGCTCTTGCTAGTGTCCATACTGAAGGACAGGAAAAGGAGAGAGAGCCAAGGGGACAGACCACCCCTCCCGTTCTCATTTACCCCTGCGAGCCAGGCTGCTGAAGGGTCTCATCATTAAAACAATTCTGCCATGGCTAGCTGCGGGCGCTTTTTTTCTGCGTCTCCCCCCTTTCTGTTCACGCTCTCTTGTCTCCCAGCCTGGAAGAAAGGGCTGTCCTTCAGGGCCCCGTCACGAGCCCAGGTTTGCTGCCTTTTCCTCCTCCTGGTGATCTGTTTGTTGAGTTTCATGTAAGGAACTGTGTCTGGAGAGTTCTCCAGCTTTCTGCCCATTTCTTCTTCCACAAAAGAATCCTCCAAGTGTGTATGTATGTGTGCATATGTGCATAGTGGATAGATCTGAGAGGAACTGGAGGTCAGTGTGATTGAAATGTGTTGTTTTTATGCATGAAATTCTCGACAGAATTCATTAAAATATTATATTAAAACCACGAAGCCCCCTTTGTGCAGGCCTACAATTCCAGCCCTCGAAAAGTTAAGGCTGGCTGATTTTAAGTTCGAGGTCAGCTTCAGCTACATGGTGGAACTTTGTCTCAAAATAAATAGCTAATGATGAAAGGATATGCTGGCTGTCCTTTAAGGAGGGGAGGCTAAAATCTTTTTAGATTATGGATTAGTCTATAGAAAAATGTCTGCCGTAAATCAAACAGTGAAGGGGAAGATGAATAGGAATCTCACTTACATAACTTAGGTAAAGCATAGCTCTCTGAACAGATGAAGATAGGTTTCTTCTGTATCCCAGAATCTAATCAACATTTATATTTATAATTCAGCTATTATTTGGCTTAAAGGGGCTTATTGAGAAATGTTATCATTTTCACTATTTTCTACAGAGAAAATATTTTCCAGTTTCAAGTAACTCTGGACTTTGGAATTATACCTATTTTTATGTTAAAAAAAAACCAAAACATTTAAGTGGGGAAAAAAACATAAAAGCTTAAGTTGTTTATCTAAGAAAATGTTTTAAGGTCTAAAATGATATTTTTTGGATGGTAATACAAGTTATGATAGAAAGTGGTTTAGGTATAAAACTTTGGACTCATCAAGATAGGATAGATAATGGAGTGAATTTGCCTAATACAAATGGACTAGACACTGTGAATATTAAAAAAATAATAATAAATATAAAAATTTCATTGAAAGTTTATTATAAAAACATATTGTAAAAAAATAGCTAAATAAACAAAACTGTGTGTGCATCTGGCCTGCTAGAGTGCTCACCTAGCGTGCAGAAAGGATTTGGCACCACAGGGCACACAACTGTCCCCCCTCCATTTCAGGAGGCCCAGCAGCCTGGGACACATTCGTTCTCTTCTGGATGATCAATTAATTAAAAATAATGTAAAAAGCTTATATCCTGCAATCCCAGTGCTTCGGAGGCAGAAGCAAGAAGATTGATGTAATTTTAAGGCAACTTGGTTTTATATCTCAAAATGAGAACAAGAAAGAGGGAGGGAGGGAGGGAGGGAGGGAGGGAGGGAGGGAGGGAGGGAGAGAGAATACCAGCATATTCTATTCCAGGGAAGTCCCTGCTTTCCTGTTACATCTTACTCACCACCTTGTGACTAGATAGTCTAGGACATTGGGGGCAGGGAACAGGATTAAGGTCCATCTGCCCTTCACCCAAAACTGTGTCCTCCAATTCAGCACTTTCCTTCCTAAGAAAGGTGGTATTTAAAACTTGTTCTATCTTGTCTTCCTTATCTATGTATCAGACCCGGCTTCTCTGGAAGAGAGAGGAGTGAGGGGATGTGCTGAGCCCCTCACGTGGCCACGACTGTCAATACTCTGCCTTTTTCTGTGTGGTAAATGAGATCTCTGTGTATCTTGGAATCTTGATATGTTGAAAAAATGTGTCCTTTACCTCTCCTGGCCCTGAGATTCCTCTCCGGTCCTTGTTCAAACAGAGAGAGCTTGCTTGCTTCTCCCGGAAGACTTCGAAGACTAATTTATTTTAGCAGAAAGTCCTTGTCACTTGGAGAGCTAGGAGGTATGGCAAGCTCCAACAGTGAAACTGTAGATGTTTTTAAGTTCCAAGTATTTTTCTGAACAAATAGGTGAAAGAAATGACTTCTCTAGTTATTTTCCTTTTGTGTTTGTTCAGCTTTTGGGACAAGATCTCACACACACACACACACACACAAAATTATTTTGGTGTAACTTCACACTTTGCAAAAAGTTGGAAGAACCTCGAAAGCAACGCGTTTCCTTTGCCTTGATCTTCTGAACGTTAGCATCCCGTGGTGCTTTGGGTTCCTCGAGCCTGTAGTGAGCTCTTTACAGATATCATTTCTATTTCTGTTAAAGGTTTCTACTTTTGTAGTTTATTAGGTTTTTTTACTTATTAGGGTTTTTTTGTTTTGTTTTGTTTTGTTTTGTTTTTTGTGAGGGGGGGGGCGGGTAAGCACACTTCATGGTGAATTCGTAGACACCAGAGAAGGACTCCGGAATCAGTTCTCTCTGTCCTACCTGGGTTCCAGGGATCCGACTAAGGTCATCAAGCTTGCATCAAGGGGCGGCGAATGCCCTTATCCCCTGAGCCATCTCACAAAAGCTGTTGCTGAAAGTTACAATAAACATTTCCTAAAAGGGACATTTTCTTACACAGGCGCGTAGGTGGTTGACATCAGGAAATTAGCATTGGTACAATACTATTATCTAATCAAGATGTTCTTCAGATTTCACCCATTGTCCTATTGATGCCCTCTGTTGCCCAAGAGAGCTCCAGATTATTCATGAAAGAGCCTGCCAAGCCCTCCAATCTCTTCTAATCTAGGACAGTTCCTCGGTCTTCCTTTATCTTCCATGGCTTGTTTTGTAGAGCTCAGATCAGTTATTTTGTAAACTTTCCCTCAGTCACATATCCCTTTGATCCCTCTCCTCCAGCGTCCACTCTGTCTCCTGGAGCTATGTGAATAAAGTCCTCCCCTTTTTATGCCTTCTTCTAGCCTACCTCTGCATAGAAGGGAGCACATAAGCACCCGAGTCTTAGTTCTCCACCCTTGAAGAGGGATAATTATACCTACATCGCAGGCTAGGAAGAAGATGAAAGCAAGCGACATATTTAAAAAGAATTCACCCGATGCGTGGCAAGGTCACTCGTTTCTCATGTGCTTTGGTTTCTCAGTTCTTTATTACCAATGGGTCACACTTACATAAAAGGTGTAATTCCACGTGGCTCGTAAACCCGGGCTCTAGAACTCATGAGACTAGGTTCCGTAACTGGCAACACCATCAAACTGCTCACCACTACTAACCCTGTGCTCAGTCAAAGCAGCTGAGACATTTCCTGCTGAACCCTTTACCCTTGTCAAGACTGTCGCCATCCTTATTATCGCCGCTTGTTGATCTGTCCCCGCTATCTACAGGCTCCACTCGCATTGTTTTAACCCATCTGCATCTCCGGGGCAGAGCAGTCAAGACACTAGACGTAAAAAGTGAGAGAGCTGGAATCAAATCCCAAACTGATTTTATAGAATAAAAAACAAAACAAAACTTTTTCTCTCTTACTATGGTTCACTTCTGCTCCTTGTTTTGGTGGTGGTGGTGTTTGTTTTTTGAGACAGAGTTTCTCTGTGTAGCCCTGACTGTCCTGAAACTTGCTCTGTAGACCAGGCTGGCCTCGAACTCAGAGATTCACCTACTTTTCTGCCTCCCAAGTGCTGGGATTAAAAGCATGCGCCACCACCACTGCTCATTGTAGATCAGGCTGGCCCAGAACTCACAGAGATCCGTCTGCCTCTGCCTCTGGGATTAAAGGCATACACTGGCACACGAGGTGCCTATTCTTGATTTTGTCTTCCCACCAAACTAGCTTTCCTTCCTAGATAGAATTTTGTGTGAAGTTAGATATGGTGGCAAGTACCTGGGATCCGGAGAGTGTGGAGTGGAATACTAGGATCAGAGACTCAAGGTCAACCTCCTCTATTTGGTCATATTGAGGCCAAGCTGAGCTACATGAAACCCGATCTCAGAAAAACAAACAAACAAACAAACAAACAGAAAACAAAATTAACCGACAAAGCTAATAAAAGGAACTGTGTGAACCTCCTATGTTTTCTTTCAGATCATGAATAAGAATAATAACAGAACCTCTTGTGAGAGAGAAAAATGTTGATGATTTCTTGTAGTTCAAACTCAATCAATCCCTGAGCATACTTTTCCAAATCCCTATAAATAAACTTTATTGGCTTGTGGACTAATTCATCTGTTACCATCTTATCCACAAGAAGAACTAAAGACATTCTGCTCCCTAATACCTCTGGCGTTCCCTGGGGCTACAAGTCTAAGTCCCATTGCGGAAAGGGACGGGATGGGGGGTGGGGGGTGGGGGTGGAGGAGCTTCTCTTAGCTCAGGCCAACTTGTGATTAGTGAAATGATGTTGATTGCTGGTGATTGCTGCCTTTCTTCTTACAAATGAACTCTCGAGGCTGGGAATTAGAGTGGGTGCCTAGCAGGAGCAATTTCAGAGCCCAGGGTTCAATTCTCCGTACCACACACAAAACCCAACTCTTTAACCGTCTAGTCTAGCAGCTCCCTACAGGTGGACTCAATAAGGAGCAGCTTGCCCAATCTGCTCCCGTCCAGACAACATCCCTAAGCTGCTGCCTAACCTAAGGAAGTGCCTGTTTCTAATATAGGTGTTTCCTCTAAAGAGGAAAGAAAATTAAACCTAGCATTTATTAACTGTTGTGGTCAGTACATTATTTGACTTTTGCCACAATCTATGCCAAAAGATTCTCTCTGTCTTACAGATGAGGATATTGTGATTTGAAAAAATTTAAAGTTGAAGCAAATCATGGCCGAACAAACCTGTTGATTCCCGCTCCTGAAGCAGGAAGATCGAGAGTTCAAGGCCAGCTGTGGTTCTACAGTGATCGAGGACAACATAGATTACATGAGGAAAAGGGAGGGGACGGGAGGGGCTGGAAAAGGAGACTCTCAACCTTAACAAAACAACACAAGTTCTCAGTGGTGAAATCTACAGTCTTAGAATGGTACTTTTTTTTTTTTTTTCAAACTCCTTATGCTATAGTATTTTAGGCACTCTACTGTTCTTGACTGTTCATTAGTACCAAATGCACCGAGGAGAAAGCCAGTTGGCTTTTCCACCTACCCAAGTGTGCGCACTGCCTAACCAGAAGGGAACATTCCCAGAGTGTTTTCAAAGCAAACTAGTTCCTCTACTAGCCTCGGGACAAGGTATTTCTCCTGTCAAGTGTTTGACATATGTACATACTGTTCCCTGAGTCTCATGGAGATTTAAAGAGCTTGGACAAAGGAAAAAAATTTAACTCTCTTGAGCCACAAAATTTGCTTCACGATGCATATGATGCATATTTGGTATAGGCGATAAAAAGACACTAAAGGTTTCTGGTGGCGTATTTTTTTTCCCTTGATGGTTTTTGTTTGGTCTTCTTGGTTGTTTAGTGATTCAGTCAGGTTTAAAGATATGAATTCTTATTTAAATTCAGACATAATCATCTAGTGCTTTAGTAAATACAGAAGGCCTCCTCCTGTCCTGGGGTATCATTGGGAGGCTCTGTTAGGCTTGCTGAAATGTGCAGGCAAAGCTTTAAAGTTGTTAGGAATCTTCTCAGGGCCTTTTACCTAGAGAACTTCAAACTAAACGCAAATTCTGATTTTCCCTAACCAAAGCCTGTTGGTGTTCATGTAATGTGTATGTTGGGGGTTTTGTTCCATTGTTTCAAACAATTGTTTGAAAAAATATATATATGAAAATATATATATGAAAAATATAGGCTGACCTCTCTCTTGCAACACTTTGGTTACTAAAAACTGCATTTGTTAAGTTTTCCCCTTCTAAAAAAAGGCTGTTCCTTAGCGTAATGTTGGGAATGGACAGTAGGCCTAGATTTGAGCCCTTTGGCGGACCGTCTGATCATGGAGCCGCAAATTAGCCCACAGCCATAGCTGTTTACCTAGTCAAGGTGTATTTGTTCTGTTTGAAGATACTTCAAAAATAACAATTGTAAACGAGATTACTGCTTTGATCAGGGAACCTGAATCTTTTGTTTGACCATGAATAATTGGTCTTTGTAATGTTAATGCCTCTTTTAAGGAATGACTATCAGATCTGTAAATGCAACTTAATTACAGGCAAGAAGTCTCCGAGGGAATCTGTGACGGCATTTTATGGAAGGTCTTCTTTACTTTTCCTTTAAATCTAATTAGAGTAGAAAGGTATTTTAGTGCAAGCAGAAAAAAAAAAAAGAACTATAATTATTCCCATTGTCAGGGATGTTCACGGGGGTCAGAAGACATCATATTCAAGGATAGGATTAAAATCTTTAGATTGTTTGGCTTTTCTCATAACACAGGATGGTACAAGCTGACTGCCAGACCATCTGCTTGCTAGCCTGTCTGCTTTAACTAGGCTGGCAGTTAGAAAGTCTGTCTTCCCAAGACTTCACATTGGAAGTTCCAGGTGAGAACCCATGATTTAAACAGTCATGAGTTCCCATCACTCGTCTTAAAAATCAGAACTAACTGAATAATCTGATCGCAGTGTGTGGAATGATGGAAAGGTTTTGCAAACCCTCCTCTGTGGATGTGGAGCTAGCCTGCTCTTTTCATTATTTCTGTGAGATGTGTGTCGATACAGGTTAGAGAGATGTTGCTGAGGATGTGAGGAAACTGGCTTGCTACACAGCAGATAGAGCAATGTTAGATACGGGGAAGAGTTTCTTAACCACACCCGGGAGGTGGCATTTTATGAAATGTTGTGTGGGGAAGCCTGGGTGCAGAGTGAGGCCTCTTCTGAGACGGCAAAGTTTCAGCTGGTCACATTTGGTCTTTTTCATCATCTGAAGTCCATCTTGGACACCAATCAGCCATCTACCAGGTACGGCCCATTCCCTTTCACACTGGACAGCCTTTTTCTCAATATTGTGTTCACGTTTCAACTCACCATTCAAAAGCTCCCCCTAGGGAAAATGGGATCTCCGAGATTTAGATTTCAGCTCTACTGAATAGCCTCACCCACAGTCATTTCGTGTTTTTCTCCCTTTCCTAATTACAGCCGCAATTAGCTTTACAGCATGGCATTCATTCCGAGCAGCAGAGAAGAGCAACAGTCACCTTGTTTACTTGAAGCTGGGAGAGTGTGTGCCTAGCTTTGTTCTCCCCACAGTTTAATCTAAAAACTCGGCTAGGTGTCATCCCACACACTGGTGTGACTGATCCTGTCTCAAAAGCCCTCCCTCACAGAGTTAATTCAGTTGTCATCAAAACCCTCTTCATTCGGAGATCAAGGCAAAAGTCGAAAAGAGCCATTTTAGACTTAATAAAGGTGGCATATTTCATTTACATTTATTGAGAGGATAGAGTCTTTTTATATATGAATGATTTTTAAAATCTGTTCATTTATTCTATTAATGTCACAGAGGAAATCTCAAACCTCCTTTGGCTCATCCTTGCCAATTAGGAGGGCAGAGGGGCCCGTTGTTCATGGTTCTTTTGCAGTAACAGAGGAAAGCAAATTATGAAATGGACAAGTTAGTTATGTTTGAAAATAAACTGCATCTCACCCCGGGAAATTAGGTTCTGGGCAATTTTGCATTGCAACATGATCATGTCATTAGTTTTAATTTTCCACAACACAGATTTTAGGGTAATTTGCTTTCATTAGAATAAAGCAGTTTCTCCACTTCTGCAACATTATCGTTCCACAGCACTCCTCACCATTATAGGGCTTTAAAAAATATTTTCAACCTCCGTTTCCCCCTTAATTTGTAAGAATAGCCTTGATTTTCCTAAAAATGTAAAGATTATGGTAAAAGATCGTTACATCCAGCATGAGGACGTCAGGCAAAGGGATCAAAGCCATCTTCCAGCCCAAGCATCCTAAGATCACGGAGGCAAACTATACCTTAAAGGAGCAAAGCGTCCATATGTATTCCTCTACTGTAAAATGCAGTTATTGTAGAGGAAGAGCAATGTTCAGTTACACATTAACCAGTAGGGTCATTTCTTGTAGCAAAGGCAAGGTCTACTGATCAAGTCATATTTCTTAGTAGACAGGAGGCTCACTGCCCAGGGAAGCTCAAGAAGGAAGCCACTGCATTATGGGATGTCCCGATCTGTCTAAGCCATCCACATGCTTGGCATGATTTGGACATGATCAAACGTGTATCTTCATTTTTCGGGTTATTTACTGACTTGTTAGCTAATTCTCTGCTGACTCCGACGTGCATCCTATCTAGAATTAATCAGTTGTTCCATATTCACTATGAGATAGGGAAATTATTAAAAGAAAATGAATGGCATAGTCACTTGTGTTACAAAAGTGTCTATAAACTAGGTTCCCAGCATGTTCTGTGGTTTTTCAAACTTTAACTTTTCTATGTACCCTTATCTCCTGGGTACTTCCTGTAAGCTTCACGTATTATGCAATCGAGCCCATAAATATAGGTAGAAGTTTACTTGAATGGCTCCCGTGGACTTTAAGCACACACATGGAGTTAAAGCTTTATTACCATTTCTGCCATAAACCTCTCCCTTTTCTTTAAGAGATTGACCAAGCCGTCATAAAAATGTGTTATTGCCTGTAGCTTTGTGAAACAGGAGCTTCTAAGAAGTGACTTGCCTTCTTAAACATACTGGACTTTGGCTCGGAGTCGCAACACAGTATGTGAACATGCTGTTTGTTACACGTCAGGATGGTGTGTGCTTGGATCCTGAGTTACAGGGCTGAGACAGCTGCTCTGTTAATTAATCCCATCCACCCATCCCCTACACACACCCCAGTTTTTGTTGTTTTATTTTCACTTTTATTTTTTTATTTATTTTTGAGTCGGGGTCTCATGTAGCCTGGACTGGTCTTGAACTGGATTCATAGCTGACGATGACCTTGACCCATGACCCTCCTGCAGCCACCTCCTGAGTGCTGAGTTTACCGGCATGCACCACCAGCACCTGCCTTCTGTTCTTCTTCTTTCTAAAAATCATTCTGGAAAGCTGACACAGCTCCGTTGATGAAGCATGCCTGGAGGCAGACACAAAACTATTTAAAACACTTTACTAAGTAAAGAAGGAAGCGGGAAACAGGTTGTTTGGGGGCTGACTAGGTGGCTCCGTGGGTAAAGGTGCTTGCCACTAAGTCTGGAGACCTGATTTCCGTCTCTGGGGTCCATGTGGAGGAAGGAGAGAAAGGACTCGCCCAAGTTGTTCTCTGATACGTATACACACACACACACACACACACACACACACACACACACACCCCTCTACATAAATAAATAAATGTAATGATAACTGGATAACTGAAACTTGCCAGGTCTGGTGGTAAAAATAGCAAGACTCTATTTTGAAGTTCTAAATAGTGTACAGAACTCACTGCTCCTCACTGGATTTTTCTAATGTTAACATATACATAACCGTTATGCAACAATTAAAACTGGGAAAATAGGATACTATAGTTTTATCTACTGTGACGTCACTTGAGGTTTCCACTTGTTTTGGCAACAGACTTTGTCTGGCCCAGGGCCTGATGCAGGGCCCCACACTATGCTTAGCTGCTTTACCACAAGTCTTTTTAACCAAAGTAATTCTTTCATCTACTTTTGCCCTTTTTGTTTGGTTGGCTGGTTTTTTAAGACAGGGCTTCTCTGTGTAGCCCTGGCTGTCCTGGAACCTGCTCTGTAGACCAGAGACCTGCCTCTAACTCACAGAGACCTGCCTGCCTCTGCCTCCTGAGTGCTGGAATGAAAAGTATGCACTACCACCACCCAGCTTACTTTTGCCTTTTTTTTTTTTTTTTTTTTTTTTTTTGGTTTTTCGAGACAGGGTTTCTCTGTGTAGCTTTGGAGCCTGTCCTGGAACTCGCTCTGTAGCCCAGGCTGCCCTCGAACTCACAGAGATCTGCCTGCTTCTGCCTCCCGAGTGCTGGGATTAAAGCCATGCGCCACCACCACCCGGTTTGCCTTTTTTAACTTGGTATTTTGGAGGGTCTGTGGTGACTTATAGTATCTTACAAAAATATCCCTCCAATAGGGGCTGCAGAGATGGCTCAGGACTATGAAGCACTGGTTGCTCTTCTAGAGGACCCGGGTTCAATTCCAACCACCTACATGGAAGCTCACAACTGTCTGCAACTCCAGTTCCAAGGATCCCAAAGTGCTGCTCTTACAACCTCCAAGGGTACCAGGCATGAGCATGGTGCACAGACATACATGTAGGCAAAACACTCATACACATAAAAAAGGAAAGAGAAAGACAGACATACACCTGCATCGGTGTGTATGTCTCATTGTTTCTCACGATTTGACTGAGATGGTTCATTAAGATTCATGTTTATTATTAATGATGTATATGATTGTTTTGTATGTCTGGGGTATGTGTGTGCAAATGAGTACAGTTGCCCTTGGAGTCCAGAAAGGGTGTCAGGTCTCCTGGTCGGGAGTTGCCATGGTTGTGAGCCTAGGAACCCAATTAGAGTCCTTTGCAGGAGCTGTGCACCCCCTTAATCATTTAGCCACCCCTCTACCCTCAGATGACACATACACTTTTTTACATTTATGTGTGTGTGTGTGTGTGTGTGTGTGTGTGTGTGTGTGTGTCCCTGCACCCATGTGGAGGTCAGAGAACAACTTTTGGGAGTTGATTCTCTCCTTCCAAGAAGTGAGTTTTGAGACTGAACTCAAGTCATGAGGCTTAGTAGCAAGTATCTCTACCCACCGAGGCATCTCACCAGCCTGAGGTTATACCTTTTTTTGTTAGATCACGAAGTGACACTTAATTTTTCTCAGGAGCTATATGATGATATTCATGTTTTGTTTTGTGGTGTTCACCGTATCACTTGGCTGAAGTGATGCCTGCTATGGTTTTTCACTGAAAATTGTTTTTTTTCCCTTTGTAGTGAATGGGCCTTGTAGGGGACATGTTGAGTCTGTGGGCTCAGTCAGCTTTGATTTTAGGTGTATGACTGCTTTCCAACCCAAGCCAAGATAGTTCACCATTGACTTGTAAAACGCTTTGTTGGAGGGAAGTAGTTGGTCTAAGACTGGATGTGTTTCTAAGTTCCTTCATGTTGTAGTTTGGGTTCTAAGACTCCAAAAAGTTTCTGTGTGGAAGGTTTGCTCCCTGGCTTCCAGTGCTCTCTAGACTGGGATTAGAACTTGGGAGAGTGGGACATAGAGCAGTAGGTCAATGGGGTCCTGGGAGAAGTGGGACGTCGAGCAGTAGGTCAATGGGGTCCTACCCTTGAAGGGTATATGGAGACCCTAGCCTCTTCTTCTCTCTTTCTACTTTATGCTGCCCTAACTGGAGTGGACATCTCTACTACATGCTTTATGTTTGGCCTCACCATAGGCCCAGGAGCACTGGGGCGAAGCATGGGCTGAACCTTCTTTTGGGGTCAGAGGGGAGGATGTTGAGACTAGGTCTTTCTTTGTAGCCCTGGCTGACCTGAATCCATGGTGATTGGTGATCCTCTTGTCTCTGCCCCCAGAGTGCTGGCAATTCAGCACTGTGCCACCATGCCTGGCTTGGAAATCTCTAAACCGTGAGCCAAACCATTTCTGTTTGTGATCTGTTTATCTTAGGTGTTTGGGCTCCAGTCCACAGCTATTTTGTTTCTCTCTAGTGTGGGGGAAGCTGGGGGAGAGTCTCTTGTTTATTGATCACTTGCCAGTCTTTCTTAAGTACCAATTGAATCACCGTTGTCTCCCCTTCCTCTTCTTCCCCTCCTTCTTTTCCCTCCCCTCTTTTTAAGATGGGGATTTTTGTTACTTTTCACATAAACGTGTGGTAACTGTACATTCTCCTTTATCTCCTTATTGTGCTGGTTGTGACACCCAAGGCTTCATACACGCCAGTCAGGTGCTCCATTGACCTTACCCCCTTCTTTTTTTAGACAGGGTCTCACTGGATGGCCTGGAACTCACAGAGATCCACCTGCCTCTGCCTCCCAAGTGCTGGATTGAAAAACCTGTGCCACCATGCTCCGATCGGTTATTTTAAGACTTATTTGTGTGAGTGTGTGTATGTTTCTCATAGGCTAACTTCTGAGAGTCCGTCCTGTCCCAAGGAATGGAACTCAGGTCTCCAGGCTTGCTTGGCAAACACTTTTACCAGATGAGTCATCTAACTGACCCCTCTATTGAGTTAGAAATGCCATTGAGGTTGACCTTAGTGCATCCAGTCTTTACACAGCATGGACAAGTCAGGAGTGGATAACTGCACTCGGTGGTTTTCAGCCTGTGTTTCCCCCTAAGCCACTCCAGTTTCCTGAGTGGGTCCCCATTCAGCTGTCCTATGTGTTGTTCTGTTTACAGAGGTTTGTGTTCTCCTCAAGGCCCATACAAGTATCCAAGTCCACTCTTCCCTCATCATGCATTGCTTGCCCCATGGCAGTTACTTTGTATTCTGAGTGTGAGTGTGAGTGTGTGTGTGTGTGTGTGTGTGTGTGTGTGTGTGTGTGTGTGTGATGCTGTAACTTCAGTGAGACCAGACACTGTTTCTGGAAGAGCCTTGCTGTACTATTGAAAATCACTTCTTCACAGGGAAATATCTAATCCTCCTTGTAGATGAATTTCTAAATGGTCTTATTAATAAAAAAAAAACATGAAGTCAAATATAGGGGTGAAAGCCTTAGAGATCAGGGAAATAGGGAAAGCCACCAGCCAACCTTACCTCACCAACTCCTGTCTTTATTGCCTTCCTGTTCTGTCCTCTCATTGGCCCAGCTACCTCACTTCCTTACCACTGTCTGTCTGTACAGACCTCCAGGTCTCTATGGTTGGTACTGGGATTAAAGGCGTGTGTCACCACGCTTGGCTCTGTTCCCTAGTATGGCCTTGAACACACAGAGACCCTGCCTGATAAGTGATCAGATTTAAGGGCGTGTGCTGCCTGACTTTGTTTACTTAAAATGGCTGGCCTTTCCCCCTAATCTCCAGGCAAGCTTTATTAAAGCACCAATAAAGTCTCACCACATTTCAGCACACATAAAACATCCCCACATCTCCTTCTCTCAATCTGTAGACAGCATTGCAGATTCTTCCCATTGCGATTCTTTTCTTTCTTTCTTTTTTTTTTTTTTTTTTTTTTTTTTTTTTTTTTTGGTTTTTTTCAAGACAGGGTTTCTCTGTGTAGCTTTGTGCCTTTCCTGGAACTCATTTGGTAGCCCAGGCTGGCCTCGAACTCAGAGATCCGCCTGGCTCCCCATAGTGTTTCTTCAGTCATCTTTGTGTACCTGTCTTTGGTTGACTGTTGTCATTGGCCCCTCAACAAATTGTGTCTGGAGTTCTCATCTTCAACGATAAAGCTTTGATCGGGGTTAATGATTTAGTTGTTTGGGAAAGGCATCATGGCTCATGCTCAAAATCCCAACCATCTGGAAGCTGAGGCAGGAGGATTACTACAAGTTACAGACCAGTCTGTACACAGGGCGAGACCCTGTCTTTTACAAAAAGGAATAAATCATATTTTCTGAAAATTCTCGAGGGGCGTGAGGGTGATTTTTAGCTTTTTCGAGTCGGAAAGGCCACTAAAGCCCAGCTTGCCCCTTGGGGTGTGACTTTGCTTCACAGTCCTTGGTTTGGTCTCTCCAACACAATCACCATGTTGAGTAGTAGTGGAAGAACTCTGGCTCTACCTTTTTTCACAATTACAGTGTTAAACCTAATGAAGACTACATTAAGTCTGGAGATAGTGCAATCTATACTTTGCAAGTTCAAGCACAGTCTAGATTACAAGTAGTGAGCTTCAAGCCAGCTCAGGCTACATGGGAGACCCTGCCTCAAATATTTCCTAACTTTTAAAAGACAAGACTGCCACAATGTCCCTTATGACATTTGATTTAACTGCGTGTGTGTGTGTGTGTGTGTGTGTGTGTGTGTGTGTGTACAGACATATGTGTACACGTGCTCTTTATTCAGACATGCATGGCAGAGACAGAGCTGGGAGATGACTACATCTGTAAATATAGCAAACATAGATTCATTAATGTGCTGCTCCTGCCTGGGATTCCTCAGACAGCAGCACTTGGACAAGAGAGAAACAAAGGAAGGGTCTGGACCGCTTGAGGAAAACGATGCCTTTTAGTTGAGACTCAACTGTTTTTGTGGGTTGCTGATGGTTCTCTTCAACTGAACTGTGATGAATATAAATCTGTGATGTCTAATCCCAGACGGCAGGATCTGATGTTTGAAAGAAATCAGTCTTCCTCACTTTTATACTTTTTGTTCTTTTCTTTTTGATTCAAAATTATTTCAAGCCTATGAAAAAATTTTCAAGACTATTATTAAAATTCTGTCATGTACCTGTCTTCCAAATTCACCAATTAATACCAATTTGCCTCAGTGACTCTATTTCCTTGTCCCAGTCCATATAATGAACACACACACACACACACACACACACACACACACACACACACACACAAACATACATACACACTCCTACTTAATTTATAAATTAGTTGCAGATTCCATACCCTCTACCTATAAATATTTAAGGGTTATATCCTTAAAATAGAAGAATATTATTTTTACATATTCAGTTGCATTATCAAGTTCAAACACATAGGATTGAAGCAGTATATATTATACCCCAATAATAATTTTTGACCCCCTTCCGTCTAAATGAAACTCAGGACTGATCATTCCTTTCAAAAGGAACACTCTGTAGATAAGCTCTATCTTTTACCACATTTACATATCAGTGGGTGTGTACACGCTCTTGTGAGCACGTGGACTTGTGTGTACATGTCCATGGAGGCCAGAGTTTGACATCAGGTGTTTTCCTCCTCATGTTTCTTTCTTTCTTTTCTTTTTCTTTTCTTTTTTTTTTTTTTTTTGAAGCAGCGTCTCTCCCTGAATATGAGGCTCACTGGTTCAGCAAGACTAGTTAGTGCCCTCAGCCTAGCTTTTCATTTCACCACTGTGTACCCGTGTGTACTTCAGTGTGTGGGGGACAGCGTGGATGTGTATGCCAAAGCCAAAGGCTGGCCTTACTCTTCCCCCTTACATGTTGGGGGAAGGTGGCTAGCTGAGCATGCTCTTCACTGTTCTGTCATCTGGCCAGCTTACTTGTCCTGATAATTCTGTCCACCTTTGGAGTCTGGAATTACAGGTGACCCGCCACACCCTCCCAGCTTACACTTGGCTTGGAGGATCTGAACGCCGGTCCTGACACAGGGACAGCAAGCACTTTCTTTCCCCAGTAGGGGGCACCTCTCTCACCCTGGACATGCCATGCTTTTTACATAGATTCCAGGAACCCAACTCAGGTCCTCATGGGCGTGTGACTTTACCAACCACACTGTCTCCCCAGTCTCATGTTAACGTTCTCTTTTTGTTTGTTTGTTTTTTTGAGACAGGGTTTCTCTGTGTAGCTTTGGAGCCTGTCCTGGAAATCGCTTTGTAGACCAGGCTGGCCTCAAACTCACAGAGATCCGCCTACCTCTGCCTCCCAAGTGCTGGGATTAAAGGCGTGTGCCGCCACCACCCAGCTTTCAATTGAATTTTTAAAATTAAACTAATTTCAAGTACTGGGAAAGAGAACAGGGTCTTAGAAGACAGTGAGTCTTTCAGGATTTCACACAACACCTCTTTAAAGATTAGCTCCACTCTACCTAGCTCAAGCATTTTGTCAAAACACTGATTGGTGTCTCTGGGGGACACAGGCTCTCACATGGCCAGCTCTGGTTCAAAATGACCGTGTAACTAAGGAAATCTCTGAGTTCAAGGCCAGGCTGGTCTACAAAGTGAGTTCCAGAACAGGCAAGGCTACACAGAGAGAGAAAAACCCTGTCTTGAAAAACAAAAAACAAAACAGTCTAGCTGAGTAGCCACAGGTGGAACTCACTTTGTAATCCAGTGTAATCCAGATGCCTTACATTCACCATTCTCCTGCCTCAGCCTCTCAAGTAGTGGAATGGTAGATATGTGCTGTTTGAGTGGCTTCGAAATCTATTACTTAGTGCTTTTTTTTCCCCACCTCAGTGGGTATACGTTTATAAAAGCTCTGTTTTTCATTTCCCTCTCCTCTAAACCTCGTTTACTTCCTGTCAAGATTTCCCCCTCTTCCTTTCCTTTTCCTAAAAAATATTTTTTATTATTTCAAATTACACGTGTGTTTTGTGTGCGTGCGTGTGCGTGTGTGTGTGTGTGTTTGCGCAGGCATGCACGGGCACACATGTCTGTGGAGATCAGAGGCATTCAGTTCCCTGGAGACGGAGTTCCAGGTGGTGGTGCTAACATGGGTGCTTGGAACCAAACTCCGGTCTTCTTTGAGAGCAGCAGATGCTCTTAAGTACGGAGTCACCTCTCCACCTTGTTTTTCTTTGTTGAGACAAGAATCTTCCTGTGTAGCCCAGACCAACCTTAAACTCCAAATCTCCTGCCTCGGCCTAGCGAAGTGATTAGTGGCCGGTTAAAACCAAACCCTGATTTTATATGTATTATATATATAAATATCATATAGATGTGCTTACATGTGATATATGTGTGTGTGTGTGTGTGTGTGTGTGTGTGCTACTGTCCTACTGTTGGATATCTAAATTATTTCCAACACTGTATATAAGTATATGTGTATAGTATAGATCTTCTAGATGCACCATTATCCACCATTGTTTTAGATGGGGGAGGGGTCTTGCTATGTCACTCTGGATGAGCTCAGGTTGACCTTGAATTTGTACCTATTCTCCGGGCTCCGCCTCTGGGCGCTGGATCTGCATCCGTATGCCCCCAGGCCTGGCTTATCTTCTTCAGGCCGTTCGTTCTTATTTTTTGCCTTCTTCATACATGTTGATAAACTGTCCTCCCCCAAAGCTGTCCACACTTCCACGACCACAGCAGCGCATGGCGTTGTGGCACTGTTAGTCCAGCACTGTTTTTACCCATTTCACCTAAGGTCAAGTCCCTAAGGATGTTTCCTGTGAACCACGCACAGAGCCGGGAGCATCCCCAGCTGCACCCCCAGCCTGCTGCCATTCCTGCTTTTGTCATAGCATGGCTGGCAGCTGGTTCATTGTGATGCTGATGAGGTAGCACCTTGGCGTTCTAAAAGATTGTTTGGTGTAAGTGCTTCAGGCCAGGAATTGTCTCTTCACCTTTCCCTATCACATTTTGAGTCAGAATTCAAATACTGTACAGTTGAAGCTGCAGTATGTCTGGCCCATAACTTGGTCTAAGGCATCCGTATTTGTCATTTTCATCTGCTTAGTATACTAACAAGGTGGAAAAAGCAATCCCAGTCCCTCCAAAAGGTAAACCTCTATTTTTTTTTAAAGTACTATCAATGTTTTAAAACTAGGGTGGATAAATTGCACTGTGTAAGTGTACACTGAAAGCCTTGTGAAGTATCCTGGAGAATGCACTGAAATCCAAAATTAAATAAAATTTCTTTCTTATGAATAAGGGATAAGTGCACAATCAGGATATTAAATGGTTTTCTTAGGAATAATGTCGTTTCAAATTATACAAAAATGAAATCTTTAAGATATTTTAATTACATATCTCTCATCACAAAAGAAGCGAAAGAGCATCTGTTCTCCTGTCTCTAAAGCTCTCGAATCAAAATGATTTGCATTTTGTCTCATCTCAGTGGGAACTTCTATTTACTGTGTTACTATCTCTAACTTTTTTTTAAACGCGTGCCTCCAAGTAGTAATGAAAAGCTAAAAAAGGTTAAAGATGTGAAGTGTTCTGGAGGGCAAAATATCTTCTGTGTGTCTATTGATCCAGATTCTAACAGGGAGACACAGTGAATATAAAAGTCACTTTTAATTAAACAATCTTGTCCTAGGGCACTGAGTGCTCACTTGTCAGGAGTCAGTTTTGCTTCTTCTTGTGCCTTTTCTGTGGTCTGGTATCACTTAGCAATTCAACACCGACTGTATGGAAAGGGAATATCCTGGGGATAGTCTCCGGGTCAACGTGAGCAAGGTTTGCGTGACTCCCGGTGATCGCTGAACAACTGACTGAGATGTTTCTGTTGTCGAGTGTTCTTGTGAGCACTGCCCTGCAGATGGCCTCTCACTTTCCTCCTCTCATTCAGAAGCAGCTTATCTGTTTCTTTTCGACTGCCTTTTGCAAGCCCCGGCCCCGTAGCTGGATGCCGGTTCAGCCCCCACACATTCAGGCCTATTTATTCCCGTAAAGATAGTGACACTTGGGGTTTATTCTAAGACTAAATCCTCGCTGCCCAGTGACTAAGGACCTAAGCATGCACACTGCTCCTCTGCTTACCCTCCTAGCCAGCTTGGCTACTGGACGTTTTTCTTTCTTCCCCTCAGAATCCCCCGTTTTGGCACACTGCAGTTCACACACTCCTGCCAGGCCACTAATTGATTTCTGAAGCCTGACGTTTGTTTTTTTGTTTTCTCCCACCTTCCCCAGTGGTACAGGACTACTCAGCAGGGAGGAATGTGAAGAACTAGAAAGTTCAGAGTAATTGAGGATCTGTCCATTCACACTGGCTGGCGGCACGCCAGTGTAGAACCTGGAAAATCTGAAAAATATTTATCAAGTTTTAACCCTTCTTTGGGAGCGGATGGGGCAAGTTGTCAGCAGTGGTGTTTGTCTTGGTTAAACATGTTCTCCGTATGTTTAGAAGAGCATGGCACACACCTTGGGCAAGGATTACATTCCAATTTCTGTACTATTGTACAAGGCTAAGCTAGTTGTTTTCTGTGAGATTGCAGGGCGGGGGATTTGAGAGGAACCATTACTTACTTAAAAGTGGCAGCCCTCTTTTCCTGAATCTTAACGCCAGAAGTGAAATTTAAGTAAATGCTGCCATATTTGAGCAAAAAGTAGATATTCAAGGATTTTAAAAACTGTAAATGCATCAGCTATGTAAACCAGGCCAAAGCCAGGCTCACCTAGACATTCTTTTTTAAAAGTGGGAAAATAAAAAGCAACAAGGCTATCAAGCTATGTTCTTAAGAGTGTGTCAGATAGATTCTCCAAAATGGAAAGCCTTGTAAGGAGAAGCATGTTAAAAAGCTAGTGTGAAATTTAGAAGGATTTCCAGTAATATAAATGGGTCTCCTTGCATTAAAAGTCATGACCCACTGAAACCGTGGTGACCGAAAGGGGGGGGGGTATCTAGATAGCTTTAAAAACAAATTAAAATAAAGATAAATACAAGATGCATTAACTTTAAATTGGATTAAACTTAAAGGGTAAAGAAGAAACATTCTATTAAGAGCTATAAATACCACATTCGGTGGTTTGATCATATTATGAGCATTAAGCACTAAAAGTCTTCCAAAGATCATCTGTTGTTAAAAAGTTAAATCTGACACCAGTTCTATGACTTGTCTCTGAGCTATGTGATCGCATGATTGGGTTTAATAACAGAGAAAATGAGGCCGGATTTTTAAAGATGAAGGCTGGCCGCAGGAGATTGCTCACTGAGAGCCCTAGGTGCAAAGACACTTAATAAATAACACTCCGGTATCATGAACGCACTTGTCATGTCCTCTGAAAGCGGCAACCACAGCTATAAAAATGAATCAGTACTAACAGGAAGGAAAAGGGAGAAAAGAAATCGAGTTCACAGTATGATTTTATCTTCGCTGAAGAAGAAAAAGGCACGTGTTACTTTCTGTGCGTATTTTTTCACTTACCAATGTGCTGGAAAGGAGACCCATATCTCTGGTACACTCTTTGAGGTACATTTTTTTTTTTTTCCTAAAAACTTTTAAGGCAATGGTTCACTGTGAAGTAGTCAGTGTGCTCTCTCTAAGTACCCTGGTATAATGTGCTGTCAACATAGGTACATATGTAGTAATAATAGTACAGACATTTTTTGTCAGTTCATTGTTCCGGCTTCCCAATAAGCCACACAAAGCCATGTACAAGAACACTAAGGATTAAGGAACATAGTTTCCTTTGGTGATTGCTGGCAAAAATTTTAAAAGTTCAAAACAAAATGAAAAAAAAAAACACAACTCACCCTCCATTAAAACAACCTAGCAAATGGGTAGTAATAGATTTGCCTGTAACGTTCCTTCCTATTGGATTCCCAGTTTTCAGAGCCGTTGAGTGTCTGTGAATGTTTGTAGCTTCTTCGGTTCCCGTTTCGTAGGAAAAGGTGCCACTGTATTAGGTAGATGGGCTATGATTCTCATCTGAAAATATTAAACTCCATTTTCCCCCTCTGGAGACTACAGTGCTAGCAAAAATAAGCCAAAGATGTAATGTCTATTTAAATACCCGGTTGAGCTGGCTGTTGGTTCTCAAATTAGATTCCACGCTCCGGCTAGAATCAACATGGTTTAAATATTAAAAACTTCATAATTCATACGGCCAACCCCACCTCTTCCCCACATACGGCGACGGAAGGTAGAAATGTCTGTGAAAACTTGTAGCTACTTAAATACCGCAGGGGGAAGTATGCCCAGGTTGGTATGCAAGGACTTGAAAAAATGCTTGACTTTATAGTTTTTATTCAGGCCGTAAGGGATCTGCTAAGGATAGACAGATCCACTGCTAAAAACACAGAAATGAGAACTCCTTTACATTTGCTACTGTACCGCACCTTGTTTTCCTCTAAAGTACATTTTGTATACTTAAAATTACACACTCATTGGACAAGACTGGAAACCTCAGCCCCCCACCTAGCCGTCTTCTGTCTTCAGCTTTCGAGTTTCAGGTCCTTGCACAACACCTAAGACGTGCAATACTTTTTTTCGCCCTAATCCTGGCAGAGAACAGTTCGGAGAGATCTCCCTCCGCGTCTCCACCCTGATTCCCCCTCTTCCTAGATTCCACCCACTCCTCTCTTTCCCTCCGCCCAGCCCTGTGCTCCGCCGGCCCAATCTGTCAGAGAAGTTGTGTACAAACTGCGCCGCAGCCCTGCGCGCGAAGCTCATGGCCCTCGAGGGGTGCGGTCGGCCCGTCGGAGGCGGGACCTCGCGGCACTTCCTTCCCATTGGCTAGCTGCTGGCCCTGGAGCCTTGCTATTGGCCACCACGCTGCCAGTCGGGTGAGCTGGTCCTGCCTCCCCGGAGTTGGGTGAAATAGAGGCGGGCGTCAAGTGTCAGTAGTCGCGGGGCAGGTACGCGCGCTCGCAGCTTGCTGGTGGAGCTCGGAGGTGGCGGGAGCGGGTTCCGGCGAGCGAGAGAGCTCTGGGGCGGGGCGGGAGAAAGTGGCGGCCAGAGGACCTCGGCGGTGACGCGTGGCCGAGCCCAGGAGTCCCGATCTACGTGCCCGCCCGCCTTCGTGAACCGCTGGCCGCCGGCCCAGGGGTCCCCCCCCCCGCAAGCGGCCCCGCGCCGAGTCCGCCGTCCCGCGCCAGCCCGGGCGAAGTGGGAATCGCGATCGCCCCGTGCCCCGCGCCTGTAGTCCCCCGATCGCCCATGGCCACGCGGGTGCTGACCATGAGCGCCCGCCTGGGACCCGTGCCCCAGCCGCCGGCCACGCAGGACGAGCCGGTGTTCGCGCAGCTCAAGCCGGTGCTGGGCGCTGCGAACCCGGCCCGCGACGCGGCGCTCTTCCCCGGAGACGATCTGAAACACGCGCACCACCACCCGCCTGCGCAGCCCGCGCCGCCGCCCGCCGCCGGCCCCCGGCTGCCCTCGGAGGAGCTGGTCCAGGTAAGCCGAGCGGCCGGCCTCCCTCCCCGGGCTCGGGCGTGTCCCGCCACTGCGAGGCGCGGGCGACAGGGGCCGCTCCAGGCTGGGGCACGCGGGAGCCCGGTGCCCGGGTGGGCAGCCCCGCCCTGCGCTCCCAGACGGGGCGCCGTGGAGTGGATGGGGGAGCAGGGCGGGGGCCCACCCCGATCTGCCCAGAGGAAGCTAAAGACAGCCGCGCGCTCACGCGCACCTTGTCTGTTTTCTTGCGTGGGGATGAAAGCTTGTATCCACGCTCAACTTGACTTAAATTGCTTCACCTTGACCGCTCTTTCCCGATGGCTCTGGCTTAAGAAGTCCACCTGCTTGCGTCCTCTGAGATGAAGCAGAAACGCAGATTGGAGTACTGGGGTTTCATACCCTAGAATGGATTGTAGGGCCCTGTTTGGGAAACTAGAGTCAGAAGATCTAAGGTTGTACTAGACCACTGCTTTTTTTTTTTTTTCCTTAAAAAGAAACACGCGCACAAAAAGGCCAGGGGTGTTGTTTTCTTGGTGTGCGCGTAAATTTCCCCCCGGAGTCGCGTTGAAAGCTGGCAGTTGGCTCCTACACTTGCCCAGCAGCCGAATTAGAGCAAGCGCCTGTTTCTTTCGCCCACGCACGGGAGTCATATAGCCCAGAAAAAACTTCCCGGGACTTTTAGCTAGTCCAAAGGAAAAAAAAAAAAATTGGAAACAGACCCACATGCAAACAGCTGGAAGAGCTAAAATCAGAAACCACTAACCGCCGCGGGAGCGCAGTACACGAAAGGGTTTAGTTCGGTTTATTTCAAGACGTTTGGTTTAATAGCCTCTTGCTGTATGCGTATTTGCACCCAGCGCCTATTTCGCGGGGTCTGCCAGTGTCGTCGTGCTTTGAGAGGACAGTGGCATTTGTCAGATGTGACTCACATGGCTAGAGCATGAATCTTTATTTTTAAGTCGTGCATATCCGGGAAATCCTGTCCGTCCTCGTCTACAACCAGATCTTAATGATCTGAGGTCCAAGATGGAATTCTTTTGAAATTTAGGAGCAAAAATAATGACTCCTGTTCACCGATTGAGGTGCAGTGGTTTATTGTTTTGTGAACTATTTCATTTCGTTGGGTTTTGTTCTTTTTCTAACTTGCTTTTCAATGTCAAGAGAAATTGAGAGGAAAAATTAAGCTTTCGTTTACGTTGGGAGAGAAGAGAACTGGGAAAGGACCGGGCAGGCCGGAAGCTGGATTATGTTATATTTTTAAACAATCAGGGCCTGGGGGATATTTGGTTGTTTCACTTTGGCAGTTTTCTCTCAGGGGATAGACAGCAGGAGGGTAAGGGATGACTGCGCTTTTTACAGAGGAAGGGGGAATGTAGCATTGGCCCACGGAGAGGACATGATAAATGTTTTGCTCATGACTGTGCTGGCAGTTCAGCAGCCTCTCCCCACCCACGGGCGACTTAGCACCAGTCTACCAAGGGAGTGATTTTCTCCTTGATAATTAAAGATCTGTTTTAGATAGGGATATGAATAGGAACATTTCATTATTACATTAACCAATTACGAATCTGCTGGCTAAAATCAACATTCACATCAAACGTTGAACCTGTAATTGTTTGGTTTTAGTGGATACGAGGGTTTGCTCCAAACACTGCAATTTTTATTAATCAAAAAAGGCACTGAAATGCCCAGAGAACATTTTATATTAGACAGATCTGAGGTACCTGACTCTGCCCACATAAAAGCCCTTTGAAATATTATTTTTAAGATTTGCGAAGGTCCTAGTTTTCAAATAAAGCATGTTAAATGTAACGGACACGAACAGAATTGAGGTAGTTTGGCAATACTCTGATACTATAACAGCAGATTTATCCTTCTTGGGCTGGGGGTGAGACTTGATTGCATCAGAAAGGATTATGTTTGGTCTTTGCCCCCCACCACCACCCCGTTGCCTCTCACTCTTGTCCTGGGAGGATTTGGGGAGTGATTTTTCTAAAGACAGGTCATACAGACTTTTGGTTAACCAGTAATTACACAATTGACAATAAACTCCTATGTTTATAAGCAGCTCTTAGGAGTTGGCCCCAGCACTGGTGGTGTGAGTTTTTAGTAAGCCCTGTTTATTTACCCTTCCTGAATGAATCCGTAGATTCATTGTATGTTTGTATCTCTCTCTCTTTTTTTTAGACAAGATGTGAAATGGAGAAGTATCTGACCCCTCAGCTCCCTCCAGTTCCAATTCCAGAGCACAAGAAGTACAGACGAGACAGCGCCTCGGTGGTCGACCAGTTCTTCACCGACAGTGAGGGCCTACCTTACAGTATCAACATGAACGTCTTCCTGCCCGACATCACTCACCTGAGAACGGGCCTCTACAAATCCCAGAGACCGTGCGTAACCCAGATCAAGACAGAACCTGTTACCATATTCAGCCACCAGAGCGAGACGACCGCCCCTCCTCCAGCCCCGACCCAGGCTCTCCCTGAGTTCACCAGCATATTCAGCTCCCACCAGACCACAGCTCCCGAGGTGAACAATATCTTCATCAAACAAGAACTTCCTACACCAGATATTCATCTCTCTGTCCCTTCCCAGCAGGGCCACCTGTACCAGCTGTTGAATACACCGGATCTAGACATGCCCAGTTCCACAAACCAGACAGCGGTAATGGACACCCTTAATGTTTCGATGTCGGCCGCCATGGCAGGCCTTAACACACACACTTCTGCTGTGCCGCAGACTGCGATGAAACAGTTCCAGGGCATGCCCCCTTGCACATACACCATGCCAAGTCAGTTTCTTCCACAGCAGGCCACTTACTTTCCCCCGTCACCACCGAGCTCAGAGCCTGGAAGTCCTGATAGACAAGCTGAGATGCTCCAGAATTTAACTCCACCTCCATCCTATGCTGCTACAATTGCTTCTAAGCTGGCAATTCACAACCCGAATTTACCTGCCACTCTGCCGGTTAACTCACCAAATATCCAACCTGTCAGATACAATAGAAGGAGTAACCCTGATCTGGAGAAAAGACGCATTCACTACTGCGATTATCCGGGTACGTGGTCTGTGAGCTTGAAGCATCAGGAGTGTTTGATGTGGTGTGTGCTCGTATGCTTTCGTGCGCATGCACACATGTTTGCACCGTTTTGAACCTTAGGCATGAAAATATATAGCAAGGATGTATTCGACAGTTCAAAAATAAATCACCTAGTTTCTCTTAGTATTCTAGTTCTGCATTTTATGCTGGCCTGTAATTAGATAATAGTCTATTGCTTGTTTTAGGTGTTGAAAAAAAATGGCTAGTCAGACATGATGGCTCATGCCTTTAATCCCAGCAGTGAGGCTGAGGCAGGAAGGTCACACGTTCCAACTAGCCTGGGCTACATAATAGCGAGATCCAGTCTCTTAAATAACCATTTCCAAAGATAATTTTCAATGGCTAGACCATTCTAGCGAATAAGTTAACTTGGATTTCTTTCGCTTTAGTAGTAAATGAAACTTGGATTTCATTTGGTCTAAGAAATTGTGTCATTAAATTCTAACGTCTCCTGGAGATGAAATAGGGTGAGAGACAATAGGGTGGTAATGAAGTCAGACTGTAGGTACCTCTTGGCAAGCACAAGGCTACTCACAGGCCAGATCTAAGAAAGAAGGGTTCCCCTTAGGGTGTGCTCACTCTCGCATGAGATACGTGACCCAAAATATGATTTGACAGTAATAAATATATCTCCAAGTTGCTGGCGTAAGAGTTTATGATTAATATAGGGCAAAATTTTTTTGACCGCATGATGTGACCTGACGTGCTAAATTAAAAAAAACAATAGGAGTATAGAAAGTTATAGCCATCTTGGATAATGACTTAGCACTATCAGCTCTCTATCCACTAAGTTAAAAAATATACCGGGATGACTCTAAGTCCCTGAAGCTCGTGTTATAGTAAAAAGAACCTACTGGAATCCAATCACAAATGTTCCCCGTTTGTTACTTGGCTGGCTTACCCATGTTCTTTGATCCTAAAGTGATACATAGGTCGGATCACCTCTGCCTTCTAATAAGATCATCATGGGGGAGGGTGCCTTGAAAATGCTCAACCGAAGCATCTAATACGTCTAGCACAAGAGATTTCATCTCTAAAGCCAGATTTAAAATCATCAAATGTAAAGGTTTTGAAGGGCCCTGGAAATGACAAGCTGTTCCTCCTCTGTTTCTTTTTTTTAGGCTGCACAAAAGTTTATACAAAGTCGTCTCATTTAAAAGCTCACCTGAGGACTCATACGGGTAGGTAATTTTCTTGTTAATTCTGTGAGTTGTGTAAATAGTATAAGTGGCATTCATCCCTTTAAAAGCCAACACGTGTTTGATCTTTTCTTTCTTCTGTCAACTTTTATTTTTTAATGGCCTACCTTTTCAGCAAGGGCTCGGCTTAAAATTCAGTTCCCCAAGGAAGCCCGGTTGCAGGAGAGCTGATGTCCCCTCCGTGAGACCTTGCCCTGCCCTGTCACCTCATGTAGAATTAATGACCCCCCAAACGTAAACAACCGTGTTTACTAATGGATTTTAAAACTTTTTAATGGCAATGCTTATTCCTGTCTTGAAAGAAGGAAGAAAATTCTTGGTAAATCATCTTGCTTTAAGCTAAAAACCTTGCCACTTACCGTGCTACGCGCTCTGTTAACACCAGTGCCTTCAAATATGTGTGTTGAGCGTATTTGCTGTGTTTGAGGTCTAAAATCCGTAGGGTATTAAAGTAGGGTGGTCAGAATGAAGGGCAATGGTTGAAACATTACTCCACACCCAACCTCAGTCCTTCCTTGAGAGGCCTCATCTTCAGGCTTGAAGCATCCTCTTGAAGCATGCTTTTTTTTAAGTTTAGTCTCTAATTTTATAACGATTTGTCTTGTTAAGTTCGTAGCAGTCCTTTGCAGGAGCTATTATTAATTTTGAAACCTCATCAAAAACATGTTTAACGTGAAATTTGGTAGCATACTTTATTAAAGGGCTCCACATACCCGTAATATTTTCAAGTGTCTGGATAACGTTACTATTGTAATTTTCCTTAAAAAAAAAGAAAAAGAAGAAAAAGCCCTACAGGAGAAAAACCAGATATAAAAGTGGCTGTAGTTTTTCCTCACATACACCCTCCTTACCTAGAGTTCAAAGAATAAGTTTGCTATTAAAAGCAGTGACCTAGCAAAATGTATTATTCCATCATTGCTATGGAAACCAAAGTATTCAACAGTTCCTTTGAATGGGTTGTTGGATTAGTGTGAGGACTTGAATCTCCCTAGGCTAGATGTTACTATGGAAATTGAGTTTTGATAAATGAAGTAGTTATCTCTAACTGCTGCATTAAAAAGTAAAAGCCTTTGAACAAAGGTCAGTGCTGAACCAGAGCCCTGAGAGAGTATGGTTGCAGGCATTTTGTATGTGTTAGGAAGTAGTGCTTGATATCTGAATGCTAAACACTTACTAAAATCCAAATGGTGCTGGAGATAGTGTGGCAGATACCAGGGCTTTCCGAGAAAAGGCGTCTCTTGCATTTATCAGTGATAGGAATGGATTGCTTGGCCTGAGGTTTTTTTGTTTGCAGGTAATTGTAAACAGAATAATCCAGCATATGATAAAAAAAAAGTCACCAATCTTAAGTTTCCAAAATAAAATTGATACGAGCCAGAAGATTCCATATACAAATTCTAAAAAAAAAAAAAAAAAAAAAAAACAACTGAAAACGAAAATATCCATTTTCTGGACTAGTGTTGTGTTAGGGAAACACTGAACTTGGGTTCCTGCCTGAGCTTTCGGTCAAGGGGAAATAGCTTAGAAACATTTGAGCTATTGTTCTCTCTCTCTCTCTGTCTCTCTCTCTCTCTCTGTCTTCTCTCTTTCTCCTCTCATCAGAAGTCCTTGAAACTGGAGAGGAAGGAGGGAATGTATTTTCTGAGGTTAAAGTCCCATAATAAAGAAGTGTGCAATAGCATATAACGATGTAATCAACTGCTCATTGCAGGGATGTCGGCCGGCCGTATCTAAATAGCCTTTCCACCCTGTCAGGGTTTACTGCTCTGAATGCTTGGACCTGGCATCCTGGAACCTGACCTGCTGGCAAAGAAATTTAATAGTGGGTAGTTTGAACAATGCCTGCACTAATAAAAAAGCAAACGGAGGCAGAGGATCTAGACCTAGTTAGGGTCCCATGCAGCGACCTTTTCACTCGATTATAAATATTGTGGCCTTAAACATCTAATAAGTAAGACCATGTAATGTAGTTTAATAAAGTTTTGTTTGATAGTCTTTCAAGTGCCTTGGGGAGCGTTTGTAACAGACTAGTTCATCTGGCTAAACCCGTTCTTGGGTAATCATAGAGCGTGGAGGCTTTCTCCTCATTTCTAGTTTCTAGACAATGCCTCTTAAAATTACCTGTGCTCGCCACCATTGTCCCTTCCTCCCTCCCTCCCTCCCTCCCTCCCTCCCTCTGCTCCTGCTCAGTGAGTGGACAGGAAGCCAGCAGAGCTTGTGGGCTGGTTTTTTCTTTTTCCTTCTAATGCCCAGGTCGAGGCAACAGTTTCGTTTTTTTCTGAATAGTATCTCTGATTTAATAGCTTGTCATGCGTTTCTTTCTGTCCCGTTTCCTCCTACTTGGGAAACTTGTTAGGGGACTTCAAAAACTATATGGCGGCGTTGTGTATTTGACGGGATAAAAGAAATGCTTTTCTAATGGTCGCTGGCAGAATGTGAAGCACCCCAGCATTTCTGGAAAGTAATTGCAGTTGCTTTTAAATGTCAAGTTACCATATGTCTCATCCGACTTAAGCAATGAGAAGAACAGCCTTCGTCTGTGTTCTGTTTAATGACTTATTTCTGGGGTTCCAGGTAGTGAGTGACTCTAACTTGGGTTACAGAGTGAATCTAACCAAATAGCCTGTCAACAAGCCCAGCTTATGCTTCCTAAACTGGGACGAGCAAAACGCTAGTCTGCTTTTTGAGTCACAAGTACCATAGCATTCAAGTTTTCTAAGTTCCTGGACTTGGATTTCTTTATAGAGAAAATACACAAGAACTTAAAACTCTTCTGTGTATGGTCACACAGATTCTCTGAGACATAACTATCTGTGTTTATCTGTGCAACACTTGTAGGTTCATATAGGCATCCTTTATGTGGGTGAGTGGATGCTTGTGAGTGTTATTTGTGATACATGTGCACACATTAATATGCTGTTTAGAAATAGTTACGGCCGCTTCTAGGCAACAGTGTCAATAAGTGGTCGTCTATTCCCAAATCAAAATATTTGTACTTTTAATAGCATTTAAAAGAACATTTCATTGAAATTCTTATGCCTTGTGATGTTTACAAGGGAGGGTGCACGTTGCCATCATTCTAAAATTTCTTCTGACAACCTTTCAAAAGACACAATTCTGCCCTCATAAATCACCATGATTGATTAAACTGTCTTTTGTAAACAGCTTACAGTTTCTGTGTTCCTATGCTTAATACTGTCTTCTAAAGACAACTTTCTGCGTTCTAGGCTACATTAGTGATGAGCGACACCCCAGACTCCTCCCCAGAATTCCATTGGGAAGATGTAGATCACTTTTCAGCTTTGGCTTTCTGCAGCAAGGTAGAATTAGGAGTTATATTAACAATCTAGAAGCAACACTCAAGAGTCCGTGCACACAGCTTTGCTGGCCAGGGGTTGAAAAGGAAAAGAGGCAGTTAGAATAGAAACTCCCACAAACCAACATAGAGAACAAGAGTGCAATGAACCCTTGAGTATTGTACTCAAGATCTCCTGATTGATGGAGACGGACTGTAGCCTGTCTCTCAGTGTGAGGGACAAATCCCCACCTTGTCCCTTAAACTGCTACGGGAACCACATTATCTAGTGGCATTTATTTGTAAGATGTTTCCATGGTATTTTTAAGTACATAATTTAGGTTCCTGCTTTAGTTTGAAGTGGTTACTAAGGATCCTACGTATAAATGTGGAACCACATCTTTGCTGGGAACTCATTTTCCATCGGCTATATCAGACGTAGTTTTGATAATGTTGAAATCGGAGATGTTTTTATTACAGGCATTTTTTTCCCCCTGAAAAGAACAACTAGACTACTCTAAGGAAAGGAGATGAAAGCCTTTAAAAGAGAACCAGGAAGGATTTCATGTCAGGCCATAATGGATGATGGAGACTGTACGGTTTGGCTCTAGAATAAATGGATATTAGATGCATGACCTGTTGTATTGGAATATAATTGCATAAGCAAAATATTTTGTAGCTATAGTATCTAGTGATTTTCATATTTAAAAACAGCACATTGAAAAGCATCACAATTCAGCATTTGGTTTTAGGCATTGGTATTCTTTCAGTGTTTTATTTCACTAAAAGCTTTCTGATATGTATTTTTTACATTGACTTTCAGGCTTGCTTTTTTTCTTTTAAGTAGTGGCTTAGAGACTTGTTGGTTTAGACCCCAGGAAAGGTATTTATGAGGAAGAAAGCTTAGAAACAATTTCTTTTTAATGACTCATTGGGAAGACTAAACTTTGCTTCGGGGACGAGTTCTTTCATCTGAAAAACATTTACATAGGAAATTGATCAAACATTGTTTCGGGATGATAAAGCGTATCAAAGGTTAAGTATAATTTAATTCAGCAGGCATTTTTGACTGGTTTTGTGAAGAATCCAAAGAATTAATCTCATTTTACCTTTTAGTTTTTAAGCTAGTGGGAGGAGACAGTTCCTACGTAGATGAACACAATTGTTGGAATTGATAGAAGCAGTCAGCCGCACGAAGGTCGGAGGAATGCAGACAGCAGTATTTAAAAATATAGATTTTAATTACCCAGGAATTTTCCTTTGCCGGGTATTTTTAGTTCTACCTGGTGGCCTACATCTTTTCTGGTGAAAGATTAGAAACAAAAGTCATGTCCTACTTGAGGGGAAGTGGCTTGTCTGCCTGTGTAATTCATATTCATGGATATGTAACAAGTCTGATTAAGGACAAGGTACTGATTCAGAAGCACAAAGTGGCTAGCTTTTTGGCCTAAAAACATCTTCATGGAATGAATTTCCCTTTGGCAGGTAAGGTAAACTGTTGGACAGGAGAGCCGGGTGAAGCGCTGGGTGTAGGAAAGGGCATCACCCTGTCGAGTGAGTGGATAAAAACATTTCACTGGCATTTTAGGAGCTGTGGGATGGTCTTTCTGTACACTATGAATATGTGTATGTTTGCTTGTATGTTTGAAGTTAGTTTAGAACCTTATTAAAAAGAAAACCAATCCAGAGTGGCACCTTTTCGTCAGGAGCTTTGAGAATTTGGTACTTGAACTGTTTGTTAGCGCTTGTTTGGGGCTGAGAAGTAGTCAAATGTGGGACCCACGCTGCCTCCCTCAGCCCCCACAGCAAGGTCACCCTCCATTCTACTTTGCTTCAGCAGATGAGTGTGCTCTGGTCCCCGAATAAGGCCCTTGTTGCATGTGACCCGTATTGTAGCCTTTCAGAACTACCGGGACTATTTCAGTTCTATATAAAAAGACATTTGTTTACAGAGAATCTCTACCCTATGTACCTTCAGGATAAGGGATTCCAGTATTTTACCCTGAAGACACTCAAAGCAGAGTTCTGGTCTAAATATAGTCGATTACCCCAGTAGTCCTGAGCCTCACACCGGCCCTCCTGCCTTCCTTCATCTTCATTAAGAAAATAAGTACTCAGACTTGGGCCAAACGTTGTTTTCAGAGAGGCAGTGGAGGAGGAATGCAAAACAAAGGGACTGTCAGGAACACAAAATACATCCCACGTTAACATTCTCCCCTCCCTGCTCAGGGCTTCCTTAAACAACGCAAGTGCATTTGATCCTGGGAACTAACTAAACCACCACCCTGTGCTCAAAAAGCATGGTCTGGACCGCTGAGCCACATCCCTAGCCCCGGTCAAAGCCAGTTTATGTGGCGAAGCTATAGAGTGCCGTGGCCATGGTCCCTCAGGTTTTCTAGAGGGAGGGAGTAGAAGGAATTGGATTTAGAAGAAAGTGATGGATTGAGAAATGTGATCAAAGGGGGGAGTTCCAGAATATCCTTTCCTCAGATGGGCCATTCCTGACATCTAGGAAGGATTAGCTTTGGAAGTGAATCTTTCTGTTAGAAGTGTAGGAGACTGCTACAAACCGTAATAAAATCTTCTCGTGGAAAAGTACTGGCATGGTTGTATTAAAAAAAAAAAAAAAAAAGTCAACGAGCCCAAATCACTGTCACTTCTCAGATATGATGTAAATACTATTTTCCATGATTCCTTCAATGGTTTGTTTGCCCCCTTCGGGTCTTAGAAGCAAATCTGACTAACGATGAGCCTATTTCAGGAGCGAGCTCCCGCCAGTCTGTGATGGTAGGGAGCTATTGGTCAGGGACCAAATCTTCTATCAGGCTAGGTAGGCATTTAGTGCAGGTGGTGTCCTCTTGAGTTAACGTTAGTTTTAGTTCTGGTGGTTTGGAGCTTTATCTTTATTATATATTGATTAGACTGGTTTTTTTCATCATTGAGAAGGAAACATATATAAATTTACTGTAATAAACCTTAGAGTTACCTCATTTCCTTTGTTACAACACTCTATGTAGAACTTTCTAGAAAAGGACCTTGGTATGCGACTATTGAATATGTTCAACAGAGCAGAGAAACCTCCCATTCAATTGTAGATGCTCCCCCGCCCTCCCACTGTTTGGTTTTTTTAAAGACAGGATTTCCCTGGTCTTGGCTGTCCTGGAACTCTGTAGACCAGGCTGGCCTCAAACTCACAAAGATCCGCCTGCCTCTGCCTCCCGGGTTCTGGGATTAAAGGCGTGTGCTGCCACTGCCTGCTGAGATCATCAGAGAAGAGATAACGTAGTTTTTTATTGAGGGTGTTTTTTGAATACTTGGCGAGACAAGCATTCTTGAACCCAGCAGAAGGAACCTTATTAAGGTTACTTCTGGAGATTGCCAAGTGCTAGTACTGAACAGCTTCCAGGGGCCCCTAAAAAGATGAGGCTCTGTAAAGGGCTAGTCCACAACACTGTACCCTGACCTCACACAGTCTAGGTTTTAAGGCCTTTTGTGAGTCCATTAGCTATCCCGTTCTCTTCATGAGAGACTGTAGAGTCTGAGTAAATTTGAACAATATGTATGTATTCATTCCTTGCATCATGGAAAGAGTGTAACAGTGTTTGCTAATGGAAGATTTAAGTGGGACACTAAAGAAAGTGGCAGTCCAGGACTCTTAGTGTGCAACCGATGGGTCAGCTGCTAACTTCTGGAGTCCCTCTGAGAGGGGAAGGAGAGAAGAATTACCTGGCTCTTGAGCAGACTTCTGGAGGCCCCATCAAGCCCTGTCTCTTGCTCTGAGGTGTTTCTGCTGGAGTTGTTAGACAGCCTGCTAATAGCTTTATCAGCATGGGGCATATGCATGTTTAACTTGGACATATTTTCCAGAGATTAGGGCTTCTTCAGCCATCCCTATAGCTTTAAGGGAGAGAAGAAGAAAATGCACACTGTGAGATAAGGCGGAGGGTTTCCACACCACACAAGCGGCCACTGTTTTCACTTTGCCTTTCCATAGTTTGACGCGAGCAGCGGGAGGACTTGGGTATACAGTGGATGTTGAAAGAGCTTAACTAAGTATTTCAAATTGGTGGTGTTGGACGGAGATTCTTTAAAAATCCAATTACTTTTGAAAGCTCTATCCTGTTGAAATGTAACTTGGAGGAAGTCAGTTTGCTTTCCCAGAAGTACTGACCGTAGTGTTTCTGGCCGAGGAAGAAAGGCTTAAGTCTGCTTCTGGGCCAGAAATGGGGGTACCAGCTTCCTCTGCGATGTTTTACTTGAACAGTGTTGACACTTGAACAAATCCCATAGAAACTGCCCCAAGTGGGGGATAGTGGTCCTTGCTTTATAGTAAGTCTTGGCCCTGGTAACTGCCCTTCCAGACACTGGTGGTATTCTTGGCTGAATAGGCTGTAGATGCCCATAAATTGAGAGCAAAACCTCAAATGTTTTAGGAACTTTAATGGATACTGTATGTCAACCAATCAGTAAAGTCAACTTTACAAAATATTGGTGCAGTTTATTGCTTTGCAGCCAATAAAAACAGTGAACAAAAAGAGTCCAGTGTCCCCTGCTTCTAAAGTAAACTTGAAAACTTAGTTCTCTGTATGTAATTATTAAATTCAAAAGGCTTGAATGATGCTTCTTAAACTGAGACTCCTGAGGAAGTTTTTTTTTTTCCCTTGATTTAAACATCAGAATTAGACCTATCCCCCGTGGAATGACAGGAAAGCCATGTTTGTTACTGTGATTTATTTTCACTAGACATTTCTGTGTGAAGTTCTTTCTTCTGTTTGACATCTCTGAGCCGAATTAAAGTCACCACTAGCGTTAAAATCCTTTCTGTGACTCCAGCATTGTGTGTGAATGTAAATAGAAGAGAAATGACTTTTCTGCTATTTAAAGTGTTAGTGTAACTTTCTAGGTTGAGTTTACTATGAGAGAGCAAGGTACATACTTTTAATTCACCAACTTGGGCTACATGGTGAAATATCCACACAAAAGATGTGTGTGCACATGCACACGCACCTGTGATGGAGGAGAAATCTAGAATTGAGATATGTATTTGACTTGACATTTTTGAAACAGCATCTTGTTATATATGCGTAGGCCGGTTCCAAACTCCTAATTCCCCTGCCTCAGCCTCCCCAGTACCGGGATTACAGGAATTTACCACCATGCCTGGCTGAGATGTGCATTTTAAAAACTGGAATGGTTAAAAACCAAAAGGTGGTTAGTTGTAAGTATGCCTTACATCAGAGGCAGAAGATGGGGGCAGAGGGAAGGCTAGGGTGTAAGGCTGGCCTGTGAGTGAGGGTGCGATGCCATGGGGCCAGTTCCATTGATTCATGCTGGCCTTTGCTTCTTTGTCCTGTGAGGTATTAAGTAGTTTCGGAAATTAAGTGGCTGGCAAATTTTTGAGAACATTAGGAATCATACAAATTGTACAGTGGGATTGGCTCAAATATCAGCTCACTGTTGGATGCAGAAGGCTGGGGAAAACAGAAAACAGAAGAAATTGGGCCAGGTTTTTCGATGTCAGCCGAGCTCCCCGAGGTCTGGCCTTTTTGTTCTATCTTGGACAATTGCCAGAATCTTCATGGGATAAATTCGGTGGAGGTTGAGACACAGGGTATTTCTGAATAGCCCTGGCTGTTCTGGAACTCACTCTGTAGACCAGGCTGGCCTCGAACTCAGATCCATTGGCCTCTGCCTCCTGAGTGCTGGGGTTAAAGGTGTGCACCATCTCATAGAGCAATGTTGATAACCTTTGGGGAGCAACACTGGGCACCACAAAGTTCAGTACATGTGTGTGCCAGCAAATGCTAGTGGCCCTTCCTTGTCTAACATGCTGAAGGACACAGGTTCAATCCTCAGCTCTCAAAACAAACAAACTGAAGAGGTCTGACCAGACGACGGTGAACGCCTTTAATCCCAGCACTGAGAGGCAGGGGCATCTCTGAGTTTGAGGCCAGCCTGGGCTACAGAGCAAGTTTTAGGACAGCCAGGACTACACAGAAATTCTGTCTTGAAAGAAAAAAAAAGTCTCTTACCAATGTGAATTGATCAGTAACAGACTCTGATGGCCTTAAAGAATTTATATTAAATATCAAATGCAAAGACATTTAGATAAAGCAATGAAATTTTAAGTTATCTGGTTTGTTTTGCTTCTGTCTGCACAAAGTATGTGCAAATAAATGTGTATGCTGGTGTGAATATAAAGATAGTAGAGTGAGATGACCAGTGTGTTAGCACACTTCTGTAATCCAAGCATTTGGGAAGTGGAGGCAGGAACTTCAGGAGTTCAAGGTTATCCCCACCTAGGTAATCTGAGACCTGTTTGGTCTACATGAGACACTTCTAAAAGAGAAAAAGGAGTCCACAGCCTGTGTGTGCCAGGCTCTGTGCTGGGGATCTAATTCAGATAAAACTAGGAGCTTCATGGTGAAGGTGTGATCTGAGCAGCTAGCTCCCTCACTGGCATTAGCCATCATTTTTTACAGTAATTAAGGTTTGGTTATGGAGAATCCTTATTTGTAAGATGACATCATCCAAAGGCACGTGCTCACTTTAAGGATTTATTGGTTCAGGTTTACCTCAGATAGGGACACCGATATATTTTGCATTTGCCTAAAAATTTCCATTCTTCAGCCTTCCCTTCACCTCCATCTCAGTATCTTTAGTATGTAGACCAGGCTGGCCCTGAGTGTTGTGAAGGGCGAGGTGGGCCACGCCCAGCCAGTCTTCTGAAAGACGCTTAGATTGCAGGTGGCATCCCCCATGGAAGGACTCAAGAGGATGCTTCTTCGCGGGGCAGCCCTGTTCCGTTCAGAGTGGGGTGCGGAGTGTGCTGTGCGCTCTGCGCCTGGTCTTGGCCGCGGAGCACCTCACCTTGTCTCTTCCTTGTCACAGGTGAGAAGCCCTACAAGTGCACCTGGGAGGGCTGCGACTGGAGGTTCGCGCGGTCGGACGAGCTGACCCGCCACTACAGGAAGCACACGGGTGCCAAGCCGTTCCAGTGCGGGGTGTGCAACCGCAGCTTCTCACGCTCCGACCACCTGGCGCTGCACATGAAGCGCCACCAGAACTGAGCACTGCCAACCGCCAGCCCGCCCGCCCGCCCGCCGCCTCGCAGTCCGCTCCGCCACCCTTTACACCGCAGATCTAACTTCATAAAAAAAGAGAGAAAAGGAGCAAAAGAACTGGAAATGTATATTTTGTTTATTTGAGGCCACAGGGAATACATTGTATTAATACCAAAGTGTTTGGTTATTTTGAGAACCTGGAAGCTTGCTGTCATGCTCACGCCGCTGGCTTTAAGTCCAGCAAACTTCATCTCCAGACAGGCAGCCACATCTCAGTATGGGGAACCGGAGGGGGCGCACAGGGTGCGTATGCTGTTTCTATCCAGACTGCACACTCAATCATTTGTGACATTATTTAGTATACACAAACCAGTTGGCAGGCACCCGGACAGACTGTCAAGATTTTACTTGACGTGGACTCGTTTTTTTCTCAAGATTAGATTATTTCCATAGTGGAGGTACACAGTGGTGTGCCTGGCAATTCACAAATAGCCATTGAACAAATGTGTTTTTGTTTTTTGTTTTTTTTTATATGAGTTGCCTATATTTGCTATTCAAAATTTTGTAAATATGCAAATCAGCTTTATAGGTTTATTACAAGTTTTTAAGAATTGTTTTGGGGGGGAATCATACTTTTTTTGAAAATAACTGAATACACTTAAAGTTAGAATTTGTGGTTAAGATACCTCTCAAAAAAGTTACCAAATCCATTTCTTTGGGGAGGGAATAATCATTCGAATGAGTAAAATGCAAAATTCACTCTGATTGAAATAAGATTGTTTATTTTAAATATGGAAGATTTTTTTTATATGAATTTAAACTGAAGAGCTTAAAGATAAAGTTACAATACACGGACATTAAAGTTCTTACCATACGTTAAACAGTATCATTTTTAAGTGGGGAAGGACTGTGGCTGTTATATATGTCCTTGTTGAACTTAGGACTCTGTTTTCACTTGTGGAAGCATTGAATTTCCGGTGCAGTGTTCTTGGACTGGGACGTTTGCGTTTGCTCATGCAGTACTGTTGGTTAAATGACAATTTATGTGGATTTTTGCATGTAATATCCAGTGAGACACAGTAATTTTATTGAAATTACAGTGCAGTGTAGTTAATCTGTTCATACTGACTCGGTGTCTGCCTTTACTATCAGTGATGTTGAAAGCTTACCAATATGCAATATCATAGGAATGTGACGTTGATGCTGTTAACCAAAGGGCAGAAATCAAGCAAAATGCCAAAAGCGGTCTTAATTGAAAATTTTAATTTTTGTTTTTAAAATATTGTTTATCATTATTTATTTTGTGGTAATATAGTAAGTTTTTTTTTTTTAGAAAACAATTTTCATAACTTGATAAATTATAGTTTTGTTTGTTAGAAAAGTTGCTTCAACATGTAAATAGATGACAAACTGGTGTAAATAGTTTTGTAAGAGGCTTCCAGATGTTTATACGTGGACACATCTACATCAAAAGCGTAAATGGGCTGCTGTTTTGCTTCTTTGTCCCTTATTTTTGTATTGTGGTTACTTCCTATGCAAATATCGGAGCAAACAGCTGTATAGTTGTAGAATTTTTTGAGAGAATGAGATGTTTATATATTAACGACAATTTTTTTTTTTTTTTGGAAATAAAAGTGCCTAAAAGATTTATATGGTGCCTTCTTTACCTTCTATAGTAGATTAAGAGCATATTTTAATCCTAAAACCAGCTCTTTCCATGGGTCCACAGAGAGCCCAGGGACCTGGGTGCACATCAGGTACATGCCTGTAATCCCAGGCTCTCAGAGGCTGAATTCAGGGACACAGGGAGATCCTGTCTGAAAAGACAAAACAAAACACTTTGAATCATCCCTCCTTTAAGACATAAAAGGATTTATTTAGAAATTAAATGAAATTCAGGCTGGGTGTGTATCTCAGTTGGTAGAGTGGATCGCCTAGCTAGCATACACAAAGCCCTGGCTTCCAGCTACAGCCCTCCGTCAACCAGGCAGTGGAGGTGCCCAACTGTAATCTCAGCCCAGATGGAGACAAGAGGATCTGAAGTTCAAAGTCACCCTTTGCCACAAAGCTCAAGGCTGTGCTGAGTTACCTGAGATCCTCTCAAACTATGAAAATAGAAATAAAACTATAAAGGGTACATTTCTGAGTACCTCACACACACTGTGCCAGTTGGAGGTGCTGACTTAAGCTTGTGTTATTTTGAGAGAGTATATTGTCAGGTAAAATTTTGTTTGAAACTTCCTCTATGTAGCCCTGGCTTTATATAGACAAGGCTGGCCTTGAACACACAGAGCCAAGTGCCTCTGTCTCCAGGGTGCTGGGATTAAGGGTGTGTGCCACCACACCCATTCAGGAATGGATTTTTGAAGTTGTAATTTATTTCCCCCCCAGTGCTGGGGCTCGAACCCACAGCATTGTGGAAGGGCAAGGGTGAGTAGTGGAGAAGTCTGTTGACACCACCAGGGCCAGGTGATCAAGGTCTAGAACAACAGTGAGGAGCCAAGCTGACAGTGTGTTCCCTGATGAGAGAAAAACTTGCCTCTGAGGTCTTAGAACACCTATAGCCTGTGTCATGAGAGGTAACAGGCAGTACCTGGGCATCCGGTCATACTGTGGAGGTCAGGAAAGCTATTGGAAAGGCGTGATAATCAAAAGCAGTGCTGGAGTAAAGATGGGGAAACTGGGCATGGTGGCTAGGTACCTGACGAAAAAAGAGGAGGGAGGGAGGGCCAAGGATGTAATTAGTGTGCCAGTGTGCATCCACTGATAATTGTATCAGTTAATGCATATTTATTGTTACTTTTGTGTCACTAATTTATACTTTTTTTTTTGGTTTTTCGAGACAGGGTTTCTCTGTGTAGCTTTGCACCTTTCCTGGATCTCACTCTGTAGACCAGGCTGGCCTCGAACTCACAAAGATCCGCCTGGCTCTGCCTCCCGAGTGCTGGGATTAAAGGCATGTGCCACCACCACCCTGCTACTTTTAATAATAGGCAAAATGGAGGTGGGAGTATAGGAATTTTATTATCATTGTTAAAATTTTTTTTTCTTTTGAGATAGGGTCTCACTATATGGCTCTTGGCTATCCCAAGACTCACTATGTAGGCCAGGCTAGCCTCAGACTCACAGAGATCTGCCTGCCTCTGCCTCCCAAGTGCTGAGATTAAAGGCATGCGCCACTATGCGTACTGTATAAGGTGCTGGATCAAACACAGGCCACCGACATTCTAGGGAAGCAATAGACCAACTATAATACATCCTCTAGCCCTGGCCACTGGATTCTTTGGAACAAAGGCATGGATATTCACTTGTAATTTATAATTCCATGAATTAGCTACCACCTTATAGCTATGAACCATGTTCTTGATTGGTTCCCAGACCTCGCTGGCATTGAAGTTCCCAACACTATGATACAACTTTACCCTGAATGACAAAACAAACTGTTTCTGCTTCTTCCTGTCACTCAACTGTTCCTCTCTCTTCACAGGCTGCTCTTAAGCAGCTCCTGATCCCCCTGCCTCCACCTCCTCAGTGCTAACATTCCATCTGCTGCCTCCACACTGCCCCTTTCTCTTTTGCTAGCTACCTCCTTGAATTCTTGTCTGTCATTATTGGCCACAGCCCTGTCGTATTTAGAGACATATGACACTCTAGCATTTGAGTAATTGTTCCAATTTTGATTAGTAGTCTTCCTTAGGGTTTTCTCCTTCAGATTTTTAATTTCTTGTCAGAGACTATTACTCCCTCATTGAAAGAATTTACCCATTCCTGTACTACTGCTATTCCTGGTTAATAAAGGACATTTAAAAACATAATTACATTGTGGTGCTGTGTGAATTGGCTTAAACCACTGCAGCAATTGAATAATTTTTCTCTTTGTGTTGTGTTGTTGGTGTAGTCTTTGGTGTTGGATTTTTGATAAGGTAGACGAATGTGAAACTAGGGTTGTAATGCAAGCAAACATGTAATGGCCTGCAGATTTTTAAGCTTTATTAGTCTTGAAGGGAAATATAATTTGCAAAAGACAACTTGCTCAACATATTTTCAAAGCTACGAGGAATTTAATTGCTGGTCACTGTTGGGTGCACTAAATGATTATCTGGGCTCCAACATATCCCCAGTGTTTCTTCATAAACAAAGCGCATGCAGTAGCTGGACATACTTGGAACGGCACATCAGGTTCCAATTGGCTGGGAGGCAGCTATGCGACTTGATTTCAAATCCACCAACCTCTGAGTTTTAACTGTCTGTGGAGGCAAAGTTGGGTTACGTTATCTCCCCTGGTCCTTGCATCCTTCCCTCACAGCTTATAAGGACACCGCTTCATGGCCTCCATTAAGAGACTCAGATAAGCAGGCCTGGCCTGCCTCTACAGAACTTGTTCACTCCAGCTACGACCTGTTTCCTATCTCTAGCTAAGCCTGCTGGAGCTTTTTGGATTGGTTGGAGCCAAACCTCCATGAGGGCTTTTCTTCTTCATTATTCGATCTGTTCTCACCAGATCCCATCTTTGGTGAGATGCAGTGCTCAAGTGTAAAACGAATCAGCGGGAGACATGTTTCCCCTTTCCTTTCCATGACTCAGGGCTACAGCTGACAAAATGCGGGACTTATTTCACAAACATGTTCACGGTGAGCATTAAGAAAAAAAGTGTGTGTATTGGTGCATGCCTATGATGCCAACACACAGGAAGCAGAGGCAGGAAGGTTCCAGAGTTGTAAAATTTGTATTCATTTATTTGTTCATTCATTTGGTTGTTTGTGTATGGGTTGGGGAGATATGTGTCATGAGGGAGTTGGTTTTCTCCTCTCAAGGTGGATTCCATTCTCTCCTTCCACAGTGAGTTCTGGAGACTGAACTCAGGTCATGAGGCTTGGCACTGAGCACATTTACCCTCCTAGTTATGCCATTGGTGCCAATTCGTGCATGTTTGAGGCCAGCCTGCTCTGTTTAGTGAGTTTCGTGCCAATTGGGTATACTAGTGAAATTTAAAAAAACAAAAAAACAAAAAACAGTAGGAGGGATTGTGGGGGAAAAAAAAGAAGAAAAGAGGGTCATTTGGCAGACTCAGCAGGTAAAAGTCATGTGCTGCATGAATCTGACCATGTGAGGCTGAGCAGAAGGAACAGATCCTGGAAGTCCTCTGTCCTCCACACACACTCTATAGTATGTGTAAAATAAATTTAAAAAGCTGTTTTTAATGGTGTCCCATATTAGAAAGCTGTAACTACGAAGCAATCAGAACATACAAATGCAAAAAAATGATCGTAGACAGAATAATGGCCGAAGTAAAAGAACATGACGTCACTAATTTAAGAGGGCTCTGCAGAGGACAGTAATTGCAAGCTTGAAAGACCTTTGGGTTGTCCACAAACCAGTGTAAAATAGATGTGTCAGTGTGGGATTTTCAAATTCTGGGCCCAAGATGATGCTCCACTTCCCAGAAAGTGTGAAACATTCCCTGCAAAATCAAGTTGAACTGCTTCAGACTTTCATCTGGGATGCTGGAATTGAGTGGACTGAGGGAATACCATTACTATTCTGAAGAAAAATGGTTAAAACTGACTGAGTCACCTTCCCAGTCTTATACACAGATGTTTAATTAAATCTCCAAATCTCAACCTATTGTCAAAATCAGAGGTCACTCAAAGAATCAATAAAATTTTTTTTACATATATATGTTTTTAAAAATCAGAGGTCAAACTTTTTCTATAAGAGAGACAAATTGTAAGTGTACTGTGCTTTGTGGACCACATACAGTTTCTGTTACTTATTCTGTTTGTTTCCAACACACATAAATAAGTAAATATACTTTTTAAAAAAGGTAGATGACATCTGAAGGGACCCAAGGTTGACCTCTGTCCTCTACACACATCTACCTACACATATGTGTGCACCTGTATGTACACATGCACACACACACACAGGTTTGTGAATTAAAAAAAAACAACAAAAGCCAAGCGGTGGTGGAACACTTCTTTAATCCCGGCACTGGGGAGGCGGAGGGGCAGGTGGATCTCTGAGTTCAAGGCCAGCCTGGTCAACAGAGCGAGCTCCAGGACAGCCAGGGCTGTACAGAGAAACCCTGTCTCGAAAAATAAAACAAAACAATAATAAAAAGAAAAGAGAACCAATGAAAGCAGCCTTCTGCCTTTGCCTCCCAGGTGCAGGACCACAGGTGTGCACCACCTCCTCGGGATGGATCCAAGGGCAGATACACGCTGGGTAAGCATCCTGCCCACTGAGCCGCATGTATAACTACTAGGGTAGTTAGATAATGGCAGCATCCTTGGAATCACACTCCGAACGTCTCCAACTCTCTTTTGGTTGTTGTGAAAATATTCACCAAATGAGTTTTTTATAAAATTGAAAGAACCCGTGGAGCATTGATGACGATCTTCTGATCAGCATTCAAATTATTTCTTTGTTGAAAAGGCTAAGTTTCCTGCCCTGACGTTGTCATGGCTTTGAAATTACTGGCAAAGTGAATAATGTTTGGACCAAAAATGAAATGAATGTTTTGTTCTGAGTTTCTTTTTAAAAACCACTTATGATCCCGGGATGGCAACAGATAAGTTGAATCTAAAGGAGTAAACATTAGAAATAATGCAAGTTAATCCAGCTCTTTGTGGGTAATAAGAAGGAACGGTACGATGAGGAGTTAGCTGTAAATGGTCAGGCCTTTTTGGTATTTCATGAAGAATTTTTTTCCCTCTGAGAAATGATATTTTAGCAATGTTATCTTTTTCTATTAACATCTTTAGAATTTCTTAGTGTCTAAAGGGAAAAAAAAAGTGACCACATCCTCTGTAGGGGTCTCTATGCATAACAGTAAGCAAGGGGATGGTGGCTGTGGCTGCAGGCTTTCGGAGCTTTACAAGAAACAGGACGTGTAGTCTGGCTATGATTCAAATGTGACCTCACGAGTCACGTTCAAGTGTTGTCTCTAGTGAGATGATACCAAGAGGTTTTGCAGCCTTTGAGAAGTGTGGCCTGTGGAGCGATGGTTGGCCGCTGGAAGCACGGCCTAAGACATGACTGACAGACGTTTCTTAGTTAGTTTAAGAATGTATAAACTAGTTCGTCACCAGCCTGTGCCTTCCTCTGCTACCGTAATGCCTTCAGCCATGAGTCCCACAGGAGCCCAACAGAAGCTGTCTCTTGGACTTCCAGAACTGTGAACTAAATAAAATACATAGCTCCTCATGTAACCCTGGCTCGCCTTGAACTTACTATGTAGTTAAGGATATCCTGGGGATTTTGATCCTCCTCATAAATGTACACCATTCTGCCCACTGGTATATGGTGCTGGGCACAGAACCCAAGGCTTTGTGTGTGGTAGGCAAGCACTCCAAATAAAGTTCTTTCCAAACTCCCCAACCTGACGTATTTTATTATAGCAATTGAAAATGAACTATTACTGCAAAAGAAACATTATTATAGTAAACTTTGAATTCCATTTGTAGCACCAGAACAAAACAAAACACAAAGACTCAAAGTAGACAAACACAGCTAAAGACCAAGAGACAATTTTAATGTTTTTATTATTATTTATTCTATTATTATTATTTTATTTTAGACAGGATCTCTGTATATAACCCTGGCTGTCCTGAGTAAACTATGTAAACTAGGCTGGCTTCAAACTCAGAGATCTGCCTACCTCTGTCTCCCGAGTTTAAGGTTAAAGGTGTATGTCATCATAACCAGCTTCAACAGACAAACTTAAATGGAATTCTGAAGAGGAAAAGAAAACTTCAAACAACCTAAAAGAAGTTAGGAAAATGGGAACAGCAATCAGTGGGGAGAAATAGAAACCAAACGGTAAAACAATTGACCTCAATCTTCCCCAAACGATTCTTAGACTAAATGATAAAGGAAAGACAAGCCAGCTACAAGGTGACTTTTTTTACTGGTAAGTGTTTAAGATTTATTTTTATTTTTACTCGTGTGTGTGTGTGTGTGTGTGTGTGTGTGTGTGTGTGTGTGTATGTGTGCACATGTGCGTGCGCACTTGTCTCCATAGAGGCTAGAAAAGTTTACTCCTGGAGCTGGAGTAACCTGCAGTTGTGAGCTGCCTGACATGTCCTGGGAACCACCTGGAAGGACAGTAAATGCTCTTGTGTACAGCACCATCATTCCAGCTCCTGCTGTTAAGTGTTAAAATGCTCAGCTTGTTTGTCTATGTGTGTGTGTGTGTGTGTGTATGCATTCACGCCATAGCATACTTATAAGGTTGAAGGATGAATTTCAGGCGTTAGGCCCCTCCCACCATGCGTTGTTCCTCTCTTCCCATGGCGTGAGTCAGGCATGACAGTAAGCATCTTTACCTGCTGAGCCATCTTGCTGGCCCTGGTTTATTGTGCGTTCTATAACACCCCCTCCCCGAGTACCCACTAACTGCCATAGTTCCTCAGTGAGGGGTAAGACCTCTTCCTCCCATGAGCCCTTCTTCCCCAATGCAGGATGAAGCAGTGATAGGCCAGCTCTTGTACAAGCTTGTGAGGGTAACCACAGCCAAAGTGAGTTCACGAGTGCAGTGGCTGTGTCATGTCCACGGGACACGATTTTGCTGCACTCCTCCCTGACTCCTGACTTTTTTCTGTTCCTCTGTGATGCTTGCTGAGCCTTGGAGGGAATCATACAGATGTCTTATTTAGGGCCACGCACTCTACAGTCACCTACTGTCTCTACCTTGACCCGTTCATTGCGGGTCTGTATTAGCTGCCTCCAACTTGTCAAAGCTTCTCTGATGAAGGCTGAGAGCATCACTAACCTAGGAATAGAAACACAAACTCTGTTCATTTTTGGAGGCTGGGGGTTCCCTGTCTTTGTAGGGAGAACCACCTCTGGAGAGCACATTTAATTGCATGGGTATATTGCAAGGATGTGCCCATAGTGCTAGAGGGAAATTGTGGATGTAGTCATCACTGCTAATCTAACCCTAGCACAGGGACAGGGTTTCTGTCACAGCCAGACACCTGTGGGTTGAAGAGTTGGAGGAGCTGGAATGTTGCAGAATCTGGTGTCCCTGTCTCAGATCTTGGACTGATGGTGAACAGAGATAAAAGTGATGGAAACTTTCCTTTGAAAAATCCACCGCTTGCTTCCCTTAACTCTATCCCTATAAGGACTTTATGAAGCACAGCCAACACCCGATTGCCATAGACAACAGTGTATCAAAGATCACCCTCCAAACTGCGATTCAGAAAAGTAAAGAGTTGTTAAAACTAACAGAAAAGAGACCTTTTTGCCGAAACACTGGTCCAAATGAATCAGACGCCAGGCAGTGAAATCCGATCTTGTTGGTTTGGTGGTCACAGTCCATGCATCGGAAAAGTGAGCACGTTTTCAGATCTAACAATAATAGTGTGTGCTCTGAATCCCCCTAGTCATTAAACACGAATTACCTGCCTTCCCATGATCCTGCAATGTGTTTACGAGGATGATGATGACGATGATTTAATATTTTAGTCAGGATCTCACTATGTAGCACAGGTCTTGGACTTACAACCCTACTTGCCTTGGCCTCTGGAATGCTGGGATTATAAGTATGTGCCACCATACCTGACTCCAATATGTTATGCTTTCTTTTTCCGTTTTCATGTGTGTTTGTGTGTTGTGCATGAGCGTGTGCATGCAGGTTTTGTATGTTTATGGGTGCACATGTGTGAGGGTTCATTGGCACATGTGTTCATATGCTAGTCTTGCTTATGAGCTTGCTTTGAAGATTCTCTACATCCTTTTGGGGTTGCACTTACAGGTGGCTGCTATGCCTACCCAGCATTTACAAGGGTTCTAGAGGATCCACACTCCAGTCCTCACACAAAATGCAAGCTAGTTCAAGTGACTTGTTTTTCCCAATGGAAATGTAGCAACAGAAAGCCAATGTTCCAGGCCTTTGATCCCAGCACTTGGGCAGCAGAGGCAGGTGGATCTCTGTGAGTTTGAGGACCGCCTGGTCTGGAGAGTGAGTACCAGGACAACCAGGACTACACAGAGAAACCCTGTCTTGAAAAATTACAAAGAAAGAAAGAAAGAGAGAGAGAGAGAGAGGGAGGGAGGGAGGGAAGGAAGGAAGGAAGGAAGGAAGGAGAGAGAGAAACACAGACAGACAGACAGCGAAGTGTTCCAACTTCAGCTCCACAATGATGCACACCTCTTACATGTGTGGGCGACTCCCTATCCTTATAGGGCATCCCATCAAAACCGAGGAACTAAGGAGGCTGGACCCAAAGTCAGCTTTCAGTTCACGCATTGGCTTTCTCTGTGTTCAGCAACCCTGGCCAGCCTATAGATGTCAGCCCCAAGAAGATGATGGTGAGTGGGTTCATCTGTTTGGAGAAGGAACTGCAGATCCCCACTGTCCCTAGGGACCCATGGAGGTCCTGAGCTGTCAGGCAGAGGAACAGACCCCAGAGCTGGGGAGGCCACCCAGGAAGTATGCTGCCCACCAACTGGGAAACATCTTCATGCGACAGAAGGACAGGTATGTTTCTGATGCTCCTACCTGGAGAAAAGGGCACACACAAAGGGGAAGGGAGAGACGTGCCTAGGCTTTTGATCAGCTTCCTGGGTCACAGCTCCTCCTCCCCCACCGGAGACTTCCTGGGGCAGGAAGTGGTGACGTCACCCGCGTTTGTCAGCACTCTTCGGCTCTGAGTCATCACCATTGTTGGCATAGTGATCCCTCAGATTTCCAAGCTTTAACAATGGCCAACTCACATCCGACTTTAATTTACCTATCTCTCCACCTGCCTCCTGCTTTCCACCCTTCTATTATTGAAAGGTACCTTTCAACCACTTTATTATTCCATTCCCAACTATTTCGGTAGGGATGACGAGGAGTACTTTAAAAATACCACTACACCAGAAACCTCTTTGGACTCGGCTTTGGGAGCTGCATGTTTGGCTCAGCACCTGTCTCTTGGTGGACCACCACCCTTCCATTCAGTGCAAGACTTCTTTTTAGAATGTCCTTCAGGACCCTTGGAGTACCCGCTGAGCTTTGTTGGCATTACCCCGCGTTTATGAGTTCTTTGTTGGGGGTGGTGAGGTCATAAGAATAGTCAGTAAATGACAGTTCCCCTTACCCACAGCCTTGGTGTTGGATATGATCGTGGTTTCCAATTATTAGCCATCACAAGGCCATAGAAAGTTCTCTCTACTTAGACGCATGTGCAGGGGCTGAGGGCTTCCCAACCCAGATCACTAGATATGGAACGGAGGCAGGCAGCAAGGATTATAAACATTTATGGCTTTCAATTTACATATTTAAAATATTTTTTGTTATGAAAATTTCAAACAAATAGAAAAGGAGACCGGCATGGTGAACACTTACCCTTTGTATTCAGCTTTAACAATGGCCAACCCACATCCAAGCTTAAGTTACCTGTCCCCCGACCTGCCCCCTGAGTCCTACCCCTCTATTGTTTAAAAGCTGTCTCCAACACTTCATTATTCCATTCGTAATTATTTAGTTAGCTATGACAAGGGTTATTTTAAAAATCTCACTATAACAGAAAACTACTTCTGCAGTGCAGCACAGAACTACCTCTGTCTACAAAAAATAATACAACAGCTTTTTCTTTGTTGGTTTCTTTGTTTTGTTGTGAGACAAGATCTCATGCAGCCCAGGCTGACCTCAAAACTGCTATGTAGCTGAGGATGGCCTTGAACTCCTGATTCTCTGCCTCCACTTCTGATTACAGATATACACCACAATTCCTGATTTTACGAATAGCTAGGGATCAAACCCAAGGTCTCATTCATGCTAGACTAGCACTCTACCACTTGGGCTACATTTTCAGCCTCAAATAACACTGTCTTAAGCAGACCATGGTGACACATGCCTGTAATCTCAACACTTAGGAGGCTGAGGCAGCTTGGACTATAAGAGGGAGACCCTGTCTCGAACAAACAACCCTTAACATCAATCACATCTTAAGTCTGAACAGATTCTCAGAAACAGTTCAAAACCGGCACTGATTTATCCTTCCACCCACAACACTGCTCTTGAGAGCAGAGTTCTGGAGAGAAAGGCCAAGCTCACAGGAGAGAATTCTGGAGAGCAGGGCCAAGCTCACACAATCAACGCTGAGACGTGAAGCTGAGCAGACTTGTCACTGAACGCGGGGCAGGCCCAGCCCCGGCTTGCTTGCTTGCTTTTAGCCCTGCTGCAGCAGTCCTGAAGAGCAGGAGGCCATCAAAAGGCAGCTGTGCCTGTCTCAGAATAAAACAGCTGAGCTAAACAACCAAATCCAAACAGCTGTACCGCCTTTGGACTTAGCCTTACATTTGGACTTAGCGTTACATTAAAATTAGATGTTTTCTGTCTCCAGACTTTTTTTTTTTTTTTCTGGCAGAAAAACAAAAAACAAAAAACAACTGAAGCATTTTCCTTCACCTTTAAATGTTACGTTGAAGTCATTTGCACACAGCCTGAAGTAAAATGTTAGTTATTGTGGGAATCTGTGGGAATCTGACTGATTGAGTTGTCTGTTTTAATCTCTATTGTTCTCATCATTCAATGCTACTTCATTATTTAGGATTTGCCTGTGTGCTCTGAATACCACTTACGATCCAGAAGAGGAGGCCCAGTAGCAAATTTTGTGATTTTTTTTTTTTGTAAAAAACACTAAAACATTACAATGAATGATTGAAACTTTCTTTTTGTCTTGTTGCTGAAGTGTTGGATGTCGGCTCTGGGTCCCTAAGCTGCTAGGTAAGGGCTCCACCACGGACTTCTATCCCAAGTCCTTTGTGAATTTTATTTTGTGACAGAATCTCACTAAATCTGCAAAGCTAGAGATCCTCCAGTTTCTGCCCCCAGAGCCGCTGAGGTCATGGGTGTGAACCACTACCACCTTTGTATGGGACACTGTAAGGAAGAATTAAAAAACACTCTGTTCTATTTTTTAACAATTTAATCATTCACTTATTTAGGTTTCTGCGACAAGATTTCACTTTGTAGCACAGGTTGGCCTAGAACCTACTGTGTGGCCCAGGCTGGCCTTGAACACATGACAACCCTCTTGCTGTGCTGATACTGATGAGTTGTAGGCATGTGCTCCTATTCATGGCTTGCTTTTTTTCTCTCTCTCTTTCTCTCTCTTACTTTACTCAGTTTTGATTACTAGATAACTATCAAGCGGGGAGTGGGTGGCACACGCCTTTAATCCCAACACTGAAAGGCAGAGGCAGGTGGGTTTCTGTGAGTTTGGGACAGCCTAGTTTATGTAGAGATTTCCAAGCCAGCCTGGGCTACATGGTGATTGAACCCAGGACCTCATACAAGCCAGACAAATGCTCCACCTCCAGCCTATTTAAAGACTATTATTATTATTTTGAGACAGCGTCTTGTTATTTAGCCCTGGCTGGCCTGGTACTTGCTTTGTAGTCCAGAGGAGCCTTGAGACTGTGGCACTCCGGTGGCCTCTGCCTCCTAGCTACTGAGATTATGGTGTGTGCCACCATGCTGGGTCTTTTTTTTTTTTTTTTTTTTTTTTTTTTTTGAGCCAGGTTCCCACTAAGTCGCCCAGGCAAGCGTAGAACCCTGTGACCCACCACAGTAGTAAGAACTGCAGGATCATTCTGTCTTTTTAGGAAAAAAAAAAAGCTGCTGACGAAGCCGAGTGTAGTGGCACACACCTGTGATCGAAATTTCTAAGGAGGTGGAGGTAGGGGGTCTTGAGGAGTTTTAGGTTGGCCTGGGCAATGTATTCCTTCTCCAAGGAAGTTTATACCGTATGCTAACTTTTTACGCTTGTGAGGGATTACATACGTGCTGTACCAAATACAGTTAAGCTGAAGGAAGCAGAGAAAGGTTCTTACAGTGGTGTCTCTGAGTTTTCAGACGCCAACCTGCTACCCTTTGGCAGCTTCCCCGAGGAAACCCACCGTCCCTGTCCGGCCGCTCCTAAACACCTTTGGCAGATTCGCTGCTATCTGGGCCATACTTCCTTAATCTGTTCTGTTTCCCACATACGTCATAATGGCTTTCCTATGTCATTAAATATTTCCCTTAAAATAGTTTGTCTGGAGACAGGATCTTGCGATGTAGCCCCAGGCTGGGACTGCACCTGAGCACCACCACGTACACCGCAATGAACGGCATTCCACAGAAGAGTTTTTGCCTTTTTCTCTAGTCTACACAAGTGCATTTTGTGTTGGGAGACTGTCTGGAGCCAGCAAGAGCAAGGATTTGCCACCAAAGCGTCTCAGTTCTCTGGGATAAAACACCAGTTCTCAACGTTTCTAAAATATTGTGGAGGGATAGTTTCAGGGAAAAAAATAAGAAAATTATATAATGCAAGTATTGTTAATAGAATATTAAATATTTTACAGAAGGAAATGAGGATATGTAACCTTTTCTATTATTAGAAGAACTAACGTAAAATTGCCTTATGAAATTGACCTATAAGTTTGTGTTTATTCTCAATGGATAGGATCTCGCTGAGGACTCTGGTTTACACCACTTGGGAGTTCATCCAGACAGTAGACATTTTGTTCTCTTCGATGACAGCCAGCAGTGGAAAGGTTAAGCAATCAGCTGAATTTGCTATTTGAGATTAGAGCCCCAAACCTTCAACTAACTGTCCCTCATCTCCCATGCACAAGAAGAAGGCCCAGAAAGGGCTCTCGGATGAGTTTGGTGGAAGATCATGGTCTGCCAGTGAGATTATCCTACACACGATTGCAGTTTCGTGTTCATGAAACAGTGTGTACGGAGAAGTCTGTCTGTCATTCCACCCTTCCTGCTACACAAACACCGATTCACTCTTGTTTTCACTAGGACCAATTCTCTCCAGCAACATCAAGCATCATTGAAAGCAGAGGTGGTAGCATATGCATGCCCATAATTCTAGCATTTGAGAAGCAGAGGCAGGAGGATAGCTACAAGTTTGAAGCTGGCCACATATGAGACTTTGTCTCAAAGAAGAAGACAAAGAAGGAGGAAGAGGGGAAGGAGGAAGAGGAAAAGGAGAAGGCAATGGTAGTGGGCCATGGAGGTACAAGCTTGTAATCCCAGCACTTAGGAGGCCGAGGCAGAAGGGCTGCGGCAAGCTTGAGGTCACCCTAGTTTACACAGTGAGATCCAGGCCAGTTGGGCTACAGAGAGAAACGATGTCTTTAAAAGGTGGGATATAATCTCAACAAAACAAAAGTGGGTATGATTAAGCTCACAGAGTCTAAGAATAGAATTTGATGAATGCTAGCCGGGCGGTGGTAGCGCACGCCTTTAATCCCAGCACTGGGAGGCAGAGGCAGGCGGATCTTTGTGAGTTTGAGGCCAGTCTGGTCTCCAAAGCGAGTTCCAGGAAAGGTGCAAAGCTACACAGAGAAACCCTGTCTCGAAAAACCAAAAAAAAAAAAAAAGAATTTGATGAATGCTAGTATTGCTGGTGTCATGGATGTGTACCACACCCAGTGTGGAATTTTAACTTCTGTGTACATCATCCCATAACGAAGATAATGAAGCCATCTCCATAATCAAGATAGTGAGCATCTCCACCACTCCAAAAGCCTCCTCATGCCCCATCAGATCTCTGTTCTTTGAAGCTCCTGTTCCTTCCCCCCACTACTGGGCAGGCTGTTTGCTGTCAGTATAATTTCATTTTGATTTTAAAAGATCTTATGTCAACGGCATAGTGCTAACTGTGCTCCTTCCTTCTGGCTGCTTGTAATCGTTTTTTTTTTTTTGTTTTTTTTTTTTTGTTTTTTTTTTTAGTATTAAGTGATTATTATTATTATTATTATTTTAGATTCATACAAACGCAGCGCGGACCCAGTGTTTGTTCATTTTAGTGCTGACTGGGTTGGGTTCAGCGTAGAGCCCACAGTTTTAATTTGTTTTGTCCCATCTTCTTGCTGTGATACACGGAGCTTTTTGTGAGCGCCTGTATACACGTTTTCATGTCAATGCAAGCTTTTTTTGCTCTTGGTGAGACAACCGGGAATAAGATGGTTGCCTCAGTTCCAGTCATTGCACAGCAGTGTCAACACGTAGCTAGTTTTCTCGCTTGCGGTCATTCCGCTAGGCACTAAGCAGCATCTCCATGGGGTCGGTGTGCACGTCTCTAATGAGTAGTGGCGGGCTCCTGTTAGCTGCCTGTTAGCCACCATCCTTGATGAAAAATGCATGCAAATCCTTTGCTCACTTGAAGTATTCTTTGGCCAGGAGTTGGGGTGCACATTTGTAATCCTAGCTCCACAGAGGGTGGGACAGGAGGATCGCTTCTAGTTCAAGGCCAGCCTAGGCTATAGTGTGAGGCCTTGTCTCGAAAAACAAAAACAAGGGGCCAACAGGAGGACTCAGCAGGTGAAGGTGCTTGCCGCCACCTGACAACCAGAGCTCAGTCCTCAGGCCCCACTTGGTAGAAGGAGAGAACGGATTTCACTAGTTTTCCTCTCACTCCACTCCATGCAAGTACACACACACACACACACACACACACACACACACACACACACACACACACAAAGCAAACAAACAAAATGTAAAATAAATAAATAAGCAACAATAACCAAAATAAGAAAGAAAAGACATTGTTTAAGAAAGCAATCTATTGCATTATGAGTTCTTCATGTGCTCAGATGCAACTCCTTTATTACATATGTACTTTGTAGGGTTTTTTTTTTCTCTCAATCAATCACTTTTTTCACTTTTGATGAATGGATTTGGAAAGCTGCAATTGACTCTAGGTGGCTAGCCAGCACTAGTGAGAAAGCCAGGTCTAGAATGGAAAAAACAAGGCCATATAATTGATATAATTGACTAAAGTAGCTGTTGACGCTTCCTGCCTCATCAACAGGAGCCTGGGGAGAGGAGAGTCAGTTGGTTTTATTGAGGATGGACCATATCTGATCAGTCTCAAGGCTAGAGACGACACTGCAGGCAGGCCTCCTGAGCAATCTCATGATGTTGGTATTAACCTCGGGACACACAGCGAGATAAGAAAAGGTAGAGAATGTACCTGGTGAAAGCAGAAGTCCAGAAACTCAGGATTCCTGAAATCCTCTGCAGTCATTTGTGTGACTAAGGATGTCTAGGTGGTAGTTAGTCGGCCAGGGCTGCCTTCACTGGGTGTCCAGGAAGAGGGGCTAATTGCCTTATGGTTCTAGATACTTAAGGTACTGGTCTCTCAACACCTATCTTCACAGGCACACCTTTCCTGTGTGTTTGTGACCTAAGTGTTTGCCTCTTTAGTGTGGGACTGGGAAATCCAACCTAGGGTCCTGCACTTGCTCATGTTACACACCCCCTCCTCCTGGTTCCATCTCCAGCCTGGTCCTGTTCTAATAAGCATACTGGTTATGGTAGCGAGAGCTCACTCTAACAATCTTCTTTAACTACGATCATCTCTGTAAAGACCTGGTCTCAGGGTAAAGTGCAGAGTCCGTATTTCCAGCACCATGTAAATTGGGTCTGGTGGTCCATGCCTGTACTCTTAACACTCAAGAGGTAGAGGCAGGAGGATCAGGAGTTCAGCATCATTCCTGGCTACACATAAGTTTGTGGCTAGCATGGACTACAGGAGACCTATCTCAAAAATAAATAAATAACTACATAAGTAAATACCCTAACTCTAAGGCTGTATGTGGTGATGCACACCTGTGATGCATGGGAGGCTGAGATATGAAGACTGGAGGATCATCACTTGGAGGCTAGCTTGAGCTACATGGTTAGACAATCTCATATATATATATATATATAGAGAGAGAGAATGAGAGAGAGAGAGAGACTCTGTCTCCAAATATATCAACATTCTGAGGTACTGGGGATTAGCCTTTTAAAACACAGTTTAGCCATAGCAACTCAACCACCTGAAAGGAAGGCTAAACCTCTGGGAGGAATGTGTTTCTAATCCACTCTACACTGGCATGGCATCAGAGTGAGGAGGCTTCTTGGGTGGCCTGAAGAATGAACGGACCTGGTGGCATGTAGATGTGCAGTCTTTTAGTAACTCATTCTGTCCTGGTTCACTCTCCCATACTCTTCCCAGGCAATTGCACAGCTGGGTATATGAGCTCCATTCAGAAGTTAGCAGGCCACCATTATGTATATGGGGTCCCACCATCTTGGCATTCTTCATCTACTAGACTAGAGAGTTGTTTGCTGGGACCTGTTTCTGTGCTGTAGGATCAGCATTCTTGGCCTCGGCCCACTAGAGGCTGGCACCTGGACTGTCACTGAGAACTCTTGGTCTGAACAATGTTTTTGTTTTGTTTTTAGTTCCCCCAAGTAAACTAGGCATGGTGGTGTGGTCCTGTAATCTCAGCACTTAGATGGTGGTGACAAGATTAGAAATTCAAGGCCACCCTGGCCTGCATAGGGAATGTAAGGCTACACAGGGCTACATAATGAAACACAATGTCTGTCTCAAGAGCCTCCACAGTTTACTGGACTCCATTTTTCAAAAGTCTTGCTTATATATGGACTCACTCAATGTCCTTTCTGTCCTGAACATTTTGCTCTCTGTCCCTTCTTTCTGGGACCTGTGACTGTGGGCCACTGTCTAAATCTACTCCTTAAGAATTGACCTAATCGAGAAAGCCAAGAAGTGACATGGCAAGAATTATGGATGCTAAGGTGTCCAAGCAGGTGGGAATAACTTGGTTCAGTTTTCAGTTTGTGTTTGCACCTTACCCCAGGTAGTTACTTGATAACTCATTGAAGGATTCTTCAAGAGAATTTGAAGTAGCGATGACATGTTCAAACAAATATTTGTAGAATGTCGGGATTTCTGTCCAGTGGTTCCATTGTCTGACATTAGGCCTAGTCTAGCTCAATCACGGGTAAATCATCCGTCTTTGTGAATTGTAAGTCATCCCCTTCTCCTGTCTGCTGAACAGCTGATGGAGGAGAGAAGGTAAGCAACACCTTACCACATAGAAAACACATGAATAGCAGTAGTTTTCTTTCAGGCTCACTGGGACATTTCAAAGAGATCACTAACATTAAGTCCTGAGAAAGGGTTCCAGAGCATCAGCCGTTGCTACCTACTCATCAAATAGAAACTGAATTCCGGTTTTGACAGAAGCACTGTGTAAGGAATGTGGCTGAATCAAAGGCGGCAGTTATGAAAGCAGGATTAGGAATTACTATTGCTGTGGTAGTAGTGGTTACCATTTACTGTAGCTGTCGTAGCTACATGCTAGGGGCCTTGTCTTTATCGATTCACTGGTCCTTCACAAAGATCTTGCACAAATAGATCTTGTGGGTCTCATTTCATCAATGAGAAAATAGATGGGTGCTTCAGTAAGCTGTGCGACTCCTCAGTAGCTTTTCACGCATGTCACTTTTTTCTTCTCTTTTGCCCACTTGGAGAGCTCCATCTCATTTTTTACTTTTAGCTCTAAAGGCACTTCCCTCCAGGATCTCCTAGATAGCCTTCACCCCCAGCCCCAGACAAGCTTAGCTCTTCCTTTGTATGCCTGATACCGGAGTACAGGACTGTTCAATGCTTACGCTATTGGAACTATGATACTGTTGTGCTACTTCTCATTCCTTAGGACATTTTTATCTTTTTGAAGGTAGGAGCTCTGTCTTGTTTCCCCATGTTCTCAAGGCTCATCACATCGCCAGAATCCAATGAATATCTTAAAAATAAGTTTCTATGGTCAAGAGGATCGAACCCATTGCCTTGTGTGTGCCAAGCAAACATTTTACACACTGCATTCCCAGGCCCCTAAATATCTCTTGAAGAAGTGAACAAAGGCAGGAAGGAACCCTGGGGCTGCCTTGGCAAGGGATGATGAACTCCCATCCTAAAAGGGATCTAGACACCAAGTTTGAGTAAATCTTTATTTCTAACTGTCTGCACTGAGGAGCCAGGGGATATTTTTGAACGTGAGTGACTACTCTTGGGTTCTGGGTAGAAGCTTGGAGGAAGGGCCAGACCTGGGGATACCAGGGGGTACTGTAAATAAACACATGAAGACAGGTGATGAAGACCTAAATTGGGTTAAGGCAGAAAATGAGTTAGGTTTACCCATTTAACCATGGGAAATTTTAGGGGGAAGCTAAGTAAATGTGTTATTTGTCAGCCGCTTCCCCCAGCTCCCCAAGGAAACCTAGAGCTTAAATTAAAAATTCCAAGCTCCTCAGCTCTTGGTGCTCTTCTGTAAAACAAACCAACAAAAACACACAAACGAAACAAAACAGAGCAACAACCTTTCCATTGCCCCTGGTGGGTTGCAGGCAATTTCAGGGTGCCCTGGTCTCCGAAGGGTCAAGACAAAGTGAGCCTTGAACCCATGGCACGTGGAACAGAGCTCAGCCGATGGGTCCTACCGCTCAGTGTGGAAAGCGCCTCTCAGTCTGGCAGTGTTCAGTGTAATTACGCCTGTCTTCTTAAAACCCACCTCACTGTCCTCATTCAGAAAACAAAGATGAAAGCCGGAAGTGTCTCTTTCTGGTGCTGAAATTTGGATGATGGCGCTTGTCTCACCAAATGATACTGCGGTACATCCTTAAGATCAGATTTAATCTAACCTAAGTTTAAGTTTAGTTTGTCCCTTCAAGGTTTTTTCGCCCTTGTGGTTGGTTTTCCATGACAGGGTCTCATGTAGTTCCAGCTGCGCAGATCTTGCTATGTAGCTAAGGGTGATCTTGAACTCCTGATTCTCTGGGATTACAGGCACGAGTCAACAAGCCTGGCTCCCAGCTAAGTTTAATTCTCTCCCTTCTCCTCATGTGCTTTTGACCACCTATTACAAACCACTTTTACTGGCCTAAAGGTTAAAGCTATTCAGTTGTTCTAGGCCTGCATGTGGCGGGATTCTCCAGCAAGACAGGCTTCCTTTCTGTTTCAGACAGATTGTAAGTGGCCCAGGTTAATCTTGAACTCACGTGTGGCCCAAGATGACCTCATTCAATAAGCTTAATTCAGCCTGTAGACTGCGTCACTACAGCCAGCTTGATCTTGGCTTTTTAAGTAAATTGTGTTGAGGCTGAGGCAAAGTGTTGGCTGCTAGTTTAAGGCTATCTTGAGCTGCAATATGAGACCCTATCTCAAAAAAAATAAAAATAAATAAAATAAAAATCCATGTGTAGGTCCTGTGCCTTAAATCTGGCGGGTGCAGGGAAACCAGTGAAACATTTATCTTCCTGGCTTAATTCCAGCTGAACTGTTTCAAGTTTCGGGATGTTTAGGAGCTCCACATGGGCTCCAAAGGCCCTAGGAATTTGGAATTTACAAGTGTTCTAGTCAAATCTCTTGGTACAACCCCATCAAGGTAAATTCTGGTAAAGCCTGGGAGAAAGACCACGTGCTTTGCCCAGCTCTCTCCTTCAGTCTTTATCTATGCATTTTCTCTCCTATCTAGATAGAGCTTCTTGGGGCTTACTCACAGGTTGACTCTGGTAGGCTAGAATTTACTCTATCTATCAAAAACAAGAATTTCCCATTTGAATTCCTTTATCTTACACTCTTGGAATTGCTATCAACCCCAGAGGTCATTCCAAGGGACAGGAAAAATTCGAAGACTGTCATCAACATCCAAAGGACGAGCAAGGACATCAAGATCAGCATTGCTGGGAACACTGTGTCCCTGTGAGATGCCTGAGGTGAGATCGAAGGCGGAAGGGGGACATGTTGGGGGGGGTCTGCACATGGAAAAGTGGAGAGAATGCGTATGGAAAATAGTGTGTGTGGGGATATAGGGTGTGGGAGAGCCACACAGCACATTGCCCCGAAACAAGAGAGGTTCATTTAACTCCTTGAACAGCTGTGAGTCATCCTTTTGGAAGCCTAATCTGAAGTCAGCAGAGTCCTGCACTCACCAGGCCCTCCGTCTAGGGGCATGGGCAGATACTCTTTACAATAGACAGTGATAAACCTAACAATAGAGGAAGGCCCGGAGAGTAACTTCAGAATATGTTAAAATATGCTAGCACCAGAGACGTTCGTCTGTAACGAGCTAGGGGTTTGGGAGCCCCGGCACTTATTTTTGAACTTAATTTTTTTAATGACATTTATTCATTCATTCATTCATTCATTCATTTGTTGTGTGTGGGTTGGTGAGTGGTGCACATGTGCCCCGGTGCATAAAATAAGAGTCAAAAGACAACTTGCAGGAATTGGTTCTTTTCCTACTCCAAAGTAAATATGGGAATCTAACTCAGGGGGTGGTTAGGTTTGTCAGCCATAGCTTGCTTTACCTGCTGAGCCGCCTCACAGGCCCCCCCCCCCCCCCTCTCTCTCTTTTTTTTTTAATAGCACAAGATATAACGGCTAAGTGAAAATACATGAGCTAAGCGGAAAGACAATCGCATTCAGCTGTTTTTGAGTGATATTGTTAGTATGGAGCAGATGTTTTCAAGTCGTTCCTGTGAAGGATGTAGTAAAGAGAGAGAAGCTGGGTGTGGGGACATGTGCCTGTAATCCCAGCACTTACGGGAGCGGAGGCAGGAGGATCAGCAGTTCCAAGTCATCCTCAACTTTACAGTATGTTCACGACCAACCTGGGCTACATGAGATCCTCTTTTAACCTCCCTCCAAAAGAAACACAAGTTTTATGTTTAAGCCTGTGAGCTGATTTAATGGGTAAGTATGTATAATTATTACAACAAATCAAAATTACTTTATAAATATCTAAGGAAAGGGAAACACTAAACACTTTGTTTTGATCATGATATATTATATTGATTTACTGACTTCTGATAGGTCAATTCATATAATTACGCATCTAAAGTTAAAAATAGAGCTTAACAGCCAGGGAAATTGCCCATCTGGTAACGGGGCTTGCTGAGAGGACTAGCCACCCGACCCTCCGACACCATGTCAGTTGGGAGGAAAGAAGCCGTAGCACGAGGCTGTTCTCTGACCTCCGTGTGCACTGTGGCCCGTGAGTGCAGATGACAAAAGAGTGGAAAGAGTTGCTTGCAGGAGGTGAAACAGGATGGACAAGGTAGCCAGGAGGGTGACTCATGCCTAGAATCCCAGCGCTTGGGAGACAGAGGCAGGAAGATCCAGTTCCAGGCCAGCCTGGACTACAAAGCAAGTTCCAGGCCACCTAAGGATACACAGTGAGATCTTGTCTCCAAAACAGAACAGAATACACAGGGGTAAACATCCCTTGGGCTAAGATGAAATCTGTTCAGATTTCTTCAATTTTTTTTTTTTTTTAAAACTGGCTGGAGAGATGGCTCATTTGGCAAGGTGCATGCTGGACAATGTTAGGACTCCCTCTCCCAGATCCCGTGTAAAAAGCCAGGTACGATGATAATGTGAGCTTGTGAACCCTAGTTTGGGGGTTGGAAGGACTGAAACAGGCAGATCCCTGAAGCCCCCTGGCCAGCTAGACTAGCCAAACTAATGAGCTTCGGTTTCCGTGAGAGATCTTATCCCTCCAAAAAAAATAAAAGTGGAAATGGGGTCTGGTGCACCTGCCTTTAATCCCAGCACCCAGGAGGTAGGGGCAGATGGATCTCTGTGAATTCGAGATTAGTCTGATCTACAAATGGAGTTCCAGGCCAGCTAGGGCTCCACAGAGAGACCCTGTCTCAAAAACAACAACAACAATAACAACAAGGAAGAAACAGTAGCAGCCAACCAACCAAATAGACAAACAAACACATTTAAAAAAGAGAGTGTCTGAAAAAGAAAACATTTTAAACACAGAAACGGCTGCAATTAGCAACTTGCAGACAGTGTAGTTTAAACCTAGAGAGAAGAAAACAGCCTGCAGGGCAGGCGTTACAGGGAGTGCTGTAGGGAGGCAGCGACACCAGCCTTCTAGAATACTGAAATCTGTGAATGACAGCTAAATCCATTGAAGGTGAAGCAAGCTTTACGTAGTCAATAATCACGCTCACCTGAATGACACCCAGTGCTTAAAATCATTCTATTTCAGTTAAATGGAATGCTGATTCCTCATGTAGCTTCAAATACAATGTTAACTACAGTCCCGTTTTTTCTCAGTAAGAGGCGTACTGCCATGGAATCCTAAGTCATTCTTGGAGTTTTTCATCACTTTATCTGTGTTGTCTTCCTTTAGTTTAGACACAGAGCTTTATTGAGATCTCAACACTGAGAGTGTATGTGTGGGTGTGAAACAGGGTCTCCGGAGTTTGAGCTAGCCTTAGCTCCCTGCGTAGCTGAGGCTGGCCTTGAAGCTCTGACCCTGCTGCGTCCACCTCTGGAGAGTTCTGGCATTACAGGCTTGTACCATCAGGCCCAGCTCTATAGTGTCTCATTTTTAACAGTTAGGCTGTGTCTGTGCTTGACAGATTCAATCATTAATGGCTATTTTGTTGTTGTTGTTGTTGTTTTTGAGACAGAATTTCTCTGGGTAACAGCCCTGGCTGTCCTGGAACTCATTCTGTAGACCAGGCTGGCCTCCAACTCACAGAGATCAGCCTGCCTCTGCCTCTCAAGTGCTGAGATTGAAGGCATGTGCCACCACTGCCTGGCTCATTAATGGATATTTTATAACTAAGACTTCTGTGAATTCAGTCTTCCTTTCTCATTTTCTGTTCCCAGTGAAAGCTAGGCATATATATATATATATATATATATATATATATATATATATATATATATATATACACACACACTGGGCATTCATAAATTTCTTGACTGATGACACCCAGGTCTCAATGTGCATAATCAAGTCAATAATCTTGATGTTTTGTAGAAAAGAATTTACAAAGGCAATTCAGTAATCCATAGCTTTTGGATTTCTGAACAGATTTTCTCTGGTAAAACTGAGATCTGAATTCACACTTTTTTAGAGCTCAGTCTTCATACTTAGATTGCAGAAGGCTCCATGGACTTTCTGCTCAGGTAGCTGAAGATGGCTGTGGTTCTACCATTCCTTCTCTGTTTCTGGAAAGAGTCAGTGGGACTCTGGAGTGCCGGTAGCTTGGCCTGGGCAGACTGTAAGCTAGGGCTCTCTTGCATGCAAACGACAGCACGGGGTGAGCTGGCTGGACGTATTGAAAATTCAATGGCAGGTGCATTTGCAAATTGGATTTTGAGGGGGAAGTTTAAGCAAATCCTTCTGAAAACGAATCCCTCCAAGGAGTGAGAAATAGAGCAACCAGAAGAAAGGTGACAATCAAAAACCTGTTAAAATCTCATTTCCAGAGAAGATCCGGAGTGTCTGATGACATTTATGCTTTCACAGCAAGGTGTTGAACAGTCATCTCGTGTCAGGTGCTTCCTTTATAAATGCCATGAGGCAACATCTCCACTCCCTAGACTTCAGGGATCTCATTGCCAACCGTTCTCAAAGGCTCGCCTCCCGGCATGTTCTTTGCCCATCTGCATTTCTCTGTAGGAACCCACAGTGAACTATTGGCCTCAATCCTTAACACGTGAAGCCCACCACTGCCATTTATTCACTTATTCATGTCACTCATCTTTTATTCAGTTCACAAATTCTTCAAAATGATAGCCAAGGAAAAGCTAAGCCAATCAACCATTTAAAAGCTTTCGAAGATGGTATTGCAATGAAATTGTGTCTACACCAAAGAAAGACATGTTCTCATTTAATTCACTTTTGGCTCATATTCCTGGATGCCTCCCTAAGGTAGGAGTGAGTGTGTGTGTGTGTGTTTCTACTGTTACTTCCACTGTTTTCTCTAAGGATTTTTACCCTGTTCTGTTTCATTCTGAATCTGTTTGCTCACTCTTCTTGTATCCACTGATAGAAGAAGACAAGAGAGCAGTAGAAATGAAGACTGAAAACAGCAGAAAGCTAGATCTTACCTTTCAGTCAGACTGTGAATGTGAGGAGAGCGATGGGGGACCATCCCCACGTTTTGTTACTCTTCAGCTCTGCAGCTGACCTTGTTCACAGGTCAGGTGGCTCAGGGTCCAATACCTTCCTTCCCCTCCAAGGTAAACAGCATGCCTTAAATTGGGAAAACGTGAAATCACCCAGTTTGAACAGATCAACTGGTTTATAAAATAATCTGCAGTGGTCTCCTTGTGACTGGGTTTAAACAGGGAGGTTGTGGTTTTGTTTGATTTCTATTGGATTCTATGAATTGTGGTAGTGAAACCTGTTAAAAATAAATGCCATATAGAGATATGTTTTCTGAATGTGCCACTAATGTTTGCAAAACTTGTAGACTCATGGGTTTCTGATTGGGTGTGTACACAGAGACCCCTCCTATGTAAACACATACATTCTAAATTTACCCGAGAGCTTCAAGCAGCTCTTAACATCATAAGACAAGAGGAACATTTGTTAATCAGAAAAATTACAACCTATTCATACTTACTGTTTGATTATTCCTTTGCTGACCTCTGAGGTTCCATTGTTGATTGAATTAGTTATAGTAACTTATATTTATTTTAGCAACCAGCTATTATGAATGCAAACCCTTCTTATCGCCAGATGATTGATAGGCACATTAAGAAGTTGTTCAACAGGTTGCTTAGTTTGAAGAAATGCTTAAATCCTGATAGGTTACTTCTCCCCCCTTCTTTTACCAGCCAAGAGTAAAAATTAGCCCAGATAAGCCCACAGTAACAAAAAAATTATTTTCAAAATACAATGTTTTTTCTTTAAGTTTGATTCTGCCGGGAGAAGAGTATATCAGATTCTAGAAGAATCCTTTTGTGGATTTAAATGTATTTTGGTAAGTTGAAACCAATTGCTTTCTGGGTGTTGATCAGAGGAGATATACTGGGAGGGTTATGGTAAAGGCATCTGATGAAGCTGTTTGCTGGTATGACTCATCAGGATTGTGTGTGTGTGTGTGTGTGTGTGTGTGTGTGTGTGTGTGTGCATGTTTTCTTCTTTCTGTTTTGTTTTGGCTTTGCACAAAACCTCCGTTTTGGAAAGGCTCTCAAGTGAGTAGAGTGGCATAATTCAGCCTCACAAATGCCTGACATTTTTCCTGCTGGTGTAAATACTGTTTCGATTTTTTTTTCTTTATAAGGAAACATAATCACAGTAGAGTAAGGTAAATTGCCCATGGTTCTCTGATAGGCAAGCGACAGGGTTCTAACGTTCTTTGTCAATCTGGTTTTTGATATACAGGCCCATTAAGTCTCCTCAGCCAGATTTGGTCATCGTTTTGTTTCATTAATGTTTCTTCCTGAGTACACAGGTATTGCAAGGTGCCCAGAAAAGTTCAAGTATCATCACAATGAATAAGTAAAAACAAATGACTGAAACGGTTTGAAAGGAAACTGAATAATGTTGCTAGAAAATTCTGTTGTGGAACCCTTCAGCTTCCAAAGGGTGTCTGGTGGTGTGTAAGGACATTTCAAAAGACCTCGATTTATTTTCTTTTTCTTTTTTTAATGTTTCCATTTTTATTTGATATTTCCAAGTGTAAAAAAAAGTCAAAATTCTTACACCAGTTCGAATGAGACCATCTCAAATGAGACCATGCAAAAGCAAAGACCTCCATTTCTGAGAGTAAATTTTTATGTGGAATGGTCCTTTTGCCTCAGCCTCCCAGGTGTTATGATCACAAGGGTACATCACCATGCCTGGCTTTCATATAGAATGATATAATCTCAAATTAAAAAGAAGTGATTTGTATTGTATGTATGTTTGTGTATGATGTGTGTGTGCCCACTGGAATGCACGCATGTGCATAGTACGGCACACACGTGAATTTCAGAGGACAACTGTGTGAAGTTGTTTCTGTCATTCTACCTTTCATGGGTTCTGGAAGTAGATCATCAGGTGTGCTTAGCAGGACCTGGTGAGCCACCTTGGTGGCCCCAAATTGTACCATCTTATACACAAAGGGCAGACAACCAAGCAATACAATGATCTGTAAGATGGTTTTTAATTTAAAGAATTATGAAAGGAGTATGAGGGATGATAACTTCCATATCCCGAGGACGAAAATGGCCAAGATTCTTACAGGCTCCTCTGTGTATGCTATGAACCTTTCATCTGTTGATGAATGGATGGTGTGGACAGGGACAAGATGGTGGAGACTCTGATTATTAATCGAGTCACAGGCTCCTAGTTCTCTCCCCCTCTTCTACCTGTTTCCTTGGAGACAGTTCCTTGTCATTTTCTTGAATTACATTAATATTAAAATACAAGTTTGAATCAGAAAGAATGCAAAGTATCCGAAGAGTAATATTTATATCTTCCATGTGACATTTTCATCACATGGATAAATGCTTAAAAGATTCCTGAGAACACGGAAAATAAGGAAACAGAGTTCAGAAATAAAGTATAGAACTTGTTAGACTGGTTTCTGTTTAAAACTCACTGGATTACAGCTCTTTGTTTTAAATCATCAGAACAGCAATGATTAAATATCAGATTCCTTTGAGTCCCTAGTTCCTGTTGGAAAGTTTTGATGAAAGCTTTGTATTTATGAAGCCATACTTCCCACACAACTTTCCTTCAAGCTGTTGTTTTCCTAGTGTCTGCTTTTTTTTTTTATTACCTGACAATTATTGAAAGGCTAGATGTCACCGACTTTTCCAGGATTTATTTCTTTATATTGTAATCAACCCTTTCTTTATTTCTTAACACATCACAAGAAGCAAGAAACAGCGTGGCGCCTTCAAAGCAGGTGTCAGGAGACATGGCTTCCATGTTTGACTCTGACATGTGACTTTGGATAAATCAATGAATTCATGCGTCTCAGTCTCCCTGGCTGCATAATGGGGATAATAATGTCTCTCTTTCCACCTACTTCACAGGGTGGTGGGTTTTCTTTTCAGTTTAAAGGACTAATTAGTTAATGTTTGTGAACCTCTCTGAGCTCCTTTGATAAAACACAAAGCGCCATTATTTATGACAGTAATAATAGTGTCTTGGACATGTAGGTTTCCTTTCATCCAAAGATTCCAAAGTACTTTACCACTGGGATTGTAACTTTACAGAGGGTTACTGTGTGGTGGCTGGCTCTGGGTTTTCACAGGAGCATAATTAAGTCTCCTACCGACTTCTTTCATCATTTGCATAGACTTCACAGGACAAAAGAGCAGCTCTCCACAGAGATCTGGGAAAACCTAGCAGGCCGTGTCCCTTATCACTACTTCTAAATGAGTCTCAGGGATCAGGAATGTGGAAAATCAGTGCTTCCAACCCCCTGAGTCCCAGAACAAGTCCCAAGGTAACTTAGAAATGTCAGTGTTTTCAATTCCCTGACCTATTCCTTGCAGGCTGGGTAATGCTTGGAATATTTAGACAACAGGTAAATGAGATTCAGCCGAACTGTACATGTTCCCAGTGTGGGTTACTGGGTGTACCTGCCATATACATGGCCGTGATCTCTCTTTGGCAATCTGGCTAGATTTTCAGTTACAGGACAAAGATGAAATAAGTACTTACGTCAGAGGCACGTCCAGTTATTAAGAAGGAAAGTGTATCATGTGGTCTCCCACCTTCAAAGGATTTACCATCTATTTGAGAAGATGAAATTCAGACACAGGAGCTAATGAACAGAGAATGGAAGACAAGATTTAATCAAAGGTAAAATGTGCTCAGGACATCGAAAGAAGGTGGTGACGATTATGGGTCCAGACGGCAGTTCATCAAAGAGGTGAATATCAGGATAATGTTTCCTGCAGGACAAGACTGCTACGGACAAAGGACCATGTGCATGTGTTAGGATGTGGAATGGATGCAACTCAGCAGGAAGAGGGGAGCTCTGGTGACCCTGGGAGGGAGGAGGAAGTTCCCACAGTATAGGGACTTCTGTAAGCAGGCAGAGGAGTTTAGACTTAATTCACTTAAAGAGTCATTATTATTAAGTCTTAAGTACCCAGGGACATAGTGAAAGCAGTACTCTGGAATCATTCTTTGGCAACTAGATGTAGCAATCACTGAACCAGGAAGGAGAGAGTTAGAGCCAGGAGCCTGGCTGGAGTCGGATCCAGTCATCCGGAGGGAGTGGAATTCTCTCCAGAAGGCTTGGGGCGGAAATGGACAGCACAGGAAAACAGGGTTTCTTAGTGAGTGAGCCCTTACTGTGTGCTGTAGGAAGTATCTCATTCTGCAGCAACCCAAGGTGACATTAACACCAACCTGCATGCATGCTGGTTTTCTGCTGTGCAGATGGCTAAGGCTGCTCTTTCTTGGCCAACAGAGATGGTATAGTAGAGCTGGGAGTGAGCAATAGAAATCCTAAACTACCATTTAAATTTGACTCATTTTATTAATTTATTTTTTCAGACATGTCTTACTACGTAGCTCAGGCTAGCCTAGAACAGGGGATCCTTGTGCCTCACCACCCTGAGCACTGAGATACAGATGTTTGTCATTACACTGAGCTAAATGATTTTGATGTTTTTATTATACTGACTATTATTATGAGCGTGTGTTGTGCATGTGTGGGTGTGCATTATGTGTGTGGGAGGGCAGTATATGTGTAGAGGTCAGAGGACAACTTCGTGGAGTCGGGTCTCTAGGGATGCAACTCAGGCCTCCCAGCCTTCTGAACAAACACCCACCATCTCATCGGCCCTGATTCTTTTTATTTTTTTCCTTTGAGACAGGGGGTCCATGTATCTCTGGCCTCAAACTCACCATGTATTGAAAATGACCTTGACCTGATCCTTCTGGTTTTACCTCCCAAGTGCTGGGGTTGCAGGTGTGTGTATCCATGCCTGACAAGATTCGAGATTAATACACGTGACCAGAGAACAGCCATCCTGCCTAGACAGGAAGATGCTGATTCCACTGAGGTTAAAGCAGGTCACCCCCACCCCCAACCCCCTTGGTTCCTTAGGACATCTTCCAGCCCTACTGTGCTGCGGTACACCACGGGCCCGCAGAATTCAGTATGAGGAGCACACATTCTCAATGGAGTGGCCACACATATAACATCTTCCTTTGTCACTACAGCAAGGTCCAGGATTGGGAATTCCAGGGTCAGCCAGACTGAGAGCAAGTATCCCCTTTTCTAACACAGACCGGAAGTTAGGATTGGGATAAGCACGAGAGCAGGATATAAAAGACACAGCATGGGAGGCCGCCATCAGCCTGCCAGCTCAGCTTTAGGGATGGAGGAATCAAACTGAGAAGGCTTAGGCTTCGGCAAATTAGGAGGACTTGATCCTCCCTTCCCCTCCTCTTAGCTGATGTCAATGTGCCCTGTCCATAATTGAGTTTCTCAGAGTGCCAATGCTGAGCCAGGCATAGTGGTCCATGCCCATAGTCCCAGAGTGGGGATGTTTAGGAAGGAGGATTACAGTGTATTTAAGGCCAACCTGGTCTACATTGCTGCATGATGAGTTCTAGGCCAGCCTGGGTTACAGGTGGAGACCCTGCCGCAAAGCAAAACAAACAGTAGAGAGAGAATACCCCCATCCCCACCCCCACCGCTCTTGATGTAGATTTAAAGAGAGAAACTCTCCTGCCGAGAAGGTGCCACAAACAATTCCTGGCGGGAGGAAATTTGTTGTTACCCTGAAGTTCAGAGTTGGAAAGTTTGCTTGGACTCAAGATAAATTCAGGATCGATTCTAATGAGAAGACAGAGGCCTTCAGTATGAGGAGCACACTGAAGAGGATTCTTGCCACCTGGTCCTGAGGCTTTGCAAAGGAAAGAGGTCCCAACCAAACTCCAGCTGAGGCTAAAATCTAGGATTTCTTAAATGTTGGCTGGCTTAAAAACTCTGCCGCACACGACCAGAGCATTAGGCGCCATTGCTGAAGCTTGCAATTTGACGTAGCAGCCTACACACTGATTACATTTTGGAAGCGTTCAGCAGCCAGAGTGGAACAGGAAATCATTACTGGATAAAAAGGGCCACACAGGAGGAAGTTTTTATTGGCAAATAGCAACTTATGTAGTCACAGAATCCTATCATCATAGTACTAGAAAGAGCTAACCCTGGCCTTAGAGAGGCTTCTGCTAAAAGGTGCCCAAAGAGATAACTGTCTTTTAACGGCTGCCCTCGAAAATGGGTTCCAAAAGTCATAGCTGCTATCTTATTAGTTTAAATCCAGTTTTTTTTTTTTTTTTTTTTTTTTTCTGGTTATCTCCTCTGTGAACATGGAAAACAGTTATCATCTTCCTTTCAAAACCCTTTTCACATTCTAGAAGGCTGTAATTACACCCCCCACAATTGTCTCAGCTTCAGATGGAATCACACATATGTGTATTTCTGACATTTGTTGACTCTTTGGGATTGTGAAGGGCATCAAGAGTGTCCCATAAATTATCTTACTTAGCCCCGACCAAAGACTGTGAATCCATCATTTTTGGCCCCAATTTGAAGGCTAAGGACGCTGACACAGGGTTCAGAGGTTGACACTTCTCGAATAGTTGGAAAGTTAGACGAGCCAGGGCTGAGGAACTGCTGCTCTTAATGGGAGCACAGCAGCCAGACTGTCCAGTCAACCCCTGTGAAGGCTTGCTTCCCTCTCTTCTAGGAGCCCTGCTGTCCCCAAGGTCCCCTTTCTGTGCTCACTCAATTTCTTTGACTATTTGAGGTCTCACCATCCTTTGCTGGACTCATTCAAACATAGGCTGTTTGGGACAGTATGATGGTTCAGTGGGTAAAGGTGACTTGTGCCAAGCGTGGTGACCCGAATTTGACCCTGGGACACACCAGGTGAAGAACTGATTCTAGAGAGTTAGATCCTCTGACATCCATGTGTGTGCTGTGGTCTGTGTGCACATCCATCCCTACAAATAAATAAATGCAATATAATTTAAAATATATACCATCCCTATCATTTATGTATTTTATAGTATTATGCGTCATAGTTTTCTGCTCTCTTGCTCTCTTAGAAGTATCTTGCAAGTTGGAACTGTGGCTTTTTAGTGATGACTTTTTTTTTTTTTGAGACAGGGTTTCTCTATGCAGTTTTGGTGCCTGTCCTGAATTTCACTCTGTAGTCCAGGCTGGCCTCGAACTTACAGAGATCCACTTGCCTCTGCCTCCTGAGTGCTGGGATTAAAGGCATGCACCACCACCACCATTGCCCGGCTTTAGTGTTGATTTAAATTTTTTTTTTTTTTTTTAAATAGTATGAAACAAAAGCAGTCCTATGAAGAGGAAGACGGGGACTTTCTGGGCCAACCATTTCTCCCCACTCTGTGCTCTGAGTACATTGTGTGCCAGCGAGCCGTCTGCACGGGATCAGAAAAGTTGGGTTAGAATCCTAAGATCTGGGGCCAGAGAGATGGCTCAGCAGCCAGGAGCACTTGGGGACCTGTGTTCAGTTCCCAGCAGCCACGTCCATCTGTCACTCCAGCTCCAGGGGATCTGATGCCTCTGGCCATGACAGGCACTTGTACCCACATGTACATACTGCCATGCACACACATGCACACCTATTCACATGAAAATTATATATATATATATATATATATAAATTAAAACCCTGAGATTTGCCAGTTAACCTGTGAAAGTCGCCATTACTTTGAGGCCCCATCTTGGTAAGACGGGAGTGATATGAGGATCTTACGGGGCTCTAGGGAGGACCAGGGAATGCAATTAGGTGGCTGCTTTGTACAGATCTGGGCACAGGTGCGACCTATCACGACTATGGCTTTTGTAACTATTCTATTTGCTAGTAGTTGGTTTTCTTGTGGCATTCAAGCTGATCCATCGTCTTCCCTCCCACCTCCTGTCCCCCTGCTCCTCCCAGGCTGCCCCGGGTAGCCATGTCTTCCTTCCCCAGTCTCCGCCATGGAAACCTTTTCTTCCCTCTCAGGATCCTTTCTAGCTTCACGACCTATGTGCACACTTATCCCCACTTGAACACACGACCCTTTGTTTTTTTTTTTTATACGGACTTTTCCTCCGTAGCCCAGGCTGGCCTCAGGCCCTTGGCAATCCACCTGCCTTTGTCTCCTGTGTGCTAAGATGGCAGACACGAGCCAGTATTCTAGCTTTCAATTTCTTGTCCTTCACTTTCAGCACCACTGTCCTCCTTGATGAGCCCAGTTCCTGCTCTACAGTAGCTTTCAGTCCCCTCTCCTTTTCTTCCTTCCGCCATCGCCCCTCGCCCTCATGCAGATGGATGTATGTCACAGTGCACACATGGAGGTATGTCACAGTGCACACATGGAGGTATGTCACAGTGCACACATGGAGGTATGTCACAGTGCACACATGGAGGTATGTCACAGTGCACACATGGATGTATGCACAGTGCACACATGGAGGTATGTCACAGTGCACACATGGAGGTATGTCACAGTGCATACATGGATGTAGGTCACAGTGCACACATGGATGTATGCCACAGTGCACACACGGAGGTATGTCACAGTGCACACACGGAGGTATGTCACAGTGCACACATGGAGGTATGTCACAGTGCACACACGGATGTAGGTCACAGTGCACACATGGATGTATGCACAGTGCACACACGGATGTACATCACAGTGCACACACGGATGTACGTCACAGTGCACACATGGAGGTCACAGGGCAACCTCCAGTATTAGTTCTCACCTTCCATCTTGTTTGAAATGGGGACTTTTGTTACCAAGTTCCTCCAAGAGCAAATACAAAACTTCTAATGCTTCAAGGACTACAGATATTCACAAGTGCATAATAAAACATGGTAATGAGGACAGTTTATAAAATGATAGTAGAGAGTTTACATGGGTATTTTGCAAAAACGTGAAGCCCATAGGCTTTAAAATGCAGTTAACCTAAAAACTATTGTATTTTGCCTACTAGTTATTCCATAGTCAGCGGTCTTCAGGGCGTTCCTCTAGTTATTCCCTAGTCACCGGTCTTCAGGGCGTTCCTCCAGCTCTGTTTCTGTTGTTTATACTTACAGCCACCTCTTTGCCTCTCTGCTTGTCTTCCTATTGAGAACACGATTGTTGGCATTTTTGAGAGACCAGAGTTAGCCAGGTAATAACTGTTTGAAATTATGACATGGGAACTCCTGAGAACTCAGGGATGGTGGCTTCTCTTGAGGACTTTGACTGAGCACAGTTAGGTTTTCTAAACTGTACTTTGCTCTAGGTCCTGACTTGGAGCTCAAGTACATGTTCCTTAAGTCCCTTGGAAAGCCGAGTGATAGATTTCCATTTCTAGTATTTCATTCAGCTCCTTTTCAAACGCAGACACACCCCCTCCCTTCCATGATGTCCTGTCCTTGCTTTATGAATTCTCTTCTTTCAAATTGTTCTAGTATCCCAGGCTTCCACATGACTAATCCTTCCTTTATTTAGATTTGGCACATTCTCCTCCTCAGGTATGTCGATTGCCTCTTGTGCTGTATTTCTGATAGTAAACTCGTCTTCAAGAGGGAAATGTCATGGGATGTGACAGTTAAGACAGGAGGGTTTCCTGCTTGCTCAAGCTGTGATTTCTTCAAGGAAAAACAGACCAAGAGTAGTGTCCAGCAAGATTTGACTGGGCAGGGAAGACCCTACCTCGTGAGCAAGGGTTCCAGACTGAATGAAGAAGAGAAAGAGATGAGACCACCAATGTTCATCTCTCTTTGCTTCCTGGTTGCACATGCCAAGTGAGCAGCCCCAGAGCTGGTACAATCCATCCCCCACAGCATGACAGAGTGCACCCCGACCTGTGAGTGCAGTCAATTGCTCCCTTAAGTTGGTTTGGCCAGGTATTTTGTTACAACATTGAAAAAAGTAACTAACATACTTTCCTTCTATTTTCTGGTCCTCTAGAAGCAGTCTCTCATCCAATGTTGAGCTGACTCATTCGGGAGTTACATGCCTGTCCTTAGCTAACCGTTGCTGGGGTTGCTGCAGCTAGCCTCTTCAATAATCTACCCACTTCCTGCTCTGGAACAGAAGAATAAGATTTCCCTCTGGCCGTTCTCAAACTCCCCCACACCCCGTCTCACCTGCCCTACACTACAATTTCATCTAATCCTCAGCATTTTCCAAATTAGGAGTTCTTAGCCAAGTGAATCTTCTTACACTGTTGTTAGGTAGTAGACATGATTGTTTCCGCTTTCCTCAGCCACTTAGAAAAAGTCCGTGGAGGACATAATTGCCTTGCTCTTTATGCTTTACTCTTACAGTGTAGGCCAGGCTGCCCTTACATTCCCTGCTTAGTAGCCCAGGCTGACTTCAGTCTTGCATCAATCTTCCTGCCTCAGCCTCCTGGTGCTGGGATTAAGGCATGCACTCACTGCTATGCCTAGCCTCTGTGTGTGTGTGTGTGTGTGTGTGTGTGTGTGTGTGTGTGTGTGTGTGCGTGCATGCTCCTTTGATCACTCTTCAGCTTTAGTTTTGAGACAGCATCTCTCACTGAACCTGTGAGTTTGTTGGGCTCCGGGAAACCTCCTGTCTGTGCCCCTCCGGCACTGGGGTTATAGAAGTGTGCTGCTGTACCCAGCTTCTTACATAGTAGGTGCTGGGATCTGAACTCAGGTTGTTATGTTATGTGGCAAGTACTTGACCCACTGAGCCACACGCCCTTCCTGTCCCTTTACTCTGTTCCCCACGTGCATTCCTGGGCTGCCGCTGCTCTTGTCTTCCATGGGCATCCCCATGAGGACACTTTAAGACTTCAGGGAGTCTGTCCCTTCTTGGACACATCTGGGGGGGGGGGGAGGTCAGCGTCTCTGAACCTGCCATCCATGTCTTTCCTTATTCCTAGTACACAACTGTCAAGCTCCCACCACCCGGCTCCCCTTGCTCTTGAATTCCCTAAAATTTCAGTATTAAGAGCTTTGTAAACGTGACTATCCCCAAAGGTGAAGTGAATAGGATAGAAACAGGGGGCAGGTAATTTAAGGATAGAAATCACATTAAAAGGACAAATGCCAATTGTGAAGAAAGAGGTCCAAGTCCTAGAGAGCTCTGTCCAAGAACAGCAATTGAGGGAGCCCAGCAGCAAACGACGTTTTTTCACCCTGGGCAGCAAAACTGAGTATTTCCTTTCATCTTCAAAAGTAACCATGCAGCGGGACAGTGGTGACACACGCCTTTAATCCCAGCACTCGGGAGGCAGAGCCAGGCGGATCTCTGTGAGTTCAAGGCCAGCCTGGTCTACAAAATGAGTTCCAGGAAGGGCGCAAAGCTACACAGAGAAAGCCTGTCTTGAAAAAACCAAAAACTAAAAAACAAACAAACAAACAAACAAAAAGAGAAAGGGGAGACCAAAACAGGCGTTTAGTCCACCATAGTTAATGATACATTCTCTCCAGTTCATTCTGACATGACATGATTGTACACAGCTATAATCCTAGCACTTGGAAGGCAGAGGCAGGAAGAGGGATTTGAATCTGAGGCTATCCTGGGCTACATAGTGAGTAGTGGACTAACCAAAGCTATAAAGCAAAGCCCTGTCTCAACAAAACATAACAAAAGTTGACTTAAGCGTGATGATGCGTGCCTTTAATCTCAGTGCTCTGGAAGCAGAGGCAGGAAAATGTCTGAATTCAAGGCCATCCTGATCTACAAAGTGAGTTCCAGGACAGTCATGTGTATATAAAGATCTTGTCTACAAACAAACAAACAAAAAAGACAACTCATTAATTTGATTTCTGCTTCTTACTACTGTCCCCGGTGTCCTTGGAAGTGTGTTCTACAATCTTGGATATCTGGAACTCAGTCAAGACTAACTAGGTTGTCTTTCCAAGGTTGACTAATCTAGAACCCCTGCTCCAAGGGCACACACACTTTGATATAAATCAAAGAGTCTGTATGAAAATGAGAACTCCATTTCTTGACTAATTTCTTGTATTTTTCATAACATAGACCTTCTCACCACCATTATTCTTTCTCTCTGTCTGAGAGCGAGTATAAGGCATAACTCAGTCCACATGAGACAATAGCTGCTGCAGAACTGACTCATATGTAGCTGGGGAGAGGCAGCACATTCGACACCATTACATTTGATGGCATTACTTGAGATTTTTGACTTGTATATTTTTTCTTACAAAGGCAAAGAGGATGAATATCATAGAATCCCACTGTGACAATCTAGGCTTTCTTTTACTTTTCTCTTGGTCTCTAAACTCCCTAACAGGTAGTAGAGCTTAGATATCTGAGCAAATTAATGTCTGGGATATTAAAGTAATTAAAACACAATGAAGGGGCTAATTGGTAGAGTGCTTGCCTAGCACACATGAGGTTCTGGATCCCCAGCACAGCATAAAATGGGGTGTAGCGTTTAATTGCAATCCCAGCACTGGGAAGGTAGAGTCAGAGAGATCAGAAGCTCAAGGTTATCCTTAGGTTGTATAGTGGATTCCGGGATAACCTGAGCTGCATGAGTCTTGGTCTGAAAAATGGAAGGAAATTAAAAAAAAAAAATAAAGTAAAATACAGGCCAGATGGTGGTGGTGCATGCCTTTAATCCCAGCACCCGGGAGGCAGAGGCAGGTGGTGTCTGTGAGTTCGAGGCCAGCCTGGTCTACACGGCGAGTTCCAGGACAGCCAAGGCTACACTGAGAAACCCTGTCTCGAAAAAAACCAAAAACCAAACCAACCAAACCAAAAATCCTGTGTAGAGGAGCGCACTCTGAGACTGAAGAATTCTGCAAAGAGCCTCCTGTCTGAGGGTGTCTCTGAGTGAGTTTCCCTCCCGCTGAACCGGATTAACGAGGAAGTAGAGAACAGTGCCTTGGAACGCACACATAGCCACGTAGACTTGAGTTTAGTGCACTTGCTAATGAGAATTCCTGGCATAAGATAGTTCATCTTTAGAAACTCCTGTCCCTCCCTTGTAGGGCAGGAAAAGTTTCGCCTGCCCTGCAGCTTATTGTAAAGATTAAATGTGATAATGTATGGAAAAGAGTAAGGACCATGACTGCCCCTGAGGATGCTCTTCCAGTCACTGCTTGGTATTTATAGTGTCTTTTTCTTTCAAGATAATAAACATCTGGCATCATCTGCATTCCAGAAGTTCCAATATTTTCTAGCTGCTTGTATGGGACAGTGAGAGAACTTTGACCCGCATCTTAAGTATATATTTGGCAGCCCTGGAAAGATTAGTTGACGATGCCGACTTTTTGTTTAACTGTTTTTTTTTTGAGATGGTGGGGGTGGGGGTGGGGAATGAGGATCAGGCAAGGCCCACTCTGTAGCCCAGGGTGGCCCCGGGAACTCACAAGGTACCCCAGCCTGGCTTCAAATTCCTGGCAGTTCTTCTACATCAGCTCCTCAACTCCCAAGTACTTGGATGACAGGCCCGGGCCACCACACACAGCTACAACACAGAAACACCACAGGATAAAACACGGAGCAGCTGTTAAGAGGGATATAAATATATAAGCTGGTATCTTTCCTCACCCCAAATGCATCCCCCTGCTCAAGAACCACTTGATCCTTAAAAAAAAAAAAAAAAAAAAAAAAAAAAAAAAAAAAAAAAAAAAAAAAAAAAAAAAAAAAAAAATTCAGTATCAGGAGGTAGGAGAGGGAAGATTAGGAATTCAAGATCATCCTCAACTATTTAGAATTAGAGGCCAGTGTCGGGTACCTAGATTAAAAAAAATATATACAAGAAAAAATTCTGTCGGTTCTTCTCTTGAAGACCATTAAGAGAAGATGGGGGGGGAGGTTTTTTTCTTTTTTTTAAGAAAAACACAACTTAGTACCATAGCTCCTCAGATTAGCTTTATGATGCCAACGGTTGTCTGTTGTCGGCTGCGTGTATTTTTGTGAAATATCACACACTGAAATGCCGAGCAGGTGCTGGAATGGAGATAAATACACAAGCTGGCATCTTTCCTTCAAGACAGAACAGTGGCCAGTATAATTCCATTATGTTGCTCTCCCTTTCAATCTCCCCCACGCCCCAGCTTCTGAGATGGGAGGAGGGGGGCAGAAGGCCTTAAATGGCTAAATTAGGTGAGGCAGAAAAGCTGTGCTGGCCTAGTTATCTGTGAACTTCCCTATATGACTCGCCTGCACAGTGAGGACCTAGAAATACCTGTCCCGTCACTAACCTGCCATTTAAAGCAGTCACAAGCGGCTTGCTGTGATTTAATCACCCATTCCCTTCTTCTCACATCAGAGTATGCAGTCACTATCATGGCTTCTTATCAAGAAGAGACACCAATAAATGCTTTTGATTCTCCAGTGTTTGGGAAACTCTTGGCATCCAGCTGCCCGAGGACTGAATCCGCAGGCTGCATTCTTGTTACACACTTCCTGGAGGCCACAGGCACTTGGTGGGCTAGCTGACTCTCACCCAGAAGTGGTGTGTTATGCCCTACGTCTTTGCTTCTGGGAACCTTAAGTTCCATCAGATCCAGGCACCTGGACAGTAAGAGACGCAGAGAGGGACAGCTCGGTGCCACAGGCAGCACTGGGGTCTGTCTGCAAGGCCCAACTCAAGACTGGAAAGCCTCTCTCCTCCCTAAGCCCTTCATCCCGGCCCTTAGCAGGACCACAGGGCAGTGAGACGCTTCTGAGGTTGCCTCCGACTTTGATCATGACCTGCATGTCGATTTCACTCAGTGACATCACTTTGTGTATCGGTCTAGGACAAACTGGATGCTTTTCAAAACTCTTAAGTTAGAAGTTAAGGCCAAGGACATAACGTAGAAACTACGTTTCTCTTTGCGTCCCGGAATAGAAAACACCAGCACTTAGTATTTAGTGTGTTTGTGGCTAAAAACAAAATGATACTGAATCAGGGAAAATTTATTCTTTTGTACATGTGTCTGCCACTATGTGCAGTTGAAAAATTTTGTTTTGAAAGAGCTGCTTTTCAAATTTTTTTTCCCACCCCCAAACTGGATCATCACAATGCATGCCTGCCTAATTTTGTTGTTTCCCTGGAGTGTGGGTACATAGGAAGAAGTTTCCCCTCTTTTTCTTTTTGATCACAATTCATAGGATTCAGCCTCTACCCTGCTTTGGGATCTCTTGGTTGGATTCCGTCAGCTGTTCGCCCTGATTTTCAATGGAAGCGCTATGGGGTCTGGGGACCTCGCCTTTGTCCTTTCAAGTGTGCTCAGAGTCAGCAGGCTCTTGCATCTCAGAATTTAATTTGGGGGCTGGAAGGACAATTCAGTGCCCCAGTTTTGAAACTTGATGCCCCTTCTAGTCACTGTCTGTCCCTTCGCTCATGCTCCCTCCCTGAACTCTCCCATGACATGAAAAGGAGCCCGGCTCTGAGGGGACAAAATTGCAGTCACAGGACACTCTGTCAGCGTTTCAAGATCATACTGGGATTCTGTTTTATAAGACCACGTCTTAGTTTCTGTTTTTGTTAGAACCCAGCCCATCACTGAATTATAACAAGTGGGAAAGAAATACTAAGACGAAATTGGTAACTATAGCACCAGAAAATGCCCGGCAAAAGGCCGAGCAATTGTTACTGTGGCCTGTGCTTTGTTTCCCGGGCATCTTGTTTTGAGGCTACAGATGTTTTACTCCTCTTTAAAAAAATAGAATTTAAGCTGGGCGGTGGTGGTGCACGCCTTTAATCCCAGCACTCGGGAGGCAGAGCCAGGCGGATCTCTGTGAGTTTGAGGCCAGCCTGGGTTACCAAGTGAATTCCAGGAAAGGCACAAAGCTACACAGAGAAACCCTGTCTCAAAAAACAAAAAAACAAAAAAACAACAACAACAAAAAAAAAGAATTTATAATGTAGGAAGAAATGATCATTCAAAAACCAAAAATGACTAGGCTACATTTAAGAATTGTTACTATTCTTTTTTTAAAATTTATTTATTTGTATTTTATGTTGATTAGTGTTTTGCCTGCATGTATGTCTGTGAGAGGGTGTGAGATTCCCTGGGACAGGAGTTACAGACACTTGTGAGCTGGCATGTGGGTGCTGGGAATTGAACCCGGGTCCTCTCGAGGAGCAGCCAGTGCTCTTAACTGCAGAGCCATCTGTCCAGCCCAAGACTTGTTACTATTCTGTGAAAATTTCCGTGTGTGTGTGTATGTGTGTGTGTGTGTGTGTGTGTGTGTGTGTGTGTACTTGTGTGTAGGTGAGAGGACAACTATGTGGAGTTGGTTCTTCCCTTCCACGTGTACTCCAGACCTGGAACTCAGGTCATCAGGCTTGCGTGGCAAGGGCTCTCCCCCTCTCAGCCATCTTCATGCTTCCTCCTAATGATGCTCTAAGCAAGAGCTGAAGAGTTAGACAACCATATTCTGGCTAAACTCTCAGACAGCTGTGAGAAAGACAGTGAGTGAAGGAAATCATTTCCATGGAGAATAGTAGAAAGGGCATACATTGGGGAGCGGGGCCCCGCTTGGCAGGTGAGCCGAGGCATGGATTTCACCCTTTTCCATGTTCGCCCTCTCTTTACAAGTTAGTGGGGTAAGTAGAAACATGTGGCATTATGTTCCTGCCCCAGCAGTGTGAGCAAGTGGCATGTCTCTGCTTAGGACAGAGTTTCATCCCAGTAGCCCTCAATTTTCTCATTCCCTGACCGAGATGTAAATTTTCTGTCTTGTGGCTTTCTGGGTATCTGTTTATGCTCACCTTCAGAAGGACAACAAAGAAAGTAGGTTGAGCCCTACGCTCAACCTGTGTTTTTGTGTTCCTGCTCTTGGACCCTTCGTTGGTTTCTTTGGAGACAATTTCTCACTGTTATGCCAATTGTTACAAAGTTATGGATATCAAATCACAATATATAGTTAATATTCAGCATTATCAGAATTTTTTCAAAGCAAAGTGTCAGATACAGAGCTGTGCTGGGAACATGTGACACTGTCTTCCAGGATTCCTCCAACAAAGACTGCTTTAGTGGAGCTAAGAGCTGAGGGGTTCATAATTAGTGATGGTGTTCTATGCCACAGCCACTGCTTGGAGGAGAATTTTCTAGATTAAAAGCTAGATGAAAAAACTCTGTGTTCAGTAGCAGAGTGTTTTCTTAGTCTGTGTGAGACCTTAGGTTTAATCCCCAGGAGGACAGCAAATAACCAGACAGACAGATAAAACTAAGTAAAGTAAAACAAAACAAAACAAAAAACCCCAGAATTTAAACATAAAAGATGCCAAGTACATAAATAAACGGAATATACTTATATGAAGAAATTCATACGAATGTCATCCAGCTTGTAATAGCAATAATGCAAAAAAAAAAAAAAATCAGAGCCATTTTATAAAGAACTTTTGACGTAGGCTGACCCAGAGGGTAAAGGCGCCTGCCTCCAACCCGGAAGACCGGAGTTCGATCCCCATGTAGTAGGAGAGACCAGACTCCTGAAAGTTTCCTCTGACCTTCACACAGACATTTACTGTGGCTGTAAAATGTAAAAAAATGTAAAATAGAATTTGTGATGGAATTATTATGTAAATAATAACTGAAATATTCAGTTTTTTAAAACTAAATTTGCTCTGTACCATCTTATTTAAAAATATATTTTATATTTTTTTCTTTGAATGTGACTTTTGTCTAGTGAGCATTGCTTTTTAATTTTTTCTTTCTCTCCTTTCTTTCCCTCCCTCCTTCCCTCCCTCCCTCCCTTCTGAATTTGGACTCACAGGCACGCGCACCATACTCACCACAACCAAAGTGCTGTTTGTATGTCTCTAAATTCTGGAAGTTGTGTGTGTTTAAGGACTCTGTGGAGGCAAATCTTTGAAGGGGGAAATGTGCTGTCAAATTTCACTTCTGTTTCTTTGTTTCTTTTTAAAATAGTCTCAAAATAGCCCAGCCTGGCCTCAAAGTCTCTCTGTAGCTGATGAGGACCTTGAACTTCTGATCTTCGTACCACTTTTCAAGTGCCAGGATTATCGGCATCTGCCACCACAGCTGGTTTTGTGTGATCAGGGGACCGGACACAGGGCTTAGAGCATTCTGGGTAAGCCCTCTAACGATGGAGCTACACCCCCAGCCCTCTATTTTGTTTATAATAAAAATGTTTCAAAGCTCTGGCTTGCTCCTTTGTTTGTGGAAATACCTCCCCAAACTGGAAAGAAAAGCCATCTGACGGTCTTACTTGAGAGCCTTGACTTTCTTGGATAGTGTTTGTTCATCTGCCCAGTTGGCAAGCTGTCTGAGGGCAGAGGTCCTGCAGACCTTAGTTACTCCTGCGTTACTAGCACTCTATGTGGCATATGCTTAGACACACGCTGTAGATGGGCTCAACTATTGGCCATGTATGTATATTTTTCCTCTGGAAATAGTGCATCGTGTGCTTCGCTGTAATGTTTGGTGATGAGTATAGACCAAATCGTTTGAGCCACATCTTCTGTCTCTACGCCTTATTGTAAGTAGTTTCTTTCAGGCAGTTCTCCCTCTGCCTGTCCCCTCCCATACTGTTTAGTTGGAATGAACCCAAGACTGGGGTCAGAGGTCTTGAGTTCGGGGCTGTTTTGCTAGCCCAGAGGCCCTGGGGTGATAGGATTGGTTTTGTAGGGTCTCAAAGACAAGTTGGGTTTTAGAAGCTGTGGTGGTTTGAAATCTATAAAGACTATACTATACGATATTTTCCACTCATGATATAGTCTCATTGCAGTCCAAGGAACACCTGAACTTTTATTATTTGTACTTAGTAATTCGTGTGTGTGTGTGTGTGTGTGTGTGTGTGTGTGTGTGTGTGTACCGATGGTGGATGATGTGGAGGAGGGCACTCATGCTGAGGTGTGAAGCTCAGAAGACAGTTTCACTCTAGAGTTGGTTCTGTCCCCCTACCTGACACGGGTTTGGGGTACTGAAGCCAGATCACCAGGCTTGCACAACAAGCTCCTTTACTTGCTGAGTCATTTCACTCGGATTTTTCTACCCTGCTTAGTGGTAAAGGGTTTGTGCAGCATGCATGAGGCCCTGGGTTAGATCCCAGCACCCCAAAGATCACCTATATAAACATATCAGAGTGCTTTTCTTAGCTGACAGTTGGGGACCACTATATCTATATCTATCTATCTATCTATCTATCTATCTATCTATCTATCTATCACCCTTCAAATCACTGTGTCAGGCAAAGATAAAGAGGAAAGGTTTACAGCATGGTTTCCACTCAATGTAGATCACTTCCTTCTTCAGGTTGTGAAAATTATAAGCCAAATCATTGTCTGTTGGGAATTGCCTATATTTCAAATGGAGGACAAGTCACAACACCTGTCACTCTGTTCCCGACTCAGAATGACTCAGACATGGATTCACATCTGGATCCAAGTAGCGTTGCTTATCTTGTGTACTAGGGGGATTCTCCATGGGACTGAGAAGGTGACAGCTGGCACGCTGCTGGATTATCTAGAGGGAAAGAACATAAAAGGCCTTGGTAGTCAAGAACTGATAAGGAATCAATGTGCAAGGGTTGATCATTCAACGAACCACCGATAGCCTATGGCAAAAGGGCATTGCTGGGATAATTTAATTATGTGTGATTTGGAAGATAGGGTAGATTTGAAATGACTACGATTTAGTTACATAGAAACGAAAAGAGCTGACAGCACATTGATAAAATGCTAAAATGTTCTTGTGTGTGTAGGTGTTATGAAATACTGTCTACTGGACCTGTCATGACCGTTCCACTCATGAACCACTGCATCTGTGATTACCTGCACCAGATTGAGCCAAGACCAGTCAACATTCCATAAGTTACCCCATCCACTGGACTCAGCGGACACACGCAGTGGGGAGGCTAGGGGTAGATATGACTACGGTGCATTATATACATATACGGAATTGCCAAAGAATGAAGAAAAGATACTTATTTATTTATTTTGATTTTCAAGACAGGATGATTTCACTGTGTAATCCTGCCTGTCCTGGAACTGTAGACCAGGCTGGCCTCAAACTCAGAGATCCACCTGCCTCTCCCTCCCAAATTGCTGTGATTGAAGGCATGCGCCACCACTGCCCAGCTAGAAAAGACAGTTTTAAAGAATAAAAGAATGGTCCGGGTGGTGGTGGCGCACGCCTTTAATCCCAGCACTCGGGAGGCAGAGGCAGGAGGATCTCTGTGAGTTCGAGGCCAGCCTGGCATTCCAAGTTTAGTCAGGTGGTAACTATAAAGTTACTTTGGGTAAACTCAAGTTAATATGAGTAGTTTTACATATCAAACAACCAGTCGAGTTAAAATGCTCCAAGAGGCAGAGGAAGGTGGATCTCTGTGAGTTCAAGGCCAGCCTGGGCTACAGAGTGAGTTCCAGGAAAGGTGCAAAACTACACAGAGAACCTTGTCTCAAACAAACAAACAAACAAACAAACTGCTCCAAGAGATAGCAAACAGAATTATCTGCACTTGTCATTCTTAATGTGAGGTTAGGACATTCAAAATGCTCATTGTTAGGATCTTTCCTTTTTTACCTGTTTAGGAAGAATGCTGGTTGGGACTAATTTAGTTCCTGCTTTTCAACTGACTCATTTTTCTTCAGGTACTTAATTTTTCATGCAAAAAAATATTAAAATGTTCTTCTTACAAAACTTCACCTTACAAGGCAGTATGTGACACACATGAAATTGCCTTTTTTTGAAATGTCACATCAGACATTCTCAACCCTCTTGTTCTTGATAAATACAAATAATTCCACCTATTTTAAATTTCATGAGAGAGCAAATCACATATCTTGTTCTATAATTTAATGTTTTCACTTGGATTTTTCCTTACCAGTGCGCTCTCTCTCTCTCTCTGTCTCTGTCTCTCTCTGTCTCTGTCTCTCTCTCTCTCTCTCTCTGGTGGTGTTACAGATTGAACCCAGGGCCTTGTTTATATTGGGTAAATGCTGTGCCTGGCAGGCCCAACTCTCAACTGTTCTACACTGTTCCACATTAAGTAGTCAACAGCATCCTACTCAAGGTTTTTTCTTAATAGTTCTTCTATCCTCCTCCTTTGATTCCTTCCGCTGCCCCACATGACCATTCTAATTGGCCTCCTGCCCGTGTTTCTTGAAGCGCTTCCATTTCCTCTACTGAACTGCTTCCGGTTCATCCTGCCTGCTTTGGTCTTGTGTATTGACTGCAGAGGTTGACAGGTGACATGCTGAAGTTTCCCTCACTGCAGATCCTGGCGGACGATGGACCCACAGCTGCTGACCTAAGAACTGTCTCCACTGAGATTTCCTATGAACTTGAGGGCCCGGGGCAAGGCGATAACGGCAAGGACCTTGGAGCTCCACCGCCGACTAGCTGTCCTCTTCAGAAGCAACACCGACGCTGTAATCGGCCAGTGCTGTGGCCTCGCATCCTCTTCACATAGTGGTCAAACTTTGCCAAAGAGCATGACTGAGTGCTCTGCCCCTGCAGTGTGGACCGTGCCCCACCATAGCTACAACTTTGAAAACGGCTCCTTCGAGGCCGCGTGGTTGTCCCCTTTTGGATGTCTTTTAGGCCTTTCATCACTTTCCAGGAACCGCTCCAGACATCTCATGGATTCCCACTTCACTTTCCCCCTTCCCTGGGTTTTAGTAGCATTTCTCCACCAGTCAGCTCTGCTTGGGAAGAAACAAGATTCGACCCAAATCTGATTGAGCTGTGAGACGTCGTCACACGGTTCTAACTCAACCCCGTTCCTGTGATTTTCCTGGCTTGGCTTTCCACCTTGCATGGGCTTCCTTCTCAGACTGGCAGGAGAGGGCTAAGCTAGTATGCAGTTAGTTTATCTCTCATGCCATCAGAGGGAAGGTGAAGTAGCATTTCTAAGAGTTATTCTGAAAAGATGGTTAAGAATTTAACTGGCTTCCTGTAACACTTTACTTCTCTCTCTCTCTTTTTTTTTTTTTTTTTTTGAGATAAGGTCTCACTGTGTAGTCTTTGCTGACCTTGACCTCACAAAGACCCACCTGCCTCTGCTTCCTGAGTCTTGAGATTAAAGGTGTGTATCACCATGCCTTGAGTTCTTTGAAATCTCCAGCAGGGATGTTCTGCTTTCCTCGCAGCCCAGGGCCCCAAGAAGATAGGATTATATTAAAAAAACCAACAAAACAAAACAAACAAACAAACAAACAAAAAAACCCTCCCCAAAAAACAGTGTCCCAGAACCACAACAGCATTCCTTCGGAACTTTTTTTGTTTTGCTTGTTTGTTTTTGTTTATTTGCTGTTGTTTTGAGACGGTCTCATTTTGCAGCCCTGGCTGTTCTGAATTTGAATAATAAAAATCCATTTCTGCCTCTGCCTCTGCCTCCTAAATGCTGGCATTGCAGGCACATGCCACCACACCCATTTTGAGTTTTTTGTATTTAAAAAATTTATGCCTGGTCCTGTATGAGTCTGGTGTATTGCCGTGCTGCAACTAGGAAATATGTTGCATGGCCAACAACAACCGAATGGTGAGTCAGCTAAAGGCCACACAGCCAATTATTTCATATAAAACTTATTTTTAAAACTTCATGACTGGCCTTCATCAAAGAAACTTCTCTTTGCAACAAAGATCATGACAGAAAACCACAACCTATCAGAACGAAGATGTGTGGAGCCCAGTCCCAAATGATACGTCAAAAACACAACTTCTCCATCTACAGCTTGGGAATCATTGTGGAAGAAGAGAGGGGAAGACAGTAAGGGCCTGAGGCACTGGCGGTTTGTTGTGAGATTCTGTCCCCTAGAAATTTCAGAGAAAAACCAAAAAAAAAAAAAAAAAAAAAAAAACCAAAAAAAAAAAAAAACCAAAAAAAAAAGGAAAGCAAAGAAAGAAACATCAGAGAAGTTACACTCATGAAATCTCACCATCATGGCTGCCTAAACAAGACCTGAATAAGGACAACACAGTAGGCATGCTGATAGGGAAGGAGAAGGTTTCAACTAGGCCTCAACCTGAGACAAAAAGCTACTGCCACTAAGGAATGCTGTGAGTGGGAGACATAGCGTTCCCCAGGGAAGAGCGCACTGATTGGTTGTCCAATACCAAATGGTCACATCTACGCAGAAGGAGCAGGTTGTATTTATGCGCATTTGTAGCAACAATGAAAGACAAAGAGGCCATGAATTTGAAAGCGAGCAAGGTGGGACATACATGGGAGGGTTGGGAAGGAGGGAAGGGGAGAAATGGTGTCACTATATTATAACCTTTAAAAAGAAAAATAGTATTCAAAAAATTACCAGGTATGGTGGTCCTTTCTTTTAATCCAAGAACGAAGCAAGCTGATCTCTGTGAGTTTGAAAGCAGTCTACTGCTGTATATAGTAAGTTTCAGGACAGCCAGGACAACACACACACACACACACACACACACACACACACACACGCACACGCACACGCACACGCACACATACACGCACACATGTGTGCACACAGAGAAAGAGACACAGACAGAGTTAGTGAGTGAGTCATGACTGGTTATTTGAGGAACCTTGAGTTTCTGTGAAAAGGACTTTCTGTCTTAGAAGGTGTATCAGCGGTAGGGCTGATGGAAACCCGATTCCAAGTGCTGCACTTTCTCCTGCACATCTGCTTTGCACTGTTTTCAGGTGGACATCTGGGTGGGGGCTCCAGCTTTGTCTTCATTCTCAAGTAGAAAGTGGCAAAGCATGCCCACTCTGTAGGAGAAACCATCATCCCTCGTGGCAGCCATTTCCACTACCTGTGTTCCTTTCTTCCTTTCTGTCAGAAGATCTTGCCATGCTGAGTTTCTTTGTCATGGCATTTGTAGTTTGGGATTGTTTTTCTATCATTCTCTTCTGACCCACATGTTGAACACTTTCTTCAAACAAAGGAGAGGTCCTAAGAATGTCTTCACACTCCCCAGTAAAATCATAGCTGTCTGGTTGCTGAACGGGCCTCTCGGTCAGTGTCCAATTCCGTGAGGAAAGGAGAAAACTGACTCCCACAAGTTCTCTTCTCATCTTCCCACTTGCACACATGATATTCATGCCACACCCACACACCTACCCACCCACAACGACTCTCCCCCTCATACACAGACAATACAAATGCAATGCCTATTTTTTAATTTTGGTGATCTCTGGCAGTTTTTCTTGGCCCCCTTCTTTTCCTCAGAACTTCAGGGTCCTAAGCCTCTGGAAGGCCATCTTGCTTTCTTCTCCCCTGACTTCATGTTGTCTTGGAACAATCCTTTCACACTCAAACCTGCATGTGCTGACGACTCTCGATTCTGCAAATCAAGTTCATGGAGTTCTGAGCTGTCCTCATAGTCATGTTGGACATCACCTCATAATCCCATGTGCATCTCAGACTCCTTACAGCCCAAACTCAATTGGCCAACATAATAAAAAGAGAATACATCATCATGTATTCTCAATCCCAGGAAATGGCACAGTTGGTCAGATAGTATTCTCCAAGCCTTTTTTTTTTTAAGATTTATTTATTTTTATGTGTATGAGTGTCTTGCCTGTGTGTCTATGTGCAACACGTGTGCCTGGAGCCTAAGGAAGTCAGAAGAGGGTGTTGGATCTAGATTCGGAGTTACAGATGACTGTGACCATGTAGGTACTGGGGATTGAACCCAGGTCCTCTGCAAGAGCAACATGTGCTTTTAACCACTGAGCCAACTTTCCTGTCCCATTCTCCAAGTCTTTTTTTTTTTTTTTCAGTTTTGGTGCCTGTCCTGGAGACTCTGTAGACCAGGCTGGTCTCGAACTCAAGAGATCCACTTGCTTCTGCCTCCCGAGTGCTGGGATTAAAGGTATTCAACACCACCACCCAGCTCCATTCTCCAAGTCTTTGTACAGTACTTTTTGCCCTTGACATTGGAGCAATCATGGAGTCAGATTGATCTAGTCACTGACATTTCACATCGACTCTACAGTCGGTGAGGAGTCTTTTCTGTCCTACCCCCTCTTTCCAGTTCTTATCTGTTTCTGTGTGATGCACATCACACTTTGGCCAATCCTTCCCTTCATAACTGTAGGAATCTCATCTATTTTTGTTAAAACTCCTCATTTTCAGTGGAGGACCTTAAACCCAAAGTTCAGGAAATGTTAGATGGTTATTGAGTAGCCTTTGAAGTCTGAACACCAACTAAGGCAGAATTATTACTTTTTTTAAAAAAGAATTTATTTTTATTTTATGTGCATTAGTGTATGTATGTCTGTGTGAGGGTGTTGGGTGCCCTGGAACTGGAGTTACAGACAGTTGTGAGCTGCAATGTGGGTGCTGGGAATTGAACCCAGGTCCTCTGGAAGAGCATTCAGTGCTCTTAACCGCTGAGCCATCTCTCCAGCCCCAGAATTATTTTCCAATAGTCTCCCCAGCTCTGAGGTGTAATGCTCTTCCTTGACAGACTTGGTTTGCAGTTGAAGTGGGTGGAGCATGTGGGAAAATGCCAGAAATCGTGCCCTGTGGCTGTGAGTGCCAGGTGAGGGCCAGTGTAAACAATTGAAAGCAGGTCAGAGATCCTTTTAGGACTGGATGAATCTAGGAAGCTAAGGCATGAAGCCAATTAATTGGGTTAGTGTTTGTGTTTGTGAAGAGCATGTCTGGAAAAAGATCTTAGGGTTAATCTCAGGCCCATGAAACATGTTACAGGGTTCACCCAGAAAGGGTGACATGATATATTAGCATCCCAAGAAGTTCAAAGAAAAAAATTAAAGTCCTGGTTGTTAAAATGAGTGGTCCCTAATGTAGTGGGAGCATGTGGTTTATTGGGGAGGAGACAGGCAACAGAAGTTTACTTTTTTGTTGTTGTTGTTTTGTTTTGTTTTTCGAGACAGGGTTTCTCTGTAGCTTTGGAGCCTGTCCTGGATCTCACTCTGTAGACCAGGCTGGCCTCAAACTCACAGAGAGATCTGCCTGCCTCTGCCTCCCAGGTACCGAGATTAAAAATATTCACCACCACCACCACCCAGCCAGAAATTTACGTTTTAGTGTAAGTAGCAATAGAGTAAACGTAACAGCTCCTCGTAGTGGGAAGTTGATTTTTTTTTTCCTGGTTTATTTTTATTGACAACACTCCAAATTTGACATATATTTCCACAGATATCCTCAAAGACAAGCCACTCTCTTAGATAAATTGGGAAAAGTTGGTTTCTTTCTTTGTTCTGAATGGTTCTACTAATGATTTTCCCTCCAAGGCTCATAAGGACTATTACTCTAAACATTTTTGGTAACTCCGTGTCAAAGCTGTCAATATCAGGTGATTTCCTTTCTTTTATGTATTTTTGGTTACATTTATTTATTAGTATTTTATATGTGAGTGTGTATGTATGGAGGTGTGCACACCATGGAGAACATGTGGAACTCAGACAGCTTGTGGGAGTTACTCTTCTTTTGGGTGGGGAGCAGTCAGGTTTGACAGCAAGGACCTTTACCTGCTGAGCCATCTCTGGACCCTGTCTTCTTTGAGAGTGACTCCCCCCCCCCCCCCCCCCCCCCCCCCGCCCCGAGAGTGTGAACACAGTCTCCTGCTACTACTAATTATGCCATCGAGTTTTCTGAATCCGGGGAAATCGCAGGGGTCAGCACATCCAGAGTGCGATGAATAAGCTCCGCCCTGGGAAAACACCTTCGTGTTCATGGCATCTCCCTGGCCTGGTAAGTATGAGAGTGACCTTTATACAGAGAAAGATTATACAGAGTTTAGTTCAAATATATGAAAATTGATTTCAACATATCAAAATTAAATTCATAATCTATATACTTAAGTTATAAGGTATTAATTCCTGGTTTAGGTTAAAACTTAATTTTTGGTCTTTTTTGTTCTATATATTTATCATTTATCATATATATCATATATATATGATATATATGATATAGATGCATATTTGCTTTCGGTGCTGGGCATTGAACTCACGGCCTGGCACATAACTAACAAGTACCTCTTCCACCAAGTTGCATCCCTAGTACTCTTAATTTACCATGTAGTTGGGATTGCAGGCCTGTGCCACCACACCTCGATGATGCAAAAACAAATCTTAACAACGTTACACAAAACATTTCTATTCGTTTTTGTGAATATATGTCAATAACATTCAACTATGAGTTTGACTATGCCATTTCCATACATGTGGATCATATACTTGACTATGCCATTTCCATACATGTGGATCATATACTTCGATGATATTCACTCTACTCTTTCCTTTGCTTTATTTATTTTTTTCATATGCATGTAGACCATGCTTTGAACTTGCTATGTAGCTGAGTATGACCTTGAACTTCTGATTCTCTTGCTTCTACTTCTTGAGTTCCTGCACCATCATGCCTGGTTTTTACGCATGCTAGAAATAGAACCCAAGGCTTTATAAAGTATGCTGGATGAGCTCTCTTCCAGGTGAGATAGAGCCCCAGCCTCACCCATTACCCTTTCTTGTCCCTCTCTCCTCTTCCTAAATAATCCTTTTTATTAGTTCCTTAAGGTCCACTTATAAGGAAAAAAACATGGTATTTTTCTTTTTGAGTCTGACACTTTTGCTTAATGTGATGATCCACAGTTCCATCATTTTTCTTGAAATTTCTATAACTGTCCTTGTTTATGGCTGAAAAATATCGTGTATACAGACCACTTGTTCTTCCTTTCTTTCTTTTTTTTTTTTTTTCCTTTGAGACAGGGTTTGTCTGTGTAGCTTTGTGCCTTTCCTGGAACTCACTCTGTAGCCCAGGCTGGCCTTGAACTCACAACTCACAGAGAACCGCCTGGCTCTGCCTCCTGAGTGCTGGGATTAAAGGCGTGCACCACTACCACCTGGCCACTTTTTCTTTATCTGTTCATCAACTGATCTATAGGTAGGCTACTGTGAACAGTGCAGCAATGAGTACACGTATGTAAGTGTTGGGTGTGCTGATTTATGATCCTTTTGCATTATGCCCACCATGGCCAGATCATACAGATATTTAATTTAATTTTTTTTTGAGGCAAGGGCCTTTAATCAGCACTTGGGAGGAAGAGGTAGGTGGATCTCTGTGAGTTGGAGGCCAGCCTGGTCTACAAAGTGAGTTCCAAGACAGCCAGAGCTGTTACACAGAGAAACTGTCTTGAAAACAAACAACCCAAAAAAGGAAACAAACAAATAAATAAAAAAACAAACCAAAAACAAATAATCAAACACAAAAACAAAACAAACAAGTAAAGCAGAAGAAAAATTAACCAACTACTCAGTGGTAGAAGGCCCTGGGTTTGGTCTGTGGGGGGGAGCGGGGGCAGGGGCAGGGGGGGGCATGGGACAATGGACATTCAGATTTGTTCTGTTACCAAGTGTGTGTTGACTTGTTGACTGTTTTGTGTGCACTTGAAGCGGCAGTATTCTGTGTGCTCAGAGTATTATATGTAAATACAATGATATAACATAATATACTTGAGCTAAGTTGTCTGAGGTGCTTTATCACGTTTTCTAATACTTGTTTAATCTATTGATTTCAGTGCGGAATGGGTTCTGATTCTGTTCTATTGATTACTGAAAGAGAGGTATGGGAGTCTGTAACTCAAACTGTTGACTTGGCAATTTCTCATTTCCATTTCTGTCAGTTTTTTGCTAATGTAACCTGAACTCTGTTGTTGGTACAGACACATTTCATTCATTCATTTATTTATTTGTTTGTTTGTTTATTTATTTTTGTCTTTTTGTTTTTTCAAGACAAGGTTTCTCTGTATAGCGTTGCCCCTTTCCTGTAACTCACTCTGTAGCCCAGGCTGGCCTCAAACTCACAGAGATCCGCCTGGCTCTGCCTCCCAGTGCTGGGATTAAAGGCGTGCAGCAGCACCACCACCGCCCGACTGACCCATTTCTAAAATGTGTCTGAGCTGGGTGGCGGTGGCACACGCCTTTAATCCCAGCACTCGGGAGGCAGATCCAGGCGGATCTCTGTGAGTTCGAGGCCAACCTGGTCTCCAAAGCGAGTTCCAGGAAAGGCGCAAAGCTTTTGAGAAACCCTGTCTCAAAAAAACCAACAACAACAACAACAACAACAACAAACAAAAAAAAAAAAAAAAAATTGGGTCTTTAGGATCGTAATGTGTCATTTTTTATCTCTTGTGATGTTTCTTATCCTAACCTCTGCTTTGCTATTAACATACTACTCCAGTGTTTTACACTTGAAAGTTTAATATGGCACATATAGTCCTTAGCTGGGAGGTGGTAGCACACACTTTTGATCACTTGGGAGGCAGATGGAGGAGGATCTCTGGGTTTGAGGCCAGCCTGGTCTATAGAGTGAGTTCTAGGAAAGGCTCAAAGCTACACAGAGAAACGCGGTCTCGAGAAAAAAAAAAAAAAAAAGAAAAGAAAAAACAACCAACCAATCAAGAAAGCAAACCAACAAAGGAGTTCTTGAAACAAATAAATCAGTCTGTGATGATTTTTATCAGTTAGTTTATCTCTCCCACCAGAGTACAGTACAAGCTCCATGAAAATGAAGGCTGCTATTCCATTAATTAAATATTTTATCTTGAAACAATTTCATAGCAAATGGTGGTATTGTACACCTGTAACCCCAACAATTAAAGCATTTGAGGCTGGTAGGTCATGAGTTGGAGGCTAGCCTGGGCTATATAGTTATACCACATTTTGGAAAAAGGAGAAAGTTTACAGTCATAAGAAGTACAACAGAGCCGAGTGGTGGTGGTGCACACGCCTTTGATCCCAGCACTCAGGAGGCAGGTAGGCGGATCTCTGTGAGTTCGAGGCTTGCCTGAGCTACAGAGTGAGTTCCAGGAAAGATGCAAAGCTACACAGAGAAATCCTGTCTCAAAAAAACCAAAAACAATAGTAGAAACAGTTCCACGTACTTTGTATTCCCCAAAGAATAATACTTTTACGTAATTATCAAATATCATCAAACCCAGAAAGTTAACATTGATACCATATTACAGAACTTTGTTGGACTTTTACCAGTTTACATACATGTGTGCATGTGTAGATACAGGAGTGTAGTTTGAAGGACTTTTGCCCCATGTGCGGACTCACGGAACCACTGTGAAACTGAACACAGTGTTTCCTCAGGCTGCCTTTGCTACACTTCAAGTTTGTCCTCAAGTTGTTTCCGTATACCGTGAATTATAAGCTAATTGTCCACAGACTGCATCAGTTAGCTAAGACAGCCAATCCCATCTGCCGAGCCTCATTCGTCCACAGCCACTGGTCCTTGTCCTGGGAAGGCAAATTCCAGGCACCACCCGATGCCAGTGGCTTGGAATGCTGCAAAGCCATTAAGGTACGCGAAAGTGGATTTGTTGTAGTTTCCTCCTTTAATCCCACCACTACAAGGATCTAGGACTGTTCCATCACTACAAAGGCATTCCCTTTGTCTTCCGATTTTGAGGATCTGTTTTGTTCTCTCTTGCTGCCCCTCTCCCACGCCCCAGGACCTGGTACCAACTGAGTTATTTGTGAATGTACCTGTTTGAGACCAGATATTACAGGGGGATTTCCTAACTCGTTTGAAGACAGGAATATTAATTTGTTTACTAGATTTCAGTTAGTGAAAAGGTATTTGAAGGAAAGAGCTATCATACAGTTCCATCTCAAAATGACTGATTTGCAGAAAACACACACACAAAATCTTCAGCTGCTAAATCTCATAGCATACACCATGGATTATTTGAATCCTATAATAGAACTTTGTCAATATACAAAGCTTCAAATGCTTGAGAGGAGGCCTCTCTTCTCTCTCTCTCTCTCTCTCTCTCTCTCTCTCTCTCTCTCTCTCTCTCTCTCTCTCTCCCTCTCTCTCTTTCTCTCTCTGTGTGTATCACACATGTATGCTTCAATATTTGTGTGAAATGGCATTTTGACACCTTCTAGAATCCAAACTGGCAAATGAAGACTGCTTGGTTGTGTACACTTCACCTGCTTCGGCCTGGTTCTGTTCCTGGTTCCGATGACCAATACTGTCCCAGGGTAAACAGGGACATGACCCTCCCTCCACAAACTTGCTTTCGACTGACGACATTAAAACCTCCCCTAATGGTACCAGGGGGAAATCGACTGATCCTGAAAGATATTTGCACATTGTTGGAGTTTCTTGACCTTAAGATATCTTTTTTGGAAGCATTTAAAGAACTAAAGAAAAGAAATTGCCCTTTAAGTAGACCTCGTGACCGAAGTGGGTGGGAAAGTAAATTACTTCGCATTCCAAAGCTTACCTGTGCACAGGATAACTAACTCCATGACAAACGCTAAGGCAAACACACTGCGAAAATACCACAATATTCCTTTGCCTTCTCTCTGATAAGAAAGGCTTATGAATTTTTATATCTTGAAAAACCTTTGCTTTGCAGGGTTTGTTTGAACACGTTACTTCTTACGGTGTGTGAGGAGACAGAATCATTTTAGAATCTGTTTACACGGGGTTTCTGGAGGCCTAGCATTTAGTGCGTTTCATGTAAGAATCCACAGGTAGGACCTGTTTCTGTAAATGATTTATTTCCATGGATCTGTTCCTTGAATTGATTTGATATTTACTTAAGAAAGTTCTTTCTTTGCTTACCCTGTCGTCTCTCTGAAAGCCCCTGTGAAGTATGAGGCCCTCGCAGGAACGGCCTGATCCCGCCTCACACGGCATTTCTCTGAGGGTGAGGCTTCTTTACAGGGACCTGGGCACCATTTCATAAGGATCTTTCGTGAATGTTTCTTTCTTCTTCTTTCCTTCCTTCCTTTTTTTTTTTTTTTTTTTTTTCTGTGTTTGGTTTGGATGTTGGTGGCTGCAATGGTACCAGAATTGAACCCAGGGCCTCACGCACAGTAGGCAAATGCTCTATCTCTGAGGCCAAAGAATTTCATTTCTCTTCTTTTTTGGATATAGGCTGTGTCCTGGGAAGGTGCTAACATGTACGCAGGCCACTCTACAATCCCCATAGCAATCACAATAATAATCATAACACTCACCTTGGTGACTAATGTTCTTGATTGTAAACATAAATTGTAAATAAAAGCGTTTGAAGGAAACTTTGCTAGTTGTAGCGACTTACAACTTTTATCTGTATCAAACAGTGACGACTGTATGAAAACTTAGCTTCAGCCCAACCTTCCAACCTCCCTACAGCTCTCAGTTGTCTGAACCTGTAGCTGGACACAGACGGTAAGCCCAGGGCACCCTGCTTCTCCCTCTGTGTAACAGGAAGCCGAAGGTCTTCAAGTGATTTGTTTCAGCTCAGATCAGACTGTGGGAGTGAGGCAGGGACCTAGCACACTCTTTTGGTCCAATTTCAAGTTCTGTGAAGAAGCCCAGACACAGGGACTTGAACCAACCAGCAAAGAGGAAGGCCCTTGACCCCCTTCTCATCAACAGTGGGAGTTGTTCTGATCCTTCCTTTACACCACCTTCTCTCTATATATATACATATACATACATAATATATATTACACACACACACATATATGTGTACACACACACACACATACACACATGCACACATACATGTAATGCATCCTTGTGCATAACAAAACTTCCAGAAGCTCCTTGTTAAAAGGGAAGTGTTATTTTTATATGGTGAAGAAACGACAAGCTTTGGGTCACGAGGCCAGAAGACGGCTAAGGAGGAGAGCTTCCGTGGCTCCCAGCCACCGAACTGAACTTGAGTTCAGAGCTCACAGTGCAAGCAACCGCTGCTCAGACCTCCCGGTTTCGCCTTCCAGATGGCCTCCAGAGCTAAAGGGAATCATGGCATTCCACACTTGCTTAGGAAAAACCACACTGCGGTGGGGGGGGGGGGGGGGAGCCTGTTCCGTGTCCAGGGGACTTCCAGGGCGGCAGACTGGAGGCTGCATGCATCACTTGCCCGATGAGGCATGCTTTTCTGATGGCTGTTCTGTTTGCCCTTATCAACGGGCCTGTTTGCCCACACGTCCCTTTCAGCCCATGAGAGGCAAGGACTGTTACTGGGGAGGGCAGAGTGCTGCTCATTTTCCTGCATCATGGAAAAATATATGTGCAGGAAACATACCCTTTCAACTGGCTTAAGCCTGCCGGTGAGGCTCATTTCAAGGTACACTATTGTATTCAGACCTTATTGGAGCATGATAAAAATAGCACACTGAGGAGGCTATGTCTATAGACCAAGCCTGAAAGGGGGAGTTGAGGCAATTGTCCAGATAATCCAAGCAAAAACAAAACCAAACAAAATAAAACCGTCCGCCGTTGAGAAACACAGGCCTAGGAGCCTGAATGGTTCAGCCTGGTGTTCTACATTGTTCAAATTCATCGGCTCTGCATATATTTACCCTTTTGACATAGATGGGGCTTAAGTTGCTGAAGAGTTTTTCTCCCCCAATATTATCTCAAGTACTAACTAAAAAAAAAAAAATGCCTGTGCTTTTAAAGTATCCCTCACTGCCCTATTTCCCCGTAAGAAAACAAATTCTGTCATAATTTTACGTGCTTAAAAAATCCTAGACAGGTGCATAGAGAAGAGCTGCCTCAGAGGCTGGGGGGGGGGGGGTTCTTTCTTCATTTGGCTCTGCGTGTGAATGAGCTCCCTCTAACAGGGAACCGAGGGCTGGAGATGGTCTGTCTGCCCACTCCCATGTTTTAGGCCTGTGGCTTTATGCTTGGCTAAGTGCCTGTCATGTGTGTTGGTTGCTGGTACAACAGCTTGGCTCATTTAGGAGAGTAAGGAACCCGGTTTCCTTTGAGATAGCAGCTGGTAATATTCCACTGCAGCCAGCAGGCCTTCACAACTTGGAGATGTTTTCTTGGTCAGGGTCCCCCAAGAACTGGCTTTCCAGGTTGGGGTCATGACTTGTCCCTTGCCCCTGTTCTTTTGCTGTTTGTTTTGGGTTTTGGTTTCCCAAGGGTCCCACTGTGTAGCTGAGGTGGGCCTCGAACTTGCAGTCTCCCAGCCTCGGTCTTCTCAGTGCTGTGATTACAAGTGTGCATTGCCATGTTTGGAGACCTAGTTCTGGGAAGGGTGTGGCTTCCCTCACCATCCTTCTCTTGCATCTGAGTCCTGCTTTTGCCTCTTTCCCAGTATATGCAGTCATCAAGAACTAGGGCTTTTTCTTTCACAGGGCCTTCTTTATTCCAGCCTCTGTTTTTCCCATTCCTCATGGTTGAATTCTTATTTTCTTATTCCTCTTAATAATCCCCTTGCTTTTTTTCAGTCTTGCTCTTTTCTAATCCATCCTAAGTAAATGCCAGACAGCCTTCCCTAAAGCTTTGCTTAATTGAATTGTATTTCCTTGCACAAACATCTTCACTAACTCCCTGTGGCCTGAAAGATCTCACTCAAATTCCACAGGCTGGCACTTGAAAGCTTTCGTCAATTTGGTTCTGGTGACTTCCTGGCCTTGTGCGAGCAGTCAGCTTCCAGAAGACAGATCTGCTCCCCTGCAGGAAAGGCCTTTCTCCTCTTGCCCTGTACTGCATCCCAGTTGTCTTCAAGTCTTAGAAGGGGCATGCCTCTTCTTCCAAGAACCCTTGAGAAATCACTTTAGAGAAAAAGTGACCCATCTTTGAAATGGATTAGAAGCATCTCATAGTTAAAAGACATCTTGGCGGTCTGAGAACCAGCTCAGTGATTAAGGGTACATGCTGCTCTCGGAGAGGACTGTGTTGGATTCCCAGCACCCAGGTTGGGCCCCTTACAAATGCCTGTAACTCCAGCTATGGGATCTGAGGCCACTGGTCCCCAAGGGCACCAGCACTCATGTGCACATACCATTCCTTTCATACATACATATAATTAAATAAATAAATAATATATATTTTTAAAAGACATTGGAAGATGCCAAGTCCAACTTCTCACCCCCAGGACTTCTTTGACTCTGGTTGCTCACGGACAGGATGGGGAATGCACAGCAGCTCCTTGCTCTTTTTGGTAGTTATCAACAAGAATGGATGCCCTCCACCCTATGAGATAGTCTCTCCCTGCTTGATCTTTGATTGGTCTTGAAGAACAACAAACAAAAATCCAGCCCCCAGGGCTGGAGAGATGGCTCAGAGGTTAAGAGCACTGACTGCTCTTCCAGAGGTCCTGAGTTCAATTCCCAGCAACCACATGGTGGCTCACAACCATCTGTAATGAGATCTGGTGCCCTCTTCTGGCCTTCAGTCATATATGCTGTATATGTAATAAATAAATCTTAAAAAAAAAAAATCCAGCCCCCAGCATTTATTATTGTAGCGTGTGGTGATGTATTGTGTCCACCAATATACTGTGTCCCCCACTGAGGATCAGTGGAAAAAGCCAGGTACTATAGTAAACATAGAAGTCAGACCATGGTAGCACACGCCTTGAATCCTATCATTTGGGAGGCAGGGATCTGTCTGGATCTCTGTGAGTTCAAAGCCACACTGGGAACAGAGCCAAGCATGGTGACATATGCCTTTAATCCCAGCACTAACCATAGAGGTCTGGAGGTCTGTATACAGACAGACAGGAAGTGACAGACCTGGGCGGGAAGAGGAAGTGATGTGGCTGCACAGAGAGAGCAAATGATATAGCAGAACAGAAGGCATGTTGGCATGGGTAGACAGGAAGTAGGTCTCTTTGGGGACTGAGTTGAGGTGAGGTTAGTTTGTGGCTTTTCCTACTCCTCTGATCTCTCAGGTTTTCATGCTTATATCTGGCTCCGGGTTTTTATTTAATAAGACCGGTTAGTAATTCGTGTTACAATAGCTGTCTCGCCTTATCTATGATTCTAACTTATAAGTCACAGTTTCTTAGGTTTGTTATCTTTTTAAACACACATTTGACATTTTTATTTTATTTTACACATACAAGTGTTTGTCTGAATGTATGTCTGTGTACCACTTGTGCACTCGGAAGTCAGAAGAGAGCATAGGATTGATTCCCTGGAACTGAAGTTTAGATGGTTGTGAGATACCCCATGGGTGCTAGGAATAGAACCCAAGGCCTCTGGAAGAGGAGCCAGTGTTCTTAATAACAATCTTAACCCAGTCTTATTTTGCTACATAGAATTGGAGCTATAAAGCAGAAGGAAACACCGACGAATCCCCAAAACTGAACAACAAGAGAATGACACTTAAGTACACTGTGGTAGTCCCTAAACACAAGGGAAATGACACAGACATACAGAGCCAACCAAGGAAGTATTTACTGAGCATCTACAGCAGATGAGGCTCTGTTCCTTAGGGATGTATTGATCCTGTATCCCCGGTTTCTAAGGAAGGATTGGCTTAGGCCTATTAGTCCAGCACGCTCTGGTCTGGACAATGTGTTAAATGATCACCTACCTCTGGGTGATGAAAAAGATTCCAACTCAATACAAGAACAAGGTTGCTCCAACACCGTTCCATGTGAGTCAGAGCCAGCTGTCACTCAGAGGCTAACTTGGGCCTTTTATCAGGAAATAAAGTCACAGACACCGCCAAGAAAAAGAAGTAAACAAATTTGACATCTTCTCCTCCAATAATTTCTAGAAATCTGTAAAAGGAAAGCTTGGTGGCTGACAGGAGTCTAACACAAAATCATCCTCAACATGTCACCCTCATGGTTCTTTTTTACATGAAATATAGACCATAGGAATCATCCCTTGGAGCAAGGCATTGTAATGTCTACCCGTAATTTCACACCCAGGAGGGTGAGGCAGGAGGATTACAAATTAAAGGCCAACCTGAACTACATAGGGAGATTTTTTTTTTTTATTTAAAAAACATTTCTTGGTGTTCAACAAAAGGAGCTAGGGAAGGGACAAGCTTCTCTCTCTCTCTCTCTCTCTCTCTCTCTCTCTCTCTCTCTCTCTCTCTCTCTCTCTCTCTCTCAAAAGCACTGGACAGGTATCGTGGTAGACACCTAATTCTAACACATGAGAAACAGAGGTGGGAGGATCAGGAACTGGAAGTCATCCTAGGCAACATAATGAGTTTGAGACCAGCCTGCCCACAAGAGATACTGTCTTGAAACAAACCAACCAACCACAAACAGCACCCCGCCCCCCAAATGGAGGCACTGCTGCCCGGGGAGAAATGGGTTCTACCCAGTACGGATGCCTTTCTTTCCAATGAGCGTCAACACCTATGGGTCTGCATACTGCTTGGTTTTCACTTTGGAAGAGGACAGAAAAGATAAGGGAGGTTCTGGGCAAGGCAGATAAAGACCGGCAATTCCGTGGCAGGGAGGAGAATATTGTATGCCTGTCTGAGAAATTGTAACTGAGAAAGGAGGCATATGATGGAAACGTCACGGAGTCTGATGATATTGAAGATTTTTCTTTACATGAGGTTATAAGGTAGCTGCCACTTGTGGTCAAATAGAAAAAGAAGGTTCAATGATAATAGGGGTGGTGCTGCCCAAGATCTGGGGACCCCAGAGGGGAGTCACAGTAGTGGATATCCAGGAGAGCTTACCCAAGGGCCTGAGGGGGAAATCAGAGGAGAGAAAGAACGGGGCTGAAGGAGGACTTCTAAAGAGGTTATGTGTGACTTGCAGAATCACCTTTGTTAATTGATGGGAGTTGCCCAGGTCTTTCAAAACTGTGGGTTGGGGAAGAACCTGGAGATCTCTGTGCATACCCAATATGTTAACTGTATGGCTACTCTTCACATTATTTCTTTGAGACAGTCTCATGTAACCCAGGCTGGCCTTGAACTTGCTCTATACTTGAGGACAACTTTGAACTTCTGATCCTCCTGCCTTCACCTCTCAAATGCTGACATTACAAGTGTGCACCACTATGCCTATATATACGTATATGTACATATATAAATTCACATATACATATATGGTTATAAAGATTGTGAAGGGTACTGATGAAGTACAGATTATTAAAGCATGACTGAAATCACAGCATACACACACATACCCATGAGTAGATGCTGAGACAGTTCTGTGTGTGAGTGTGCTAGAGAGTCCTTGAATCTTCAGGAGAAGATGGATGTGGCGGTGTATGCCTCTAATGCCAGCACAGGAGGCTGAAGCAGAAGAATCTTGAGTTTCTTGTCCATTTGGGATACGTAGGTAAGGCCCCCATCTCCGGGAGTTTTGGAAACAGATAGGTGAGGACACAGGTTCAGGGATGTTCTTAGTTCTGGGTTAATTTTCCTGTGTCTTTACTGCTTCAAATGTTTGCTTCTATAAATAGTGAATGTTCCTGTAGAAATGGCATACGTTTTTCCCTTTTTCCAGATTTAGTGAGATAAAATTGACAAATGATTATATACACAGGGTACAAGATTCGATGGTTTAACAGAAAATTCTCTCTCTCTCTCTCTCTCTTTTTTTTTTTTTTTTTGGTTTTTCAAGACAGGGTTTCTCTGTGTAGCTTTGCGCCTCTCCTGGAACTCACTTGGTAGCCCAGGCTGGCCTCGAACTCACAGAGATCCGCCTGGCTCTGCCTCCCGAGTGCTGGGATCAAAGGCGTGCGCCACCAACGCCTGGCGCTCTCTCTCTCTTTTGAGACAGGGTTTCTCTGTGTAGCTTTGTGCCTGTCCTGGAACTCACTCTGTAGCCCAGGATGGCCTTGAACTCATAGAGATCCACCTACCTGTGCCTCCTGAGTGCTGGGATTAAAGGCATGTGCCACCACCGCCTGGCAAATTTTCTCTTTTTAAAGTTTCCTGAATCCTGGAGACCTAATGTATGGTGTTGTGACTGTGGTTAACAATGCTGTATTGTATAGGGTGCTTGACATCTGCTAAGAGAGTAGATCTTAACCTAAATAAAATTAAAGAGAAAAGGAAAAACTCAAAGACTATTTCAAGATTGGAATCTGAATAGTTTACATGTATTTTCTCTTGGAAGTTGAGAATACAAGAAGCAGACACACACCGAGGACACGTTCTGGGTGTTTGCTTTTCTGAGGAGGCTATGGACAAAGGCAAGCTGACTGGTCTCCGAGTGGATCGTGAGTCGATATTCGTGACTAATAATGTGCCTATGTTCTCCCTCATGACCAGCTTCTTTCTCTCCTTTCTGGCTCAGCATGACTTCACTGTATATATCTATATAATGGCTTCTTTAACTTACATTGTTAATTTTACATCGTTAAATTCAGTAAAAACCACTCTTTCCCCATATTCCTATGTATTCCATGATTAGCAATCTATCTTCTATCAATCATCTATCTGTCTATCTTATCTATCATCTGTCTGTCCTATCATCCACCCATCTGTCTGTCTATCTATCTATCTATCTAGCTGTCTGTCTGTCTGTCTGTCATCATCATCATCATCATCATCATCTCTATGACCCATTTTCTTCCTTTAGTGCAATTTCTGCATTTTCACCCATGGAAAGGATCTGCAGTGCCATGGGGCACACAGTCTCCCTGTCCCAGGAATGACTCTTCTGACAGCAGGCATCTGAGGATCTCTGGGTGTTGTATCCCCATGCTCTCGGCCATGGACTCAACATGGCCTCAGGAGTTAAGCGTATGATCTAGGCACAGTTAGTCATCATTTCCTAGCCACAAGAATGGGCTCAGTGACGGGCTTGTGATCCACACAGACCTAATGGTATTCCTGGAGTGTTAGGCTGCGGCTGTTCCTCTGAGAGCCTTACACTTTGTCCTAGAAGGATTTTCCACATAAGAAATCATAAGAGTAATACTTGAAAAACCATCTTATCCCCACAGGGTGCCTCAGAATGACACTCATAAGGAAATCAGAATGGAACCAAAAGACAGAAGCAGTAGAAAACCAATGCAAGCTGAGTTTTGGTAAGCTCTTCGGAACTCTACTTCAGCCTGTTCTGTACCTGGTCTTCTCATTTGTTGAATCAGTCCTGCACCACCCCATCTATGCACATGCGAACACACATCCACAGATGCATGCACACACCACCCCATCTATGCACATGCAGACACACATCCACAGATGCACGCACACACCACCCCATCTGTGCACATGCAAACACACATCCACAGATGCACGCACACACCACCCCATCTATGCACATGCAGACACACATCCACAGATGCACGCACACACCACCCCATCTATGCACATGCAGACACACATCCACAGATGCACGCACACACCACCCCATCTATGCACATGCAGACACACATCCACAGATGCACGCACACACCACCCCATCTATGCACATGCAGACACACATCCACAGATGCACGCACACACCACCCCATCTATGCACATGCAGACACACATCCACAGATGCACGCACACACCACCCCATCTATGCACATGCAGACACACATCCACAGATGCACGCACACACCACCCCATCTATGCACATGCAGACACACATCCACAGATGCACGCACACACCACCCCATCTATGCACATGCAGACACACATCCACAGATGCATGCACACACCACCCCATCTATGCACATGCAAACACACATCCACAGATGCACGCACACACCACCCCATCTATGCACATGCAAACACACATCCACAGATGCACGCACACACCACCCCATCTATGCACATGCAGACACACATCCACAGATGCACGCACACACCACCCCATCTATGCACATGCAGACACACATCCACAGATGCACGCACACACCACCCCATCTATGCACATGCAGACACACATCCACAGATGCACGCACACACCACCCCATCTATGCACATGCAGACACACATCCACAGATGCACGCACACACCACCCCATCTATGCACATGCAGACACACATCCACAGATGCACGCACACACCACCCCATCTATGCACATGCAGACACACATCCACAGATGCACGCACACACCACCCCATCTATGCACATGCAGACACACATCCACAGATGCATGCACACACCACCCCATCTATGCACATGCAAACACACATCCACAGATGCATACGTACACATGCACCATTCACTTTTAGGTCTGTTTTCAGTCAGGGTATAGTTACCTAGAGGGAGCCTGTAATTTCCTATTTGCGTGTTCTCGACTCCACCAGGAGTCCTTGGGATACAGGAGCTGACATAAACCGAGTGAATATTTACTTGTATGAGGCCCCATCTTGCAGGCTGTACCTAGGTGCCAAGGGCTGTGTGAAGCAGCATCTGTTTTCACCTTCAGTTTTTCATGGCACCAGACTAAAGCGTGACCTGAACAAAGCATAGCAATTCTTATGTGACTGGTAAATGGAAGGTTCAGGGATTAGTCTTTGCGTCCAGAGTCAAGGCTATATTACAACACACCGTTTTGAGACTTTATTTATTTATTTGTTTGTTTGTTTATATTTTGTGGTGTGTGCTGTGTGTGTGTGATGCATGCATGTGATTCACACTTGTGAATGTACAGGTATGCACTTGGAAGGCAGAGCAAGATGTCAGGTGTCTTCCTCTACCCCCTCCCCTCCACCTTATTGGCTTGTGACAAGGTCTCCCACTTAAGTGGAAGCTCATTGTTTCAGCTAGCCTGGCTGGTGAGCAAGCTCTTAGGACCTGCCTGTCTCTGTCCCCAATGCTGGGGTCCTAAACGTGGAGAGCCACACCCAGTTTCCCCCTTCAAACTCAGGTTCTCATGCTTGAGGAGCAAGCATGCTATCACCGAGCCAACTCTTCAGACCCCCTTTTTGTGACTCTTTATTTCCTTGATCTATTCTAAAAGTCCAAAATGTACTTGTGGAATCAGGAAGCCCCGGTAGCAAACTTTTTTTCAAGATCTAGGTAGCTCGGATCTGAGAACGTCGTCTAAGGAGGCATCAGAAGACTGAGTCCCAGAGGCTGTAGTAGGCAGGGAACACGGGCTAGGGGTGGAGTTCAGTTTGCAGAGTGCTTGACTAGCTTGTATAAAAGCCTGGATTGGATCCTTAGCTCCGCACACTACCCGGGATGGCGGCACTCACGTGCTATGGCAGCACGTCGGGCGTGGAAGCAGGAGAATCCCAAGTTTCAGGTCATCCTCGGCTGTTTAGTGAGCTTGAAATACTTGAGATTCACAGGTCTAAGAAAAGTCTTATGGGGGCTGAGGTGTGTGTGTGTGTGTGTGTGTGTGTGTGTGTGTGTGTGTGTGTGTGTAAGCATGTGTATAGACATATGACTGTATGAGTTCCCTGGGTGACCTTGAGAGTTCTTTCTAATGAGAGAGTCTCTGATTTTAGGAAGCCCGGTCTGTCCTTAACTGGGAGCTCAGGAGGGAAAGTGAATGACAGCTGAAGTGGTGGAAATGTCACCTTAAATATCTTGATATGATATTAAGAAGCGACAGGCGGCCTTTAACTGCCTCAGGTATGGGGGACTGCCGTTCTGGTGGTCAGGATAAAACATGCCTCCTAGAGTTCCTCCTCCTGTGCACGTTCCTCACACACTCTTTTAAATGAGGTCATTTAACTAACATCCACCAGTCAAACAGTAGAAGATATGCAGGAAGCCTTGGGTTGGCTCCATAGTACTGCATAAACCAAGTTTTGAGGCACATACTTGTAATCTCAGCGGCACACGCTTTGGAGGTGGAGGCAGGAGGTCAGCAGTTTAGTCATTTTTACCTACACAGTGAGTTTGAAGCCAGTCAGAGCTACATGACACCTTGTGTCAAAAAAAAAAAATTCCAAAGCAGAATTCATTTTCTTTCATTTCAATACTTCCGCTTGTTGGATGTGGTGGCATGTGCCTTTAATCTCAGCGTTTGGGAGACAGAGGCAGGTAGATCTTTGAGTTGGATGCCAGCCAAGTCTACATGGTGAGATCGGATCAGTCAGGGCTACATGGCAAGACTCTGTTTTAAAAAGCCCTGTTGGGGAATATTATTTTAAGGTGTGTTACTTTTGTTTATATTGCATTTGTTTAACTCTGTGAAGCTATGTTACTGTGGCTGTCCAAAACACCTGATGGTCTAATAAAGAACTGAACAGCCAACAGCAAGACAGGAGAAGGGATAGGCAGGGCTGACAGGAAGAGAGAATAAATAGAAGAAGTCTGAGAGAAGAAGGAAGAAGGAGCCAGAAAAGGAGGAGGACCCAGGGGCCAGCCACCCAGATACACAGCAAGCCACGAAGTAAGAATAAGATTTACAGAAGTAAGAGAATGGGAAAAGCCCAGAGGCAAAAGGTAGTCAGGGGTAATTTTAAGCTAAGGAAATCTGGCAAGAAACAAGCCAAGCTAAGGCTGGGCATTCACAATTAAGAATAAGCCTCTGTGTGTGATTTTTGTGGGAACTGGGTAGTAGGCCCCCCCAAAAGAGTAAAACCCCCCAAAACAAAACCCCACCCCCCAACCAAAAACTAAAATCAAACAAACAAACAAAAGAACTCCCCTTTGCTATCTCCTTTTATCTGGGCTCACAGTGTTGCTCAGTCTTCAGTTGTCTAAGTTGGAAACGTCTGATTCTTTTTGACTCTTCCTTCCTTTTCTCTCTCCTTGTGGACTCTGCTCACAGTTCCACATGCCACCATGATACTGCCAGCCTGGTGCTGGGTACGTGGGAGAAGACGGGCTGGCTGGACAGCTGTCACCAAGGTGCTAGCCCCTGGAGCCCGGCAACTGTGATGCCTACCTCTTCTGGAAAAGGAGTTGGGTGGCCAACAGCTAAGATGGAAACTGTTTTGGCAGTCTGTCCTGCCAATAGGCATAATCCTGCCAGAGCCGATAGGCATAGATTCCTGTCCTTTCATCTCAATCACAACATAGTGGAGTAGTTATGGAGGAGAAGGCAAGCACTATGGTTTTGTTGTTATTGCTTTTGTTATTATTATTGTACTGGGGACTTAACCAGCATCCTACCTCATGGTACTACGCTATTGAGTTACACTCCTGAGATCCCTCTATTTTGGTTTTTGATACATAGTCTTACTATATAAGACCCAGGAAGGTCTTGAGCTCACTATATACCCCAGGCTGGCCCTGATCTCAAGGTGATCCTCCTGCCTCAGCTTCCTGAGTGCTGGAATTATAAGTGCCTGTACTACAAAGCCTGGTCTGGGATTGAGAGAGAGTCTCAATAAGTTGTCCAGGCTGGCCTTGAACTCATGGTCTTTCTGCCTCAGTCTCTTGAGCAGCTAGCAGTATAGGCATGTGTCACTGTGCCCAGCCCATTTGTACTTCTTGAAGAGTTATTTTGTCATATTCCTATGTGCAAAACTATTTTTCAAAAGTGTTTAAGACAGTCAAAATGGTGCAGACCTGTTATCCTGGGTCCTTGGGCAACTGAGGCAGGAGGTTTGGCATGCTTAGGTTACAGAGCAGCTCTAGGCCAGCGTGGCACAATTCAGTAAGACCCTGCTTCAAAAAAAAAAGCAAAGGAAAGGGAGTGTAGCTCAGTGGTAGTGGCAGTGTCCTCACTTAGCATGTGCAAGGTCTTGGGTTCAATCCCCAGACGTGAAAAAGAAGAGATTGTCACTGAGGCCTTGAATCTGCTAGACTATATCAGGAGCGCACCACACCGGCACACACACATGTCCTGGAACTTTGTAGCCAGGCAGTCAGGCACACCGGCTTCTGTTAGGTATACAGTAGAGCCACAGAAGTTGGAAGTCACAAAAGATTCTTAGTTTTCTTTTTACCGTGTTTTAAAGACAACTTATCTTTTCTGCTCAGTCACAAGAAAGGAGCCAAGAGACCTGAGCTTCCAGTGCTCTGCTCCCAGGCCTCTCGAGTGATGAAGAGCACTCCTTTCCTTCATGACTGGAGCTCGGTGGATCACAGGCAAGTGGATTCTACCTGAGCAGACACCTTGTCTGGAGGGCACAGGGTGGATTTCAGTTCTGGCTTGCTCCATGGGTCAAGTGCCTTTGTACAGTACAGAAAATGTCCACGGGCTCTGCTGTCTCCTCTGGGTTTTAGATACCACTCTGCCGTTAGTAAGTTGGGGGTTTTTGTCTCTACTCAATGTTTCCTCAACATGGAAGAGTAAGTCCTACTTCGGAGGTCAGGTACCTGGGTGGCAGTCTTGCCTGTGTCTTAGTCACAGTAGGACCTTGAGCGAATCTCTGTAGGGTTGGAAACTGGAGATTTTCTAAGCCCCTCCTAGATGGGAAAGACATGGCTGCTACTGCGCTTGGAAAGCCCGGGATCCAGGAGCTTTAGCTCTGCAGTGGGGTCTGCTTTTAACAGTCTGCCTCTATCTCCCCCTCTTAGTGAAACTCAGTCAATTAGTCAATCCCTCTGCTTTTTCATTTTGCTCTATTTGTCAAATGGAGATAAGAGATGCCTTAGAGGGGTCTGGGAGCATAAACTAATTAATGGTCATAAAGCCCCAGTGACCACGTGCCTGCTAAGTGGTCACGACTCTAAACAGATCTTTGTGGCTTCTCAGCCGCCATTTCCTGAACATCAGACAGCATCTCCGCATCATCTACAACCTTTTTTTTCTCTCCCTCTCTCTTCTTTCCTTTCTTCCTTTCATCCCCCCCCCCCCCCCCCGCCTCCTTTCTCTTCCATCAAAAGAACATCTAGAGTCAATGGATGATGCGTATCAGTAGCAAGGGCCAGAACACTGGCTAGGGGGTGGCTGGAGATGGACCCAAAGTACGAGCTGAGGGAGGAAGCGACTTCAGAGGAAGGACTTCTATGGAACGGAGATCACGGAGTGCAGAGCTCCCGGGAGTTGGTAGGATTAGGCAGTGGCAGAAGTTTAACCCAAGGCTAACAGAGGCATGCTCTGGTTTTGTGCCTGTTGTGATCCTCCTGGTTTGCAGGGGGGTCCTTGTCCTCTCCTCTTGCTTATGCACGTGAAGGAAAGGCTAGGTCACAGGCATCAAGAAGTCGGCATACACTTCCTTCAGGGTTCTTGCTGTGGGACTGAAGATCCGGACCAGCTCATCAAAAATATCGATTTAGTATTTTGCTTCTTAATCTAAGCTGTGCTCTGGGTAGTCCAATACTCCAGATCCTGGATAGCATATTTTATAATAGAACAGAGGGAGGTTGAAAGCATGGCTCACTGGGTAAAAGCACCTGATACCCAAGCATGAGGACCTGAGTTCAAATTCCCAGATCCCATGAACTAAAAGCTGGGTGTGGCATCACATGTCTGCAACCCCAACGTTGGAGGGCAGGGCCAGGTAAAGAAGATCCTGGAGCTTTTGGGTAGACCATCCCACTGGCTTTGGATTCAGTGAGAGACCCTGTCTCAAGAGAGTATAGAAGAGGGTAACAGAGCAGAACATTCAGCCTCCTCCTCTGGTTTCCCTATGTGTGAGCGAGGTTGGACACCCCTTCCCCAACACAAAGAAAACATCCATACGGGCTGCTGGCCATGTCCAGCTTTGGATTCTGCCTTGCAGCCTTTTCAGATCTTCTCAGTGGAAGTTAGCTCCTTCCTAATATCTCTATGGACTAATAGCTTTCCAGACTGCCATACGTTAGACACAAAGAACCTTCCAGGCTCTCCAGTGAAGGCCACCCAGTTGTTTTCTGAGCAGGAGCTGCTGGGGTTAGAGTTTCTGTCCAGGGTTAAGGTGTCCCAGGCAGAATGACTCAATCTCTATGCATCTCGAGGAAGGTGTAGAATTTTGGGGTTCTCACGGGCCATGTGTTCTTCCATTGTGGCAGGAACCTGGGCCCTGCTTTCTTGGTAGAGTCTCCATGTAACCTAGCATATGTAGTTGTGGCAGCTTTTCCAGCAGGGGGTTTTTCAGGGACTGGAGGTCTGGCAGCAGAGGGGATGGAGTTGCTATGGGCCCCACCCTTCTAGGCTGCCCAGGGCTCTCTGCACCTCTTGAGATCTCCTTTTATGTGCTCCACAGCTAACTCTCACTTGGGCATGGTATGGTGCCTGTGAAGATCACTGTCTGCTTCAGGAAGCCTCTGGCAACAGGTCCAGCTGGTAAGGCAGTTCTGGAACCCCAAACTGGGTGCCCACTGCTTGGTCTCCCTGAGATGTGTTCTGTAGGCAGTGTTCAGCTTAGCCTCCTCAAAGGCAGGCAATATACAGCATTCACCTGCAAGCTCTTTACATGTCTAACTAACACTTGGCACATAGTTTCCAATAGCTACTTGGAAAACTGAATTGTACTACTTATTAAGAAAAAGGAATATGGAGAGTTTCAGGATGGTTTTTATTCTGCATTGATTATCCAGACAAGTACTACTGTGCACTCTTGATTTAGCCCTCTCTATGAAACCAGTGTTTTTCTTCTGACATAAAGGCGTGAGATTGGCTTATTTTGTATCTTAGTTATGCCACCAGAGGAAGCAGATGGCAGCGAGGAAAGGAAAAAAACGAAATGAAACGAAGTTTGTGTGCATAGGAGAGGGCTAGGACCCCTTGGGATGGAAGGCCACGAAGGACACAGCAGAATGGTGGGGCAATTGCTGTGTGAGCTGACCCTTGGGCAGAGTGTATTCTGTTCTCTCCCTCAGGTGAGTCTTCTCTGAAAGTCCCTCGCTGGGGAGCAGCTCAAGTCCTTGCCCTCCTTATCTCACCACAGACACTACATACAGTAAACAGTGATCTCTCTGCTGATTTGGTTGAACTTTGGCTAATGATGTAGCTGTCAGCAGACCCTTCGGCTGCAATTCTTACCGTATAATTTGCTAAGGAATATTTACCTTTGCACTCTATGTAGACTGCATTCCATGTACCCGGACAGTAGAGGCACGCGGCTGTATTTTCATGCTCTTTATGGCAAAAGAGTGCACTGACCCCTGCCTGGGTCAAGTGTTCTCATCTTAAAGTGGGAAAACATGTGGGTTCAAAGAGCTGCACCATCCCAGATGTGTCTTCACTTCAAGAAGTTGTCAAACAGAGCGTGGTGGCACATGACGGTAATCCTGGCACGCAAGTGGTAGAGGCAAGTGTATCAGGAAGTCAAGGTCATCTTCAGCTACAGAGCAAGTTCAAGGCTAGTAGGGCTCCAGGCTCCATGAGACACTGTCTCTGAAAATGAAAACAAAATTAAAAGAAAGAAGCAGAAGTTGCCATATCACTCCTCTTGGCTCACAAATGAAAATATGGTGGCTGGGAGGTTGGGATAATATGCCAAGACGGGTCTTAACGACTAGCTCAGGGTGATCGTGAACTGTCTATCCCTAGAAGTGAGCCTTTTTGCTTCAACTTGTATTTTGCTTCATTCTGTGTAACGAATGCATCAGGTCAAGTGAAATTTGTTACAATTCCATTCGGCCTCGGCTGATTACTGGGATTTGTCCCACTGTGGTGCCCCCCTGTAGCGATGTCGGGCTCTTTCTGTGCTAGAGCCCATGGGACTAATCCTAAAGGGTTTATCTTGGTATAGGAGAGGATTTCTTAGAATGGTTGAATCCAAAATGTGAGACAGCAACCCTTCATTGTCACTATACTATCGGGAAGGAATGCCTTGTGTTGCAAGTGTGCTGACTAACTGACTGCCTTAAGCAGTAAAGACAATTATCTCCCATACAAGTGGGTGAGCAGACAGTCAACCACGTCCTTAGAGTCCAAGGCTCGAACTTTCTGCTCTGTCACCCTCAGAGAATTAGCATGCAGACTTACTGTCTCTTACTGGCTGTTATGTTACTAGGCAACCACAAAGAGAATAGGTCAGAACTAATGACATTTATCTATCTATCTATCTATCTATCTATCTATCTATCTATCTATCTATCTATCTATCTATCTATTTTTTTGGAGGGAAATACATTGTTTTAGAAGCTTCTTTACCTCTTCCCTCCACTCTGGAGACTTCTAACATATTTTCTTTCAGTCATATAGTTACGCTTGTGTGAAAGGGGACCAGAGAAATCTTATATAGCTCTTTAAACTCTCAGATGAAAATGGACAGAAACAGTAAGTCAACCAAGGTTTATTATAGTATCCATTCAGGAATATGTATACAACCACTTTCAGGGTTATTCTGTATCAATGTTCAATTCTGTTTCATGGTCTTGTCCATCTTCCCAAGTTCCAGGGTAGGTTTCTCTGTGTGGAAGTCAAGAGAATTCATTGGTTGTGGCAAATGCAGCCATGTTGAGAGGAACATGTAAAATTATAGTTTTAATAGACTAGTTGGCATCATAAAATTAATGGAAATGGATTCTTTGAGGGGAGAAAGCAGACCAGAGTGGTTAAGATCATGGGCGTTTGGAACCAGGTTGTTTTAGGTTTATGTTCTGGCTCCGACATTTCTTAACTATGTAACTTTACCAAGTTACATAAGTTCTCCATGTCTGTTTCCTCATGAGTTCATGAGGATAATGATACCTTCTTCATTGAGTTGTGTTGTGAAGAGTTCCATTTCTAAGTACCTGAGCTCGGTCTCTCTGGCTCATAGTAAGTGTTCAGTGTTATGTCATCATCAGCACCACCATCCTCCTCCTCCTCCTCCTCCTCCTCCTCCTCCTCCTCCTCCTCATCATCATCATCATCATCATCATTCTCACCATGGTCATGTTACAGACATCATCCAAATGGGAGGTATTTGAATACAGACCTTAGGAACTGAGTTATAGTAAAAAGAAACAGCCAAATCTGAGATGCAAGAACATGTTTAGTAGGAAAACATGAGAATGAATTATGCAACACATGTTCCTCAGTGGGAAGGTGGTATTCTTTCTATCGCTGTGGTAAACACCAAGACCAAAAACAACTTGGGGAGGAAAGGGTTTATTTCAACTTACACCTTACAGACCATTGTGAAGGGGATTCAGGGTGGGAATTCAAGGCAGGGACCTGGTGACAGGAACTGAAGCAGAGGCCATGGAAGAATGCCACTTACTGGCTTTCTCTCTCCATGGTTCATTCAGCTTGCTTTTCTATACATCTTCTGACTACTTGCCCAGAGGTGGTGATGCTCATAGTGGGCTGGGCCCTCCCACATCAATCATTAATTAAGAAAATGCTCCACAGAGTTGCCTGCTACAGGCCAATCTTTATTTATTTAAATTAAAATATAATTATATCATTTTCTCCCTTCTCTTGCCTATCCTCCCTTCTTGGTTCCTCTCAAATTCATTGCCTCTTTTTGGTTGTTGTTGTTGTTTTTGAGGCAGGGCTTCTCTGTGTAGCCCTGCCTGGCCTGGAACTCAGAGATCCACCTCCCTCTACTTGCTGGGATTAAAGGTGTGTGCTACCATGCCTGGCATCATTGCTTCTTTTTTTTTTTTTGGTTTTTCGAGACAGGGTTTCTCTGTGTAGCTTTGCACCTTTCCTGGGACTCACTTGGTAGTCCAGGCTGGCCTCGAACTCACAGAGATCCGCCTCATTGCTTCTTTTTAACTGCTGTTATTACACACACACACACACACACACACACACACACACACACACACACAAATATAAATACAACGTATTGAGTACATTTAGTGGTGCTTGAATATATATGATTTCAAGACTGGCCATGTGGTATCAGATAACCCATTAGGGAGCTCATCTCTGAGGAAGACTAGTTCTCCTGATCTCAGCATTCTGTAGTTGCCCTGTAGGCAAATCTGATTGAGGCATTTCTTTTTTCAGTTGAGGTTCCCTCTTCTCAGATAATCCTAGCTTGCATGAAAAGCTAACCAGCATAGTGGGCTACCTCAATTAAAGAGACTGCCACTCATATTTAATAATATGAATGACTCATAAATGGAGATTTATTTTTAGACTTGTGCCTTAAACATATCTCCTGGGAGGAGCATGTTGATTCTAGGGTAGGGATATAGAACGGTGCGGGGAAGACATGCTAGACCAAAGTTTCTGAGGAGGAAGAGTGGGGTGGGATTCTTCTGGCTGTGAATCTCATGGCAAGAGTCCCATAGGTCAGAGCCATTCACTATAAAAGCTCACAGAACACTAGCTTCTCACTTTGATCTTCCCTGACCTGCTTTGATTGAGTATGTGGTGTGATGTGTATAGGTCTGTGTGTTCTGTGAGTCATTGGGATGCCTATTAGCAGCGCTCATTTATGTATCAGTAGCTCTAGGTTGGGTGGGCACTTGGCTTCACTAGCTTGTGTGAACCTTAATCTATCGGGAGCTGGAATTCAGATGCCATGAGGATGCAAAACAAAACTGAGATGCTTTTCACGTCTCTATGCTGAACAACAGCTAGCTACCAATAGATGCCATTCATTGTATCAGACATGCTAGTTGTCTATTCTATGGGTTCCTGTTTCCCTAGGGAAGACATCACGTGGTGGTAACATTCAACACATAGGCCAGATGCTGTCAGTGACACTAACTACTCAATCCACAAAACAACCCAGGGGGTAGCTTACAATGGTCATTTTCACAGAAGAGGAAACTGAGTCAAGGAACTTACAAATTCATAAAGATGACTGCTTTGGGAAAGAAGTAGCTTGTTCCAAACATGTATGTCTGAACAGTGCTAAGATCTATGATTTCAGAAAGGCTAGGGCAGTTGATTTCCCGTTCTTATAGAGATGAGTTCTTGCAGAGGGCTTCATTATAGATTTTCCATGAAGAAATAGAGTTTAACCAAGTGCTAACCTAAATCCTTTGTTCTCAGATAGAGACCTGGGGGAAAAGAGATGAACCACACCCAGGCTTCCTTCTCACATGTGTTAGCTGACAGCTTGTGCAAGATTTCTCTCTGCTCCAACCATACATACAACATAAGAAGACTAACAGGTGGGTACCCATACCCTACGGCTTGTAGGCTGTCATAGTCTAATAGTTCAGACTCAGTGGAGAGGTTCTAACTGAAGGGAGATCATTGAGAAAAAGGCTTCAGGCACGGGGTTTGAGCTTACGATGGGTAAGTAGATGATGGTGGGACAGGAAATGCTCAGCACTGGCCAAACTATGGCAGCATGAAGAGAATGACAGGCCACCCCGGAGCCATTCACCTCAAATGGGATGTAGACAGAGAGGTGGGGACCCAGATGCGGAAGGAGCTGACATGCTAGCCAAGGAGTGTGGATTCTAGTCCATGAGTGATGAGGAGCCTGTGAATTAAAATCTGAATACAAATCAGGGCCTGTGGGGATAACAACTCTTACTTCAACTGTATATAGTTCCATGTAAACTCAATTGGGGCTGCTTTTTAAACATTTGGTTTTTTTTGGGGGGGGGGGTCTGGAGAGATAGTTCAGCCGTTAAGAGCACTTGTTGCTCTTGCAGAAGGCCCAGATTCGATTTCCAGCACTTACACAGTGTGGCTCACACCTATTTATAACTCCAGTTCCAGGGGATCAAATGCCCTCTTCTGACATCCTCAGGTACCAGGCCTGAGTGTAGTTCATAGACATACGTACAAAACAAACAAACAAACAAACAAACAAAACAAACAAAAAACACTCATGCACATAATTAAACATTTTTATTATTTAAAATTGTGTGTATGTGTGTCACAGAGAGAGAGAAAGAGAGAGAGAGAGAGAGAGAGAGAGAGAGAGAGAGAGAGAGAGAGAGAGAGACACACACACACACAAAGCACATATGTGTGCAAACCCTAGGAGGCCAGAGGTGTTGGCTCCTTCCTCCAGGGGAAGCTGCAGTTATGAGCAGTTGTGAGCTGCCCAATGTGGGTGCTGAGAATCAAACTCGGGTCCTCCGCAGAAACGCTGTATGCGGTTAGCCACCGAGCTAACTCTCTAGCCTAACTAGGTCTACATTTATCTGCCAGACAGTCAGGACTGCAGGCTGTGGTAAGGTGTTCAGATCCTCATCATTATCTTCTTGACCCTCCCCTGACCCCCAAGAAATACCTTTTCCCCCCCTAAACTGTAAAAGAAGTCTTGATGATAACTATCACTTGTTTTCTGATGTTCATTGTGTATCCAGCAACAGTGATGGGGACACCCCACTGGACAACTAGACCCAGTCCTTCTCTCCCAGAGCTTACAACAAAATGAGCTGTTCATGCAACAGACTCCGAACAATTCCAAGCACAAATCCAGGCAGTACTGAGCACCACCAAGACAGACAGTCGGTGAAAGGTGGCTTTCTGGGAAGCTGGCATTAGAATAGAGACTTGCATGGCCCTGGCTAGAGAAGAGGGCACAGCCATGCTGGAAACTAGGAGAGCATCCCAAGCAGAAGGAGCCTTAAGAGTGAAGACGCCGGGGCAGGAACAAGAGACCAGTGAGGGGGGCACCCAGGGAGCGTGGGACAGACAAGTGCCACCATGTGGAACTAGTATTTCTGTTTCTGACTCAGGTCAAGCTAGCTCATTTGAAGACCATTTAGAGCAAGCGCCACTGGGAGCACGGCTTTAGGAAAATCCTCCTCCTCAAGCTTCGTTCTCTGGGAGGCTGGAGAGATGGCTCAGCAGTGAAGAGTGTGTGTTCTCGCAGAGGACCTGGGTTGGGTCCCTAATACCCACAAGGTGGTTTACAGTCATCCATAACTCAAGTGTCAGGGGAGCCGATGCCTTCTTCTGACCTCCGTGGGAACAAGGCACACACATGATTCATGTAAATGCTATGAAGGCAAACCACTCGTACACAGAAAATAAATAAGTCTTTAAAAAAAAAAAACTTAGTTCACTCTGTTTTTATTTTCAGTCTTGCTACATAGCCCAGCCTTAAAAAGAAAGTAATTTCTCAAAAACTTCATATCTCTCACCTGTCTTAGTCTGTCTTCCTTATCACTTCTCTCAATTTTCTCCCTTTGATTTTTATTTTTTGAGACAGGGTCTCACTATGTAGCTCTAGCTGGCCTGGAACTTACTACGTAGACCATGCTGATCTCACAGAGACCACCTGCCTCTCCCTCCCAAGCGCTGAGATTAAAGTTGTGCGCCATCCCACTTAGTTTTTGCAACTCCTGAAGAAACAACATCCATTTCTGGGGTATTAACGGCGCTCTGCAAGTGCAGGGATCCTTAGGGCGGCAGTGAATAGTTTTTCTCCGATTGTTAGTAATTAAAACAAACAAGCAGAGAGACTTATATTATTCTCTCTCGCTGCCAAATTGGATATTGCTCAACTCAAAATTAAATGTACACACACCCATAAAACTAGCCCAACCGGCTATTAGGATTACATAAAGTTCCTTGTGTTCATTAGCAGGCTGCCTTTCATGGATTTATCCTGTTTGGCATATACATCAAAGCAGCAGGCATAAAGACTCCTAAAAAATTTTGGAGCACGTAGAGGTGGAAGCATTTTTAAGATTTTTTTTTGTTCGTTTTCAGTTTCATTCGAAGAAGTACATAGTGTTGCTATTGTGATAAAAAGCTTAAGGGGCAGAGCATCAATTTTTGATGGTTTGTCAAATTTGGTAGTTAGGTCCAAGTCACCTAAACATGGCAGACATGAATCAGCTTCGTGCATCTTGGGAATTGGGTCGGAACACCAGCCTTGATCTCCTTGGCGATTGGTTCATTCTCTAAAGTGATTAACGGTCTGAGAGCTGGCCATGCTGACCATTAATATGGACTTTTAGAAGTTCCCCCGGTTTGTGGCTCTGTGGATGTGTTTGTTTGCACTCGGGAGGGTGGGTGCGGATCCTCTCTTCTTATTCTTAGCAGATTTGCTTCAGCTATGAGAACGACTGTCTCAGGATTCCCACAGCATTCCATCTTCTGTACCCAAAATAACAATGCAGTGACAGATAGCTTAGGGGACCGAGACACAAAGGAATGGCAGGGTCTTACCAAGCAAATGCAGCTCAAGTTCGTAGATCTTTGAAGAGTATGTGGGGTAAAAAGTATTTAGTATTGATCAAAGGCATGCCTCTGATCTAAATCCTGTAATCTCCCCCTTTCCCTATCTTTCTCCTTCCTTCCTTCCTTCCTTCCTTCCTTCCTTCCTTCCTTCCTTCCTTCCTTCCTTTGTTCCTTTCTTTCTTCCTTCTTTCTTTCTCTTTCTTTCTTTCTTTCTTTCTTTCTTTCTTTCTTTCTTTCTTTCTTTCTTTCTTTCTTTCTTTCTTTTTTTTTCCCTTTGGCAGGGTCTCATGTAGCCCAGGCTGGCCTCAAACTCACCATGTAGACAAGGATGACTGAATTCTCGATCCCCTTACCTCCTGAGTGCTGGGATTACAGGTGTGTGTCACTGTGCCTAGTTTTTAGGTGGTGTTGGGAGAATCAAACTTGGGGTTTTAGGTAAGTTAGGTATTAAATAAGCTTCATCTCTAGTCTAAAACACGGTTGTTTTCAAGACAGGGGCTCCTGTAGTCCAGGCTGACCTCAAATTTGATATATAGAAGAGGCTGGTCTTTACCTTCTGATCCTCTTGCCTTTACCTCCCAAATGCTGGGATTACAGGCATGCACTCCCATACCCATCTTGAAACATTTTAATATAAGGCATTTAGAAAAATTAAGACAGAACTCAGACTTATTGTTGTATGATTGCTTGTTGCCATTTCTGTCTCTGAGAGTGGACTGTGAGCTCCTCAGGGAACAGGCTTCTCTGTCTTTCTGCCTTGTGGTCCAGCTGGGACCTTGTACAGGTAGTAGATGTGGTGGAACAGCTACATTACCCAGATTCCCGTGCCCCTAACACAGCTGCTCCTCCACACGCATTAGCTTATTTACTTATATGGAGATCTGCTGGGATGGTTGGGGTGTGTTTTGTGAGGACACTGAGGTGTAAAGATGTTGGTGGGTGTGCTGATGACGGCCATCAGCTACTGAGCCACTGGAATGGTCGGAAATTTCTCTGTTCCTCCTAAATCCATAGTGAAAGCCACTATGCTGACAAGAACTACCTTCCCCATGTACCCACGACTTCGTAAAGAACTGGGAAATGACACCCAGAAATAGACAATGGCCGTGTCCTACAACTAACCAGTTGGTTTCACCAGCCAGTGAGAGAAGAGAAAGTTACAGCGTGGGTAAGACAAGGAGGAGTTCCCTTTGCCTCAATCTCTCCTACAGGAAGCCGCACAGAGGGAGAGCCAGGCAGAGATAGCGCGGGATTACTGCAGCCAGAGGAAGTTAGTTTTATACCCACAAGCTTCCAGAGTGATGTCTTTCACCCCACATTTTGTTGGGACGCCTGCTTGAACGCACAGAGCAGAACAAAACCACAAAAGGAAAGGTCTGGACTTGCCTCTGTAGTGGGAGCTGCCCTCCCCATTACCCCCCCCCCCCCAGTCTTTGGTGCTTTGGAAGCGCCGGGGTGGAAAGTTTTGCCCACTTTGGCCTCCCCTCACTTTTTCATGTGGGTGTGTGTTGTGTGGCCGACTCTGTCATGAGGAGCGCTGTACCCGCTGTTGAGTCTCAACACGGTGAGACATGTGCCTGTGGTTACAGGCCTGTCCCAGGAGAACTTGTCATACTGGATATGGAAATTGTTAAAGCAAAGTGGGCGGCTAGGTTGTCTTATTTCCATGTGGATGCTTAGGTTGCTTTCCTGGTGGAGAGCTGGACCACAAGGAGACCATTTGCATGGGTCGCTCACCTGGCAGATCTGGAGACCTCAGTCAAGAGCATCGTCTTCACAGACCGAGGGCATTAAAAAGGAGTATGTCTGTTGAGACCCCACGGAAGGAAGAGAGGGACAGTGGCAAGCTTTCCCTGCACCATCTTGCAGTGCTGCCCCCAGTACTGACGTTCCAGCCTTTTAAGCCAATTTTGTTCAGATTTTCTCCTTTGTTCCTTAGTAGTTCTTCTCTCTCTTTCTCTCCCCACCCTCTGGCACTTCTCCACCCCCTCCCATTTTATTTACTTATTATTTATTTATTGAGACATGGTCTCACTCTGTAGCTCTGGTTGGCCTGGAGCTTGCTATGTAGAGGAGGCTATCCTTGAGCTGACAAATCCCCCTGCTGGGATTGAAGGTGTGGCCACCCCTCGTGCCTTAGTCCCTTTTAGTCCTTTTCAGGATGGTTCTCTGACTTGTACTCGATCTGTGGTTTTTGAAGCCTCAGCCCTGGTGTGAGACAAAGCTGCAGAGGAGGAGAAGGTGACTGACTTTCCGAAAGCCCACATCGGCACCTGCCCTGGAAGGTGTTTTCCTCGGGTGTAATTACAGAAGGATTAATGACAGGCAAACGTCTAAGTTAGGAGATTGAATTTGGCTAAACATTATACAGCATTTCTACTTAATCAGAGGGGTTTATCTCATCCCTTCTGTTTTCTCTTTCTTTTCCTTGTGCTACAACATTTCCAAGAACAGGCAGCCGTGTGCCTTTTGGCTGGTTTCCTTGTTCTGAGCCCACAGGACATTGTGAGACCGGCATTCTTGTGATACTTTGGTAACTTCCACTTCAGGGGAAACGAGGAGGAACTAGATGTATGCAAATATAAAAGCAAACCAGATTTTCACAGGGCTGACTTCATACCTGCCCTCTCCCTGCAAGGAAGTTTCTAGGTCTCCGTTTGGTCCTTTCCAGCACGTAGCAGAGAGTTCATTACAGCTCTTTGTTTTTGCGAGCTTGTACCCAGAGGACAAATAGCCTGGTTTGTCTCTTTCTTCCCCGGACCTCTCAGGCCTTTGGGAATCCATTTTTGATTTTTTTGAAATGTACAGAGACACACCTATCACACATGCAATGTTTATAAATCTTCCTCAAAGAGTATGCATGATCAGCAAAGAAATAGTTGCTAGGCTCCCAGGATGATCTCTAGTTTGCATGACCGAGGCTGTCTTCTCACATCTTCATGCTGACTCTGTGGCCGCCAACATCCTGGACTCGGTTTCTGCATCTTATGATTTTTATCTACAGGCAGGCTCATAATGCTGTCCTATAAACACCAGAGAACGGGCTTGGAGGAAAGAAACTTGCTTTGTGAAGTTCTTCTTTTGCTTGATGATGAATGAATTGATTAAGAGAGTACATTCCCGGTACTGGGAAAGACAGGTACATTCATTTTATGGTTTCTGGTTGTTGGCTATTTTCTTTATTCAAAAAAGAAAAAGAAAAAGCCTCTCTCCAGGAGCCCATCTGTTGTTACATTTCACAGGAATCACATGCACTAGAAAATACAGCTAAACATACTTGGTTCCCACTTTCCCCACCTTTGGACTGATACCAGTCATAAAACCCTGTCTTGTATAGACAATCTGTTAAAGCAAGTTACTAAGAAACCCAAACAGGTGTAAAGGTCACTGTCAGTGTGAGTGAGCTCCCATTTTGCTGTGGTTCTAACCAAACCCAAAGTGACTGAACTGGTGTTTTATAGTCCACGCTTTACATTATATGGCTGTAACTGCTGCCAGCCAAATCCTGCTTCCGCCTCGGGAACTCTCATGCGATGTGGCACAGAATGTCACGGTCTCCTTTCGCTCAGAACCTTGGAGTGTGCAGACAGGTTGTTTTGAACATACCATCTCTCCCAAGGTGTACTTTGAGAATAGATGAGCAAGGGAAAGGAAGCCAAGGGGTCCTTCAGATGAGAAACAGGCCATGGAACAAGCTGGAAGGACCTGGGTTTCTGGAGGGCCCAAGAAAATTTTATGCAATGACAGGAAAGGCTTGCAAGTTGAAAGCCAGAGCAAGTGCGTGTAAGGGACGTGGCTGGACTCCTCCGCCATTTTCTGGGCACCATTTATTCACCATGCGTTTTGTTAAGTTCTTTACAGACATTATATCATTTAATCCTTGATGGATTTCAGTGAAACAACACCACACTGGCACGAACAAGGCCTGTGACTCACTCAAGATCAAACAGTGGAGCTGGGTGGTGGTGGCGCACACTTTTAATCCCAGCACTCGGGAGGCAGAGGCAGGTGGATCTCCATGAGTTCGAGGCCAGCCTGGTCTACAAAGCGAGTTCCAGGAAAGGCACAAAGCTACCCAGAGAAAACCTGTCTCTAAAAACAAAACAACAACAACAACAACAAAACAAACAAACAAACAAACAAAAAAACCCAAACCAAAACAAAACAAAAGATCAAACAGTAAGGAATTAGCTGATACAACGTTCTAGTTGAGTGACATTGGACTATCAAGTCAGCTTGTGCCTGAAGTTACCTTCTCTATTCCTGGTCAGTCCCTGCCCACCCCCCCAGTTTTATGTAATAATGACAGGCAAACAGGGGTATCTGTTTGGATTTAGCTTGTGTTCTCAACGAGAAGGTGAGAGGGCTGAGAACTTGGATGCTCTCTATGGACTCAGCTAAGCCAAAGAGCTGTTGTTCTTGTCTCAACAGAGAAAAATAATGTGGGCATGCTCCTCTGGCCTCTCTCTGATGCTGAGCAAAGGTGAGTCATCACTTTTGTTGAAGTCAGAGCTGATCTATTCTCTTTCCCTGCGCAGAAACATCCATTATTGTTTCTCACAATCTGCTCTTTATTTAAAAATTTGCTATTACATCTTGTGTTTGTGTGTGTGTGTGTGTGTGTGTGTGTGTGTGTGTGTGTGTGTGTGAATATGCCACTAAGCACACATGAGGCCAGAGTTCAGTTTCGGGAGTTGATTCTCTCCTTCTGTCATTTCGGTCCTGGGAACTGAACTCAGGTCCTCTGACTTAGCAGCAACCACCTTTACCTGCTGAGCCATCTTACAGGCCCTCATCTATTCCTTTTGAAAAGAATCCACAATCTTGCTTATATTTGAAACAAGACTTCCAACTTCTTCACCTAGTAGTAGGAATGTTCCTTTTCTCCTTCAATCTTAAGCCCAAAGACAAAGGATTCTTTTAGAACTTGACATGTGAAATTACTTTAGCTGACTCTGGTTCTTTCTTTATCAATGCTCTTATACACATTTCTAACACTATTTTGTCTGAGATGTAAGTAATATCACTCTCCTGAAGTCATTTGGGCTGTATGACAGCATACTTCTCAGTCAAATGTGGTTGAAAATAAATTAGATTTTTACTAATTAGAAATTGGTACCAGGTGGCTAGGGGAGACGGCTCACTGGGTAAAGTGCTTGCCTCACAAGTGCGAGGACCTGAGTTGGGATACCCAGAAGTCCTGTGAAAAGCTAGGCATGGGGGGAGGGGTCATACCTGGCGTCTTCAGTGACCAAGATGGAAAGCAGAGAGAGGCAGATCCCTGGAAACTTAAGGATGGGAACTGTGGAGCAAAGTTCTGTATCAAACCCTAGCAAAAAGGCGGAAGGCTCCTGAGGGCTGACAGCCGAGGTTGTTATATGAACTCCACCACACGTGTGCCCCTCTTCATGGGAACACACACGTATGAATGCACATAGTTCCTCTTCCCTCGACAAATTGTACCTCTAGGAGCATGTGCTTTAGTTGGGGATCATGTAAAGCCCCATGGCTCTAATTATTGAACACGGAGAAGCAGAATGGCTGCAAGTAGGGGTATGTTTTGGTGGGGGTGGGTCGGTGGGGTAGTTCATTTCCACTACCCGGAAGAACTGGAGTAAGCGAATTAGTCAACATTTGGTCTAGATCTCGATGGAAGCAGGTGAATTTGGTCAGGTAAAAATGGGTGAAGAAGAAATGACAGCACATCAAATAGAATAATAGAGGATGAAAGCCAGAGGGCAGGGCTGAAGTTCACATGTGGAAGGGACATTAGAGAACACCGGAGCAATGAACAATATACGCTTGCTGTCAATTGTTGGCTCTGAACTCTTGGTTTTCCCCTGAAAGAGTTTTCTAGGCTTGATTGGGGAAGACAGGAATTCTGGAAAGACCACTAGCTGGCTACCAGCAAGCCATGGAAGAGGGTACATATCCCCTCTGCCTCCCGCTTCCTTTGTCTTAATGAACGAGTGCCATGACCAGTTCTGCATGCTCTTCTTGCTGAGCACAAAGTGGACAAATGAAGGTGCCTAGTCTAGAAAGGTAAAGTGGCGTCGAAAAATGGAGACTTTTAGAAAAAGTGTCTCAAGGTAAGAAACAAATGCCAGTTTGCACTGAATATTTCTTTATAGTAGATGTGAAGACTGTCCTGTACAGTGTAGGGTGATTTGTAGCATCCTGACTACCCACTGGATGCTAGGAGCATCTCCCATCTCCCTGAAACTGCCTCCAGCTGGGAAAAACAAAAGTGCCTCCAGACACTGCCCAATACTTCCCTGAGTGACAGGGCAAAATCACGTCCAGTTGGGACTCACTGCTTTAGAGTAGATAGAACAACCTACTATCAGCCTTGGTTTCTTTGCCTGAGAACTTGTTGGGTTGAAGTAAAAATTTATGACCTGAGAAAAGGTGTGGAACTTGAGAAAACATAGTGTCTCTATCCTGAAAGGACACACATATGCATTTTCTTTGAATCTTCTCCCTAGGGCCCAGCACAGTTCCCCGAACCTAGAAAATGGTTGATAAGTGTTGAATAAATTTTTTTTTGTTTGGTTTTTGCTTAAATTCAGTCTGCCTCTTGTCCTTAGAGAAGGCATCATATGGATCAGTGGCTATTTACTCACAGCTCTGACTCTCCCTGGCTTATTGTGTTCTATTTGAGAGTCACTTCAATATTGCCGAGGTAACCAAGGATACCAGTGTGATCACATGAGCAGACATATGGAGAAAGAATAGAGCAACAAATGTCCCAGGCCTGTTTTTCAGGTTTGTTGCCAGAGTCTAGAGTTTGGAAGAGTGTACAAAAGGGGCCCAGAGCCTCCCTCATACTGCATAGTATTTACAGCATCCATCCTTGCTAGTGATTAGGCTAACAATGTCTCTTGTCTTTGAATGTTGTATTTTGACCTAACCAGGGGCAGGGTTATTCCTCCGTGTCAAGGAGGCAGATCACAGTGTCTAAGTCCTGACCCAGAGAGGCTCTGCTTCGTCTTATTCATTTAATTGGGGACAGGGTCTCCCTTTGTAGCTTCAAACTGTCCTCAAACTCAAAACCCTCCTGGGTTTGGGTCTCCAGGGCTGGGATTTCAAGCACGTGCCACTACATCATGCTGAACTCCTGGTTTTTCAGTGAAGGGCTTGGCTAGTAGAGAGATATGGTGGTCTATGGGCTGTGAGCTTTCTTTGACAAGGATGTAGGTGGCCGTTCTCCTTCTGACCATATGGAGACAAAGTAAAAGATAAAATCAAGCTGGCTCACTTTTTCCCCTCAGGGCTCCTGTGTTTCCCCTATCTTTCAATTTTTTTCCTTTGTAAGTAGCACCTTCTTTTGTATTTAACATATTCCCTGTGATTAACGATAAGACTAAAAAAAAAAAAAACTCCAGCCAGGAGATTTAAGGGAACTTCTTTTTGAAGGCATTTATGTAAAAGCTCTTCAGTGCCGTGTCCTCCATGGCAGGCAGCTTTCTTTGTATCGTCTGGGACAGGCCAGGGCAGGTTCACCTCTTCTGTGGTACTCCATCAGCATCTTCTGCATCCCAGACTCAAGAGCTGAGCTGAAATCTCCACATGGCTGTTGGGAAGTGTAGACGAATTTCTAAATGGTCTTATTAAATAAAAAACATGGAGCCAAATATAGGGGTGAAAGCCTTAGAGAGATCAGGGAAATAGGGAAAGCCACCAGCCAACCTTACCTCACCAACTCTGCAGCTTTCAAATGCCAGCTACTTCCTGTCTTATCCATGCCTTTATTGCCTTGCTGTTCTGCCCTCTCATTGGCTATCTTAGCCCAGCTACCTCATTTCCTTGTCACTGTCTGTCTTTACAGACCTCCAGGTCTCTATGGTTGGTACTGGGATTAATGGCGTGTGTCACCACACTTGGCTCTGTTCCCTAGTATGGCGTTGAACACACAGAGACCCTGCCTGAGAAGTGATCAGATTAAGGGCGTGTGCTGCCTGACTTATTGTTTACTTAAAATGTCTGGCCTTTCCCCCTGATCTCCAGGCAAGCTTTATTGAAACACAAACAAAATACCACCACATTTCAGCACAAATAAAATATCACCACAGGGAAGCATCTCAGACATAAAGAATTTCAAAATGAGTGATGGCCTACCTCCCCTCCAAACCCATTCCTGTGTCCTTACCCATTACCTTCAAAGGCAATTTCCCCCTTACCAGTGGCTAAGGTCAAACCCTCATCCTTGACTACATTCTTTCTCTCTCACTTACCACCGTAACCTAACCAACCTTGTTGGCTTTACTGTAAAAGTATTTCGAGGATCTAAATATTCTTTACCATCTGTGTTGCTACTACATAGGTTTGAGTTACCAAAACCCTCCACACAGTAGCAAGATGGTAATTGAAAGTGATAAGTTAGATTTTGTTCCTCCTTCGCTCAAAACTTCCCCCAATCCTCTTATCTTATAGTAAAGACCAAATTCATTATTCATGGCCCTGCCGTTCATCCTTATCTACTGCTGTTCTCTGCCACCATCCCACCCTCGACTTGCTGCTCCTGAGCCAAGTCATGTCCTGCTTGTTCTCGACAACTGGATGGCTTTCTCCAGGTAGTTATAGGAGTCTATTCAGCTTCTTGGTCTTTCCGAATCAATCCTAACCTGATAGTGCTTCTTAAATATATAGTTTTCCACACTTAATTTTTATCCCTTGATATTTTAAAAAATAATACAAATTAACTTCTACCACTATTTTATTTGTTTTTTTACTACATTTGTCTTTTGTCTCGCTTGATGAACTGGAATTCTCACAAGGACGAGGATCTTTGCTTCTCCAGAAGTCCTCAACGTCTTTTGTATAGTGTGTGCTCATAAATGTGTGTGGTTGAATCCATACCTTTTTCAAAGCATTTCAAAGTGTATTCGCTTCATTTTATTCAGTGTGTCATCTTGACTAGAAAATGGTGACTAGAAGGTTCTACATCATGGTTAGTACTAGGTTATTGGTAATTACCATATTCAAAGTATGACCATGAAATTCAGGACCCACTAAACTTCCTTTGTTCTTATATAAACTTCATAAGGTTAGTATGAGAATTAAGCTGATAATTGTGTTATATTTGTGTGCCTCCTTTCTCTGTAATCGGCTCAGTGGCTGGGGCACAGTGAAGGGCAAAGGAAGCGTTTTGATAGTAAACACATGAATGAATGGAAGGATTTTAATATGCTGAACCCAAGCATTGCTTTACATTTCTAGCACAATAGGTTTTATTTAGATTACAATTTTATTTATTTATATTTATTTATTTATTTATTTATTTATTTATTTATTTATTTTTGGTTTTTCGAGACAGGGTTTCTCTGTGTAGTTTTGGTGCCTGTCCTGGACTTCACTCTGTAGACCAGGCTGGCCTCGAACTCACAGAGATCCACCTGCCTCTACCTCCTGAGTGCTGGGATTAAAGGTGTGCCCCACCACTGCCCAGCTTATTTTATTTTTTTAAGCTGTGTATATGTATGTCTTTGCGTGGGTATGTGCAAGTGTTCAGTACCCACCGAGGTCAGAAGAGGGCATCGATGCCTGGAGCTGAAGTTATAGGCTCTTGTGAGCTGTGTCTCATGAGTGCTGGGAACTAAACTTCACAAGAACAATAAACACTGTGAACTCCTGAACCATCTCTCCAGCCCTCTACTAAGTTTACTTATTTCAAACATTTTATTCACTAGGTTCCAATGGCCACCTTTCCTACTTTTAAAAATTCCTTCCTTCCTTCCTTCCTTCCTTCCTTCCTTCCTTCCTTCCTTCCTTCCTTCTTTCCTTCCTTTCTTTCTGTTTTTTAAAATTCTAGACAGGGTGTCTCTGTGTAGCCATGGCTATCCTGGAACTTGCTTTCTAGACCAGGCTGGCTTCGAACTCACAACGATCTGCCTGTTTCTTCCTCCCAAGTGCTGGGATTAAAGGAGTGCACCATCACTGCCCTAAAAATGGATTTCTACATTGAGGACAATGTGATGGGGTTTAATGTAAGAGTTCACTTATAGATCTATTTGCATTTTATTATATGCTTATTGAGAGTGTGTGAGAATGGTATTCCATTATACTTCTAATCAATGAATAAGGATAAAGGTCAGAGTCATTTATTATTTTCTCAGCAGTCCATCCCCTCATCCCCCCAGACAAGGTTTCTCTGTATAGCCCTGGCCATCCTGGATCTTGCTCTGTAGACCAGGCTGGCCTTGAACTCACAGAGATCTGTCTGCCTCTGCCTCCTGAGTGCTGGGATTAAAGGCATGACCACCTCATCAGTTCTTGATACAACCTGCTGCTACAGTGTACAGTGAGCATAAACACCTAACGAAGGCTGCGAAGCTGAATGAGGCTTTTTAACAGCCTCTTTCTTAGTTTGTTATGTGCCTGTGTTAACACTATGTGAGTTTTTCTAATCGTCAGTCGTGCCCTTTCTATCGTATTGATTTATTTTACCTGCTGTGTTTGGACTTATATGCTAGCAACATAAATATATTTGAGTTTTAGGTTTATTTAAATTTTTTAAAAAGTATGTATGTATGGTGTGTGTCTGTGTGCATGTAAATTTAGGTGCTCTCAGAGGCCAGAGATATTGGATCCCCTGGAGCTGGAATTACGGGTAGTTGTGAGGCCCTGATGTGTGTGTGCTGGGAACTGAACTGGGGTCTTCTGGAAGAGCAGTGCACGCTCTCACCCGCTAAGACATCTTTTTAGCTCATCATAAATGTATTTGAGATACCCACCTATGAGGGCTCTTTATATCAGGCCTAGCAAACTCCCTAAAATAAGTCTCTCAGGTTAAAAAGAAAACCAGTTGTGTAGACAAGGCCTCAGAAAAGAACACTCGGTTGTTTTGACTTACTTCGACCTGTCAGTGAGATATAACCTGCTTTCCAATTTCATCACCTAACTAACGTTATGAAACTGTGCTTCATTGGCCCACAGCGTACTCCTGACTCTGCTTCTTCACATGGGGGGGGGCACATTTGTTCAGTGTCTGCAGCATTCTATGCCACTCACGTTCTGCCCGGAGCAGCCCCTGATGTGGGACCTGTGGGAATGGCCATTGTCTTCTCCCCTCACTGGCCAGGCTAGCGTCTGGCATCAGTGTTTCATTATGCTCCCAAGATCTGTCTTTGGCTACTTTCTTGCCTTATGTACTTTTTGCCAGAAGCTAAGTTCATGCTTCACCCATATTTATGTGGTTCCAAGGTCTATGTATTCCGTTTTGCATTGAGCTCCTGACATCCAATCCACATTTCCAACAACATCCTAACATGCATGGGGGAGGGGGTGTCATCTTTGAGTGGCCCTTGTCCTGACCTTTCCTTTCCAAAGCACCTCTATATGCTTGCTGCATGCTTCTAAGATATTAAGTCTCTGGTGTCTAAAACACCCAATGGTCTTTTGTCAAGTAGTCTTCCTGTCTTTCCACCAGAGGAGACATCTTAACATCTCAGAAGGGTTGGTGATGGTAGCGTTCATGCACCACTGAAGAAAGAATCTTCAATGTTAAACAGTTATTCACTGTGCTATGGCCTTTCTGATCCACTTTGGGGCATGTGCAAAGCTAAAAAGGAGAGAGAGAGAGAGAGAGAGAGAGAGAGAGAGAGAGAGAGAGAGAGAGAGAGAGAGAGAGAGGAGAATTATCTCTGCATTTTTCCACTTGTGGGGTTAGCCTTGCATCTTCATTCTGTGTGAAGGTGGAATGATATTGAAAAACTCAAGACTGGCTGCTTGGTGCTTTACTGTCCAATAGCAGTAGATGGGTGAAAGTCTGGCACAAAGAAGCAGCCACTTGAACTAAAGCAGAAAGCAGATGGCAGTTTGCTTATTCTGTTCCTAAGTAGTACACATCCCTGCTCTCCGGTCTCCACAGATCTTACCCCTCCAGAAAGTCCAAACAAAAGGTACACATGTTTTAAATCTTTTCATGAAGTTGGAAAATGTCTTCATATCATTTAAAGCATGCAAAGTCAAACTCAAGGTAGCATACAAGTTGGAGGGCATGTGTATATTCAGTTGTCTTACATCCTGCCTGGAGTAAGGTAAGTAGGCATCAATTAGCCAAAGAAAGGAAAGTGTGGAAACTCTTGATTTAAATTTTTGACCATACATCTACTGTGATGGAAAACAGTGGGTTGGTTTATGGCCTTATGGTCAAGAGTTAGTTGAATAAAACTTTATAGTGAAAAGTAGATCCCCCCGACTTCCCAGTGATGAGAAGGTTCGGCATTTTATGTACTTAAGCAGATGTATATAAATGAATGGTTTTTTTTTTTTTTTTGTTTGTTTCTGGTTTTTTGAGACAGAGTTTCTCTGTGTAACAGCCCTGGCTGTTCTGGAATTGGCTTTGTAGACCAGGCTGGCCTCCAACTCACAGAGATCCATTTGCCTCTGCCTCCTGAGTGCTGGGATTAAAGGCATGTGCCACCATGCCCAGCTTGATTGAATGTTCTTGAAAGATGTTATTATTAAATGTTAAGTATGAATACATTTAATAAAGTCCAAATATCCACTATACCTCAAGAAATAGAATTGAGAGTCTTTTGCACACTATATAATATTCTCAACACAGGCTATATAGCTGTGGGCAGAACAACAAAAAAAAACTTGCTGACTTTGTTTCTACGTATCTGAAGTTAACCCAACAAGCAAAAACTTGATTTAATGCACCTGTGACATAGATTATCATCATCTCCATCTCATGATGAGAAAGCTGAGGCACATGGATGCTTAGAGTATTGCCCGAGGTTCATGTTGCTGCCTACATAGCCAGCCAAGAGCTGTGCTCATAAGCAGTCTGTTTCAGAGATAAAACAATGGTGTAAAAACCTAGGCGATGGAAGCATCATCAATGATGGTGTTGAGTATTTCTTCCTGGAATACCAGCTCGTGGGTGGTTTCTAGTTGTAGCTTGTATCTAAAATCGCCAGTTAAAAATATCTGAAGTTATCAAAATGCTGTTCCAAGTTCCCCTTGTTGGTTTATAGAACTCGTTATTGGCTCCATTATAAATGTTAGAATAATAGACTGAGTCTCTTCTACATTCTTCCATTTGGCTTTTTGAGGTCACATCATATACCACAGCCCAGGTTGGTATAGAACTCACCCTGTAGTTCAGGCTGGCCTCAAATTCATAGCAAACCTCCTGTCTCAGCCTCCCAAGTACTGAGATTATATGTGTGAGCCATCTTGCTCAGAAATTCTCTTAGATACTTAGAGTCTTATATATCCTCTGTTCTTTTAGAATAAAGAGGTATGATATGGCTGAGATTTAGTTCAGTTGGTGAAGTACTTTTCTAGCATGTACAAAGCCATGGATTTGGTCCCCAGAAATGTGAGAACTGGGCATGGTGGTGCATTTCTGTAATCCTAACATGACGGGGCGAGGAGGCAAGAGGACCAGAAACTCAAAGTCATTCTCAACTACATACCAAGTTTAAGACTAGACTGGGCTATACAGGACCCTGCTTCAATCATTGTACTCTTTCAAAGATATAATAAAAGCCTTGAAAAATATTTGCACTTACATTCAGAGTATAATAAATACATTATTTTGTCACCACACCATATAGAACGCTCATACCTGAATAGATTCTTCTACTAAAATAAAGCAATGTGATGGCTGAATTGTACTGCAGACCAACACCCGGAAATCCAAAGACCTGACCTACCATTAGCGAATGCTTCAGAGCACAGCTCTTGATAGTAATGTATGTAAATGGCCTGTGAAGGAAATGTCACAAGTTTCACATCTACAATCCTCTTAGCTGAGACTCATACTTGCATGCATCCTTAAGAAAGACCGACTTAATCCATGAATAAATAACTCACTCATTGAGATGACAGAGAAGCTGAGGTCACATACAGGCCAGTCAGCTTTACTCTGTGACTGGACACCACACCCCTGACCAGACTAGACTAGCCGGAAAGGTGATTGTAGATGGTGACTAGTGGAAATCCATGCACCACTAGAAAAACAATTCAGGTGCCAATGCAAAAGCCAAGTGTGGTGGCTCATAATAGTGATCTTAGAATTCAGGGGTTGAGGCAGGAGGATTGCCAGGAGAGTTCCAGGCTAGCCTGGGCTACAGAATTGAGGTCTTATCTTAAAACAAACAAACAAACAAACAAACAAACAAACAAACAAACAAATACCTTCGTGATAAGAACTAGTTCATTTAGATATAGAAGAAAATTATTATAGTTTCCGAAAGTTTAGAAATCCTCAGTAGTTATATGGTTTATGGAAAAAAAAAGCATTTTAATGTTTTAAGGTCAACATCTTCCTTTGGTGATTCTAAGCTCAGGCATGCTGATTTAGCTGTATCTGAAGCCATAGTACATTTCAACAAAATGTCTCAGGCAGGATTTTTTTGTTAAAGATATTTATTTCCCATTAATTTTTGTCCTAGTGTGGAATCTAAGACTGCTCAGGCTAAGCATGCATTTTAACATTTGGCTACACATGAAGCCTCATGGACACTGTTCTAACTTCTGCTTTTACCATTTCAGGATGTAAGACTATTAATATTGACAAACGTAGTTTAGAATTATCCTAAAATCAGTCCCTCCCTCATTCTAACAAAACTGGTTAGTTTTATAGGTAGAGGCCAAATTGTGTGTGTGTGTGTGCGTGTGTGTGTGTGTGTGTGTGTGTGTCTGTCTGTCTGTCTGTCTGTCTGTCTGTGTACACATGTGTGGTTCCCAGAATCTCTTACCAATAGGGTCAGCAAATACAGAAAATAATGATTGTATCCAATAAAGAATGGCAGGTTGGGCTAATGGACTATTGCTGCAGGTTAAATTAGGTCCTTCAAAAAGATGTGATTGATTTTTAACTTCTAATACCTATGGATGTGACATTATTTGGAAATGGGACCTTGTAGGAGTAATCAAGTAAGATGAAGCCATTCCGGAGTAGTGTGAGTCCTAAATGCCTTTACCACCCATATAATGGGGCCAGTTTGGATTCTCCCTGAGTTTGTGTGAGGGATCCGTCTGACATGTTCCTATAAACCTTAAGAGGGGAGGTAGGCTATTGTGAGCACTATTCTGACCTATCAAGTCCCCTGTGGGCCACATCTGAAAATGCTGTCATTAAACTGGAAGGAGGCCAAGCCAGCAAGTCTTTCTGCAAGGAGTAGTGCCCCACCAGTTTCCCCAGGATGAGTGATCATATCTTTACAGCTGTACCTTTCTTGGGGGGCTTTCATAGGTAAGGGCTTGACCCGAGCTAGCCAAAGGGGGTCGCTGAAAGTGGAGTTGACAGCTGACAGATCGATTAACTGATCATAGCCCTGTATCTGGGTAGCAAATCTTTGTAGAGAGGGAGGGTAGTGCTTGTCTCTGCTGCAGGTGGTGGCCTCTTTGCATGACTTGGGCCCTGAAGCATCTGGAAGAATGTTGAGAGGAACCATGGTAGTAGAACTCGTAGGGAACCCATGAAGGAGTATTCTAGATGAAGAATATGGTCAGTTGTTAGGGAGATTGGTCATGCTGTACATAGGAAATAACTATATAGATTCTTCCCAGGACTTTTTCTTTAATGTGTGCTATCTGGTTTCCTTGGAATATGGATGTGGACAAAGAAAGCATTGAACAATTCAAAGTTAATTGTAAACTGGGATATCAGATTAGTAATCAGGTGAATGGATTTGGAGAGTAGAATAGCTCTTATAAAACAAGGAAACAGAGATAGGCACAGAGAGATAACTCAAATGTAGACATGTTCACTGAAGGTTAGAAGAGAGGAGGAAATCATGCAGCATTTCTTGCAAAGTTGGGCCTTGAAGAATGCCTTACTCTGCTTCCTGTGACCATAGTGAAGTTCCTGAAATGGGATTTTATAAGGAATAAAAATGTATCGAGCTCATGGTCCTGGAGACTGGGAACCCAAGGCCATAGTCCCAGCACTTGTTTGCAGACTAAAGAATGTTTTTGCTGCATCATAATGTGGGCTGCACAGTGGAGGGCAGAGCCAGTGTGTTAGCTCAAGTGCCTCCTCTTCCTCTCCTCTTCCTCTCTCTCTTCCTCCATCTCCTCATCCTCTCCCCTCCCTCTCTGCCTTTATCTTCTTCCCTTACATTCTCCTTTTTCTTCCCCTCCTCTCTCTCCTCCACCTTCTCTTCCTCCTTCTCCTCCTATTTTTTGACAGTCTCATTATATAGCCCACAGTGAACCCCAACTCACAATCCTCTTCCTTCCATCTTCTGAGTGTTGGGATTGCAGAGGTATGCCACCACAATGAGGTCTTCCTCATTTTATAATGTCATTAAATGTCATTTGAGGGCCTTTGGTGGTGTGACTCAGAATGCCCCCATCGGCTCATATATTTGAATGCTTGGTCTTTAGGGAGCGACACTACTTGAGATGGATTAGGAGGTGCGGCCTTGGAGGAAGTGTGTCATTGGGGGTGGGCTTTGAGGTTTCAAAAGCCCCTTCCAAGCCTACAGTCTCGCTTCCTGCTGCCTGTGGACCTGGATGTAGAACTCTCTCAGTTTCTTCTTCAGCACCATGGTTACTTGCATGCCGCCATGCTTCCTGCCATGATGAAGACAGACTAAAGCGCTGAAAGCAAGCCCCAGTTAAATGCTTTCTTTTGTAAGAGTTGGTGTGGTCATGGTGTCTCTTCACAGCAACAGAACACTGACTAAATCAGGGCCCCTCTCATGATGTCTTCTAATCCTAATCATCTCTAGAAGGTTTCAGCTCCAAATACCACGAACATAAAATGTTGGATTTAATCTCCAGTATCTGAACTTTCAGAGGACATGTTCCATTGGCAGGATTATTTAAATGATGCCCTAATGTCTAGGAAAGCTTTTTAGTTAGAGCCTGATAGAAAGCTGGCATTTAGACATTCGTTCATTCATTCATTCACATGTTGATTCCCTCAACAAACTTCCCAGGAGAAAAGTTTAATCTGACAATGTAGACTTTAAAATATGTTTAGATGTTAACATTGTATCACAAGCCAGCATTTATTCAACATCTACATTCTGCAAGGCACTATGGTGTGTTAGTAAATATGTTCTGGATGTTATTTCGGTTTTTAAGTTCTTCAGTCTCTTGTAAATGGAAGTTCATAGGAACCAAATGTAGAACCAGTAAATTGTTCTTAATTCTTTGAGAAGTTTGTACAATGTATTTTGTCATATTCAAGGCCAACTTCTCCTCCTAACTCCTCCAGATCCATCTCTACCTCTTTAATTTCCCAGCTTCGTGCACCAGCCCCAACTCACCCAGTTTAAATTATGCTTCTCACATACTCTTAGATGTGAAGACATCCATCAGAGTGGCTGACCTACCAAGGGCCAGATTTGAAAAGAAAACTGACTCTCTTTCTCTCCCAGTAGTTATCAATTGCTGGTAACTCCTCAGCCAGGGATAGCTCAGGCAATAATAGAATAGAGAGACAAGGCGGTCATGCCAGTTGGATTGGTCAGCTGTATAAACTGGGGCAAGACGTCATTTCAATAGGGATCTTCAGGAAGCAAGAAGGATTCAGTGGAGAAGACTGGCTTGGAGTTCGAAAGGAAAGATGAGTTTGTAGTCCTAGCACAGATTGGGCTTGGCAATCTGCTGTCCTGTTTGAGAGCAAAGAGTGAGTTTTCATAGTTGTAAAAGGGTTTTTGAGGATAGCGTTTTCAAGTGGGGTATGTGGATTGTGCTTATAATCTAACACTTGGGAGGTTAAGGCAGGGAGTCAGGATCAAAAATCTGCCTTGGCTACTTAACAAGTTTGAGGGCAAATGGACTACATAAAACCTTTAGGTCAAAAGCCACAAAAGCAAAACATGTTTTCTGACATATAAAAAATGATGTGAAATTCAAATTCAGCATCTGTAAGTAAGTTTTACTGGATCACTGTCGTGACCATTCTTCCAGTATTGTTGGCAATGTTCTGAGAAACCATAGAGTTGAGTACTCTGGACCCTATGGCCCACGGAGGAGCCCTTTGTAGAAAGTTTGATAAATCCAAGTGCAAATGACGTGTCAAAAACTTCACAGTCATTAAAATGCTAAGGCCATGAACAGCCCTGCTGAAGAAAAGTGAGTAGACAGAGGAAGGAGTATGGAGGGTGATGTATTGTATACTCTAATAAACTTGTCTAAGGATCTGAGAAGCAGAACAGCCGGCCACTAGTTCTTACCTCTATGAAATCCTCAGCCTAAAGAGAGAGAGAGTTCTTGTTTCCTCACGCCTTATATACCTTCTCTGCCCTGCCATATTACTTCCTGGGATTAAAGGCATGTGTGCTTCCCAAGCAAAGGCATGAGATCTCAAGTGCTGGGATTAAAGGTGTGTGCCACCACTGCCTGGCTCTGTTTCTCTCCTAGACTGGATCAATCTCAAGCAGCCCAGTGTGGCCTTGAACTCAGAGATCCAGATGGATCTCTGCCTCCGAGTGAGTGATAGGATTAAAGGTGTGTCACTACTGCCTGACCTCTGTGTCTAATCTAGTGGCTGGGCTCTGTCCTCTGATCCTCAGGCAAGTTTATTAGGGCACACAATGTATCACCACAGGAGGGTCCCCATGGCAGCCCTGGAGAGAAGAAAAGGTGTTGAAATTAGTGCCTTTGGGTGCTAAGAGAATGCAGAAATTTACTGGAGATGACAGGAGCTGCTGTCAATCACCACCTGTGAGTTTGGACTGCCCGGAAGGGGAAGAGGAGGCTTGGGGGGTGGGGGTGGGGAGGGGGCAGAGCAGAGGTCAAGAAATTGGGATCTGGATATTTTTAGGAGAGAAATTACTATAAAGTTTAGGTTTAGTAAAGAATTAGATAATTCTCTGTGTACATATGGAAACAAGTAGCAGTTAGAGAAGAAAATAACGTGAAGTCAGAGACACATCCAAGCAATATTGAAAATCAAGAAAACATAATGTATGTGTTATAGGGCTGAGCACCTGCTACTGGATAATGGATTAGGGACTCATCCCTTGCGAAGACTGAGTCCCCCTCTTCCAGCAATCATTAATTGCCTGTAATTCTTCAACTGGGGTAGAGCCTTGTAAGATTTTTCCCTTTCACATGGGCATGTCAGCTGGTGTCATTATGTTGTTCAGCCTTAAAGACACACATGTGAGCAACAGTAAATGACCTCAGCAAGTTGCATGTATATGTTTATATGTATGTATACATGTAACAATAATAATTGAAAAAATAAACAGAGTTATGAGTGATTTTGGAGGGAAACCTCAATATATTTACATGTTGGATTTCTAAAAATAAAATGGAGTTAGCATTGGAGGAATGGAGCAATTGAGAAAGGGTAGTTCAAAGTATGGGCCTTCAAAGGCTCTTGTCTGAAAGCCGTGAAGTCTAATTATAATACACACACACACACACACACACACACACACGGCTGGGAAGGATATATACATTTACGCTTCGCAGCCTTTTGCTCCTGTTTCTATGCCTGGGAAGCAGGATAGGAGAGCCCTGACTAACAAAGAGCAGCTAAGTCAGACAGTCAATTGAAAAGGACCATCCTGCCAGGCTGAGAGACATTCCTTCTGTGTCCCATAGATGGAGTGGGCAGTGTGTAGGTTTCCATGCGGTGTGCAGGTTTCCATGCAGTGTGCAGGTTTCCATGCAGGTTTCCATGCAGTGTGCAGGTTTCCATGCAGTGTGCAGGTTTCCATGCAGTGTGTAGGTTTCCATGCAGTGTGCAGGTTTCCATGCAGTGTGCAGGTTTCCATGCAGTGTGCAGGTTTCCATGTAGTGTGTAGGTTTCCATGCAGTGTGCAGGTTTCCATGCAGTGTGTAGGTTTCCATGCAGTGTGCAGGTTTCCATGCAGTGTGTAGGTTTCCATGCAGTGTGCAGGTTTCCATGTAGTGTGTAGGTTTCCATGCAGTGTGTAGGTTTCCATGCAGTGTGCAGGTTTCCATGCAGTGTGTAGGTTTCCATGCAGTGTGCAGGTTTCACCAAGCCCCCATTCCTGTGACTAGGTGGACATTGCAATTGATCATGGAACTTTTTATTGCTGAAATTAGATATGAACTCATCATGCTTTCAATACAATGCTCTAGAAATGACTAGCAATCAATTATTTTGAAACATTTCGTATTTTGTTTTGGCTATATTTAGCTCTCCACAACTTTCTATGACATCATGCTGGAATTCTGTCACTGGGATCAATAGAGTGGAATTTGCAGTTTGAAAGTTAAAATTCCAATCTCCCTCTCCCTTCTCTCCCTTCTTTCTCTTTTTTTCTTTTTCTCTTTCTTTCTTTCTTTCTTTCTTTCTTTCTTTCTTTCTTTCTTTCCTTCGTTCTTTCTCTCTCTTTCTGTCCTTATTTTTTGACAGTCTCATTATTTAGCACAAACTGGCCTTAAAGTCTCATAATTACATATATGCTTCCTGAGTGATGGGATTTCAAGTGTATGCTACCAAACCTGCTTCTTATAATTTCAATTTCTCCTTCTCCAAATTCAATTTTTTATAATCAATTACTATACTAGTTAGTAAGTCCTTTATCTTATGAATTAAGAGCCATATTGTCGTATTTAGCCTTTATTTTTTTTTTTTTTTTTTTGGTTTTTTGAGACAGGGTTTCTCTGTGTAGCTTTGCGCCTTTCCTGGAGCTCACTTGGTAGCCCAGGCTGGCCTCGAACTCACAGAGATCCGCCTGGCTCTGCCTCCCGAGTGCTGGGATTAAAGGCGTGCGCCACCACCGCCCGGCGTATTTAGCCTTTAAATACAATTTTTAAAGAGTATCTTTAAAAGACATTCTTAAAAGCAGGTAAAATTGGCATATATTAATAATACTAACATGTAGGAGGTTTGAGGTAGAAGGATTACCTCCCTGCGGCCAGCCTGGGCTACAGAGTGCGACCCAGTCTCAGAGCGAGACCCTGCTTCAAAATGAAACCAAACAAAAAGAAGAAAGAAGGCTGGGGATTTAGCTCAGTGGGAAAGTGATTGCCTAAGTGTGATCGCCACTCTGGGTTCAACCACTACTACCACAAACTAAATACGGGAGGGCAAGGAGGGCAGGGAGAGACAGAGACATGGAGACACAGAGATGAGAGACTCAGAAAGAGAGACAGAGACAGAGACAGAGAGACAGAGACAGACAGATGAGAGAGAGAAAAGAGACACAGTTAGCTTTGAAATTTAAAAACAAACAGGAGAAGTAGAAGACAAGAGCCCTTACAGTTATTAGAGTTTATTTCTCCAAACCTCAGAGTACATTTGAACATCATTTTTAAAGAGTTCTAATCCTTGTGTAAAGATTTGCCAGGGGATGGGGGAGAGAGGTCTTTGGTGAAAGTACTAGGCATGGAACCCAGGGTCTCTCACATGCCAAACACAATTTCTAAGCCAGGCCAGTAAAGTTTTCAGCAAACCTTGTTCACTTGAAAATGTATAACATTTATTGAAATCCAGTGAACACACATAGTAGAAGATTCCATTTTTGCACTCTCAAAACCTCTTGCTAACAGATTTATGAAGCAGATAGGCCTTCCTTGGCCTTTCAGATGCGGGTAGGGTCTGTTACAGAGGAATCTTATTTGTACCGCGAGGGGAGAAAACGCACGCTAAGGGAGTGCACGTGATAATATCCTGGCTTTCCGCTGTCATCTTCCCCAAGTAGTTTAGTGTTTGAAGATGTTATCATTCTGGTTTTTGCAGCATGTTTGAAAGGAGGAAGGACACGCTGTTCTCACCTCACAGTGAAGTGGAGGTGAGCAGTTGCTTGCTCTTGCTGAAGTCAGATTCCCTGGAGACCCGATAGGAAGCAGTTCACTAGTCCATTGTGATGCTGGGATGCTTCTTGTAAATCTTTTTTCTTGTCTCTAGTTAATGACTACACTCTTGATTCATGCTTATCTGCTCTAAAAGGAAGAAGAAGATCAGGGCATAGTCTTCAATGGTAGATGATACAAAAATACCTCAAATTTGGCCATGGAATATGTTTTTGTACTTGCACTGGAACCTGGGTGTGTCTAGAAATTTATAGCATTCCAGTCCAACTGAAGAAACTATGCAAGGGGACCCAGGGTGGGGACTGTCTCAGCAATCCTAATTTCGCTCTCTTGTCTCCCAGCCAAGCTCCAGCCCCTCTCAGTCTCCCCCTGTGGAGGTTAGGCCAGATGTGTTATCTCTGACTGATGTGTCAAACCAGCTGAAATACCCTCCCCTCATTAAAAGCATTCATTTTACCCTTTCCTTGAGAATGAAAGAAATTGGTGTCTTACATTAAAATATATTAATCATTTTTCTAGTTTCTCCCTACTCTTTTCTGTTGTGCTGGGGTTTGAACTCAGGGCCTTGTTTCTGCCACCATACATGGGGTCTTACTCTTTCTGTTGTATATGAATAAATCCAGAAACTCTAACAAATTCTACACATAAGCTCTTCAGTACTGAGTCACATACCTCCAGCCCTATTAATAGTTTTTTAAAGTTTAAGTTTTTTTTTTTCAATTTTTAAAAAAATGTGTTTGTATGTGTGCCATGTATATGTGGGTGCCCTGGAGATCAGAAGAGGGTGTTACAGCCCCTGGAGCTGGAGGTACGGGGGCTTGTGAGCCACCTGGCCTGTGTGTTGGACCTTAAATTCAGGTCCCTCCAGTGCCCCCTTCCATTTGTTTCAAGTGATGCAGAAAGGAAAGTTAAAGGAAAACTTTCATGACTATGTAATAATAAGAATGTAAGAAAGACATTGAAGGTTGTGTGACTTCTGGATAATGAAGTGTACTCAAGATCTCAAAGGGAGGTGAAAATGGTTTATTCTAAATTTTATGATGAATGAGAATAAGTTCCTTATTAAAATTTATTTTTCCGTTCATTCAAAAACCTAAGCATTGCTTAACAGCTACTTGATGCCAGAAACTATTTATGACTAAATTGATGACAGGAACTTGCACATGAATCAATCCTAGAAGTTAAAAGTTAAAGTTGTTACATAAAAGCCAAAGAAGGCTATTGTTCTGCAGTAAGCTCCTGCACTAACCTCAAAGAATAGGCTAAAAATCAAAATGGAGTCACTCACGCTAAAGATCCATGTCACCAGCTGGAACTAAGCTGTTTATCTGACCTTCCCAGAAGCCAGGATTAGAGAGATGTCATGCACTTTCCCAGTAGGCCGCTTTCAGTTGCCGGGATAATGAAGTTCCCTCTCCAGTAAGATAAAAAGGCCAAACAGTAACCTGATGCTAACAAGCCTTACTCTCCCATTGTTCCATCTCCCTAGGCTCACCCTACAGGGGAAGTAATTTTAAAATGACCAGTCCTTTTTTTCTGCCTTCCTCCCAACCCTCCTCTTACATCAGCTGCCTCTTCTTCGTGGACAAAACATTTATTTACTTCACGGAACCAAGTGTCACCTGCTCCTAGAATGGAAAATAAAAGCAATTAAAATACTAAACTGTCATAATTTTGTCATTTGACAGAAAGGTAGGTGGAGTGAAATACAATTGCACATGCCTATGGGCTTAGCATTTGAGAGAGAGTGAGTTCAAGGCCATTTCGGGTTACATAGTGAGTTCCATGACATGTGCGTGCATGTGCGTGTGCGTGTGCGTGTGTGTGTGCGTGTGTGTGTGTGCGTGTGTGTGTGTGTGCATGTGTGTGTGTGTGTGCATGTGTGTGTGTGCATGCATGTGTGTGCATGTGTGTGTGTGTCTGTGTGTGTATGTGCATGTGTGTGTGTGCATGCATGTGTGTGTGTGTGCGCACATGCGTAGAATCCAGAGTGTATATCATGTGTCCTCTTCTACTGGTCATTTTAAAATTACTTACCTCTTCAATAAGTTCTTCTTGCCTTGAGTCTGGGTCTCTTCTCACTGAGTCGGAATCTGGCTGGTCTGACTAGATGGACTGGCCTTCCAACTCGGGGCCTCGTATTTGCAGAGCGAGTACCTTTGCTCCCTGAGCCGTCTCCCTGCCCACCCCCACCCCACTGAAATCATTATTTTAGAGTATTCCTTTCTACTTGTACAAGCAAGTTTACTATAAAGCCCTATGCCACGGTGGCAGCAGCAGCCTCCTACGGCTCATGTTTGTGTAATGATAATGAATGACGATTGTACAATGAGAAAAATCTCCAACACATTGCTCAGAGCATAGCCCTATCCGTACGTACCTCCAGGGCTATGACTATTCTGTCACTTTGAAGTTTGAAAGCATCTTCTCCCACCTCCATGTTTAGTGGGTTATTTATTTATTTATGTATTCTCCCACATGGGTTTCTGGGATGGGAATCAGATTCCTGGATAAATTTTGATGCATTTTTTTTTTTTTTGGACTGGCATACTATGTTGCCCAGGCCTCTTTTGAGCTCCCACCATGTCTCTAAGAGCCGGGGCTCAGTGTGTGAACCATGGTGCCTTGGTCTTAATTGAATGTATTCTTTTTTTTGTTTTTTCCAATATTTTGCCTAAGAAGCCCAATGTCATGCCGATCCTTGATTCTTTGTGTAAAATGCGTATTTTTTTTTCTCTTTGGAAAATGCAGGATCTGTTCTAGGTGTCAGTGGTGTTGGTCTGTATTATCCACTGGGTTAGACACACAGGAGTCTGATCAGTCAGGAAGCCCTTGTCTTGTAGCTCAGGGTAACCTCTGTGGTTATTTTGTGAGCAATCTGTAGTCCAAAGAGTTTTTAAAATCCTCTCCTCTTAAGATTCACTCTCCCAAGACAGGATTTCTTAGCCCAGACTGCCCCAGGACTCTTTATCCTCCTGCCTCTACGCCACAAGTGCTGTGCTGGGCTGACAGACTACAACCAACTCCTAATTTTTTCTTTGTTATTATTTTTTTTTCTCTCTGGGGATTTGTTTTCTTTTCTCCTCTCTCCCTCCACCCTTTCTCCTTCCTTTCTTCCTTCCCTACCCACATTTACTCCCTCCCCCATTTTTTTTCTTGAGGCAAGGTCTTATTAGCCCAGGCTAGCCTGGAACTCACAACCCTCTTGCCTCAGCTTCCCAAGTGCTGAGTTCGCCAGTCCGAAGCACTGAGCCCTTTACCTCTCTCTCTGAGGATACCAAGATTGTTTTTGGTGAGATGTTGTGTCCTCTCTCCCCGTGTCCTTCTGACACGTTTCTTCAAGTATCTGTAATCCTTGCTTGTCTCTCCATCTTTACCAGTGGTTCCCTGAAAAGCAAATTGGAATCTCAGTAGACATGGAGTTAGCAGGGCCTTACATACTGACGGTTTCCTTACATAGGCCAAGAACTTCTATATAGTAGTAGAAAAAGATGACAAGAAATTAAAGACCTTTAAAAAGCAGTAGGTATATCAGCCATGATGGTGCCTGACTGTAATTACATCACTGGGGAGGCTAAGGTGGGAGGAACTACCTAGTCTGTTCATTAAGAGTCTGTCATAAATAAACAAACAAGTAAACCAAACAAAAGAAAGGATATCTATCTATCTATCTATCTATCTATCTATCTATCTATCTATCTATCTATCACACACACACATGTATATTACATGCTGGTTAGTTTAAGGGAAAAAACATCAGAGGATTAACACTTGGAGACTGGTTTTTATCTGACCTTCACTTTGCAGGCTGGTTCTTATCTGTCCTTCACTTTGTTATTCGATTGTCCTGAGTCACCATGGATACCCAAATCCACAGATGCTCAAATCCCTTCGAGTAAACAGCAGAAGCCCTGTGACCTACACAGTGTTCCTTGCACACGTGTAGACCTAATCTCTAGATTACTTCTAATCTAACACAATGCGAGACTATGTACATAGCTGTTACACTGTACTGGACAGGGAGTAACGACAAGAATAGCAAGTCTGTAGCTACTTCACTTTTTGGTCTGTGATGGCAAAGCCTATATATGCAGAGGACCAAGTGGGCCATTGAGATTTCTCTCTGTTTTCCTTTCCTTCCTTCCTTCCTTCCTTCCTTCCTTCCTTCCTTCCTTCCTTCCTTCCTTCCTTCTCCTCCTCTCCTTCTTCCCTTTTTCATCTTCTTCTTTTTGTTACGAGGTCTTGTGTGCTCCTGCTGACCTCCAGTTCTCTATGCAGATGAGGCCGGCCTTAAACTCTAATATTCTTGCCTACGCTTCCCAAATGCTGGGATTATAGGGCTGTCCCAATACATCTGGCTAGGAAGTTACTCTTTAAAAATTATTTTGATTATATTTATTTATTTGGGGTGTGTGTGTGTGTGTGTGTGTGTGTGTGTGTGTGTGTTTGTACAGGTATATGCCCATATAACTTTGAGGATTCAGTTCTCTCTTTCTACCTTGTGAGTTCCAGGATAGAACTCATGTTACCTGTACACACACACACACACACACACACACACACACACACACACAGAGAGAGAGAGAGAGAGAGAGAGAGAGAGAGAGAGAGAGAGAGAGAGAGAAAGAGAGAACAAATAAATAAAAAATACAACAAAAATATAAAAGAAACGAAGGAAGCCTGAGGTGCAGGCAGATTGTGAGTGCTGCTCTGTACATGTTGAGATTACACATGCACAGTTCTGTTTACACTCACACACAATGCGGCCTGAAATTAGGCAGCATACAACTCTTGGTGATTCTTCTTTTGATTTTTTTTTCCATATTGAATCTTTCCTTTTTACCTGTTCTATACTTTTTTGTCTTCTACCATAACCTGTTGAAGAATAAGTGTGGGCATGCTAAGGTTTTAATGTGTTCACGTGAACATTCAGCATTCCTCAGGTTGGGAACCATCATGGGGAGAGAGCTGTGGGCTCTACTGGGGGTGGAGAGCGGGCAGAGGCGATGCAGAGCAGCGTTCACAGAAGCAAGACAAAGAAGGCAGACTCCATTGGCCCAGGTGGAAAGTCCCTAACTAGGGGTTACTTGCTGGTTTCTCATTGGCTGAGTTTATTTTTTCTCTCTTTTTTCCCCCATTTAACTTGGCTTGATCTCTGCCACTGAACCACATCTCCGGCCCCACACAGGCCCTTTAAACTTCTTGCTCAAGGGTTCAGTCCTTCGGAGGCTATTAGTTCTCTCCTCTCCAGCTCAGGCTTAGTCCTTCCTTTTCCTAGATCCATGCACACTGCTGCCTGTGTCCCTCTGGTTGTCCTTCATCTCCATGTCGTACTTGTCTTAGTCAGGGTTTCTATTGCTGTGAAAAGACACCATGACCATGGCAACTCTTACAAAGGAAAACATTTAATTGAGGTGATGGATTACAGTTTCAGAGGTTCAGTTCATTATCATCATGGTGGGGAGCATGGCAGCATTCAAGCAGACATGGTTCTGGCTACATCTTGATCAGAGGGAAACAGGACATGGACTATGACACTAGACGGGATCTTGAGCATAGGAAACCTCAAAGCCCATCCTCACAGTGACACACTTCCTTCAACAAGGCCATAGTACTACACGAAAGCCACACCTCCTAATAGTGCCAACCCCTGTGAGTTTATGGGAACCAATTACATGGAAATTACCACAATACTGTTTTGTGTTTCGCCATTCCTCAAAAGTCTTCCTCCCTCCCTCCTTCCCTCCCTCCCTCCCTTCCTCCCTCCTTCCCTCCCTCCCTCCCTCCCTCCTTCCCTCCCTCCCTCCCTCCTTTCCTCTTCCCCTCTCTAAGATGGAGAACAAAGATCAGGTACCACAGCTCGTTCTTATTCTCCAGAGCACCTGGCATGGTTCTGGGTACAAGGCAGGTGTCCCGAAAGGGTTTGTAAACCTGAAACACTAAGGTACATTTTACTTCTCCATTTTATCTCTGCCTGAGTGAATGAGGCTGGTAGGTGAAAGTTGAGATTACACATAGAAAGTGGAAGAATAAGTAGATTTTCAAGGAAGTTTTATGATATGGTATTAAACATTGTAATTATGTCTTGCATCTATTTATTTCAAGTTTGCTAAGTATTCCTATTTCCTAATATCATGATATTTTAACATATATTTAATTACCCAAAAACATAGAGGTGCTAAAATGCAGAACTATTATTTTTATAAATATTTCACAGCAAACTTAT